>NW_012101962.1:164024-219408 GCF_000951045.1 Mandrillus leucophaeus
GGGAGGCGGAGCTTGCAGTGAGCCGAGATCGCGCCACTGCACTCCAGCCTGGGCGACAGAGCGAGACTCCGTCTCAAAAAAAAAAAAAGAATTCCTTCTCCCTGTGGAGTTTTACCCGCCACTCCTCTGGCCACCCTCCCGAGGGATCCCTGTGGTGCCAGGCAGGAATGGGCTGCTTTGGGACCCAGCGAGCTTCCAGGGCCTTTCTGCTGCTTTCTCTACCCCTGTATTTCGCTTGGCTCTCTAACTTGACTCAGCTTTAAGTAAACCGAAACTTCTCTCACAAACAGACCTTCAGCTTCTCCACCGTGTGTTCAGGAGAGGAGGGTCTCCCTTTCCCACTTACGCAGTTGGGGCACTCACAGTATTTGGGGTGTGTCTCGAATCCCGCAGGAGCAGTCCACTTCCTTCGGAGGGTCTCTGGGTCCTCTCCGGATTGCTGGTTTGTTCTTGCAGTTGATCTGGAGCTAAAACTCACAATGCAAGCCTCCACATGCTGCTCTATCTGGAGCTGCAATCTAGTCCTACCTCTCATCTGCCATGATCCCCTCTCTTTAGACAGTCATTAATTTTTAAAATATACTATTAAAGTATTTTGTTGACAGAACTAGAAAGCTTCCTCTCTCTGTGATAGATTTTTTGCTCTAGATTGTAAATTATGAGATATTACAGTTGGTACTGTGTATCAAAATAGACCACATTTTTCAAAGTAATTTTCCTGTCAATCAGTGTGTTATGAAAACATGTTAGTCACAGTTTTTTCAGTTTGTCATTTGCCCTCATTATGGTTTTTATTTGGGTCTCTTGTAAGACATAAAGGTGAGACTCACTGGAGACCAGAACCACCTCAAACAGAACTGACCAGTGTGCTCTGCTTTGGCTTGGTACGGTGGTTGTCAGCTGGATCAGGAGTTGCATTGTTTTGAACAGAGAGGGAGCGAAAAGCTGAAAGAAAAATAGCAAATTGGAAAGTGACCACAGAAACACAAGGATGAAAATATTCCATGGATAGAGGAAATGCAATAAGTTAAAAGGATTCGGATGTGGTAAAATGTGAAATAACTATTTGAACACCAGGAAGAAAAGAGCCTAAAATGACAGAGATTATATTCATATGGAAAAATGGATTTGGGCTCATGAGTGTTCCTTATTTCTCCTGTTGTGGAGCTTTCAGTCCTAAGAAAAGTAAAGTAAGTGGGAACTGTAGTCCTCCAGGGAAAAGTTGAGGGAAGATTTAATTTTTTTTTATTATGGTTAGATTCTGACTTTAATTTAGTAAACAAAAAAGTACTCTGGAAGACAGAAATGTAACATTCTATACTGTTTCTAATCTAAACATTGTCAAAGTAGAAATTTTCTTTTAATTTGTGGTTCTAACATATACTTTATCTGTATAGCAAATAACTTCTGCAAAGACAACTCAACCAATCTAAAATTAGAGCCATATCATTGATTTAAATAGAGTATTGGCATCCAAAGATTAAAATACAGTAATGGTTATACATTTTCTTATTAGTCTTTTCATAAGGGAAATGTAGAATTGAACATTAAAATCTTACTAATAAGATGGTGGTTATTGACTGTATACCTCTTGAAAAAAAATAAGAGAAATTATAAATCAAGTAAACTTTTATTTTTGCCTATTTCAAACATTTTTTAAATAATTTCAAGTTTTATTTTAGATTTAGGGGCCACATGTACAGATTTGTTAGCTGGGCTTAGTGTGTGATGCTGAGATTTAGGGTACGATTGATGGCATCACCCAGGTACTGAGCAGAGTACCCAGTAGTCACTTTTCACCCCCTTTCCCCACTCCTTTCCTCCCCTGTCTAGTAGTCCTCAGTGTCTATTGTTGCCAGCTTTAATGAGTACCACTTACTTAGCTTCTGGGGAAGATGTAATTTTAAGGAAATAGTGAAGAAGAATTCAGGGTCAGTATCTTGACCGGCAACAGGTGTTGCTTAATTTAGTGATTTGACTAGATGGACCTTTTTGGACACTGGATTATCAGTCAGTGCTTTGTCACATTCATTTGAAATTTGAGAACCAATTGGATACAAGCAGGGATACTTTAAAAAATGCCTTTTTTAATGTTATTCCATTATTTCTGAGTTTTAAGTTCTACATTTAGAATGTGATCTTTCTTTGAGGGACTATATACTTTTTTGAAAGAGAACAACATAAAGTTCAGAGGTTTCATATTAAAACAAAAAATCCATCTTTTATTAATTATGCTTATCTAAATTTTGGTAAATAGAAAATTCTTAAGTTCTGTTTTATCAATTGCTAGTGGTTCATTATAAATTCTGGAAATAGATATAGTCTGCCTGTAATATTAAGGGAACAGTAATATTACTAACGCATGCAGAAATCATTAGCCATAACGTTTCTTGTGCCTGTTAAAAGATAAATTTAGGCTGAGTGTGGTGGCTCATGCCTGTGATCCCAGCACTTTGGGAGGCCAAGGTGGGGGAATTGCTTGAGGTCAGGAGTTCAAGACCAGCCTGGCCAACATGGTGAAATCCTGTCTTTACTAAAAATACAAAAATTAGCCAGGCATGCTGGCACATGCCTATAATCCCAACCATTTGGGAGGCTGAGGCAGGAGAATTGCTTGAACCAGGAGGCAGAGGTTGCAGTGAGCCGAGATCACACCACCGCATCCAGCCTAGGTGACAGAGCAAGACTCTGTCTTGAAAAAAGAAAAAAAAATTACATGTGGTAATGGACACCTGTAGTCCTGCCTGTTCAGGAGACTGAGGTGGGAGGATTGCTTGAGCCCAGGAGTTCAGCCAAGGAGTTTGAGGCTGCAGAAAGCTATGATTGAGCCACCGTACTCCAGCCTGGGCAACAGAGCAAGACCCTGTCTCAAAAAAAAAAAAAAAAAAAGATGAATTTAATTTCAATTTTAAATTACTTAACACAGAAGTACTTTAATTGACTGTTACTTGTAGATTATTGGCGTCTTTACTAAGAAGCAATACTTTCAGATTTCTAAATACATCACACGTTAAATCATAATATTGGTTTAGCAATAGTATAAAGAAATTATTTTTCTGGCAACTTGCATGCCAAGATCTGTTACTTGAATTTATTGACTGATCACTTTTTTTTTTTTGAGACAGTGTCTTGCTCTGTCGCCCAGGCTGGAGTGCAGTGGTGCAATCTCGGCTCACTGCACTCCACCTCCCAGGTTCACACCATTCTCCTGCCTCAGCCTCCCTAGTAGCTGGGACTACAGGCGCCCGCCACCACGCCCGGCTAATTTTTGTATTTTTAGTAGAGACGGGTTTTCACCGTGTTAGCCAGGGTGGTCTCAATCTCCTGACCTTGTGATCCACCCACCTCAGCCTCCCAAAGTGCTGGGATTACAGGAGTGATCCACCACGCCCAGCCGGACTGATCACATTTTTAGTTGTTTGTAACTATGCCCAATATAATAAATGTGTTTCCTGATTAGTATACTAAAACTTAAAAAAGAAATCTGGTAGAATTCTGTTAGAAGGAAAACTTGTGTTGTGTGCTGGTCTTTGCCACTTATGGTGGCTGTGTAGAAGTAATTACAGCATGATCATCTGAGAAATTTTTGTTGACCTATTATAATAATAATATTGAGTTCATATATAAATATACTGCTTTTCTTTCCATGCCCAGCTGATAATGCAGGACTTGGCCCACTTTGGCTTTCAGAATCTTCAGTGTCTGCATGAGAGCACATTTAGCTACATTGTGTCAGGCATGGGATTAAGCACTTTACATACAATGATCTCTAATCCTCATGACAATGTAAGGCAAGTATCATTATCCCCATTTTAGTGGGGCTAATTGACTCAGAATCATATGACTCTTAAGTGATGAAATCCAGATTTTAAATTAGGAATTTTCATCTATTCATTTCCTAAGCCTGTGTTCTTTCACTATAAGGCTGGATCATCTCCAACTGGAAAAAACAATGATGTTTGCAATAGTTGACTTTAGATGTTGTTCTTTTTGTTTGTTTGAGACAAGGTCTCACTCTGTTGCCCAGGCTGGAGTGCAGTGGCACAATCTCGGCTCACTGCAGCCTCGACCTCCTGGGCTCCAGCGATCCTCCAACCTCAGCCTCCTGAGTAGCTGGGACTACAGGCATATGCCACCATACCCAGCTAACTTTTTTTTTATTTTTTGGTAGAGACGGAGTTTTACTTTGTTGCTAAGGCTGATCTGGAACTCCTGGGCTCAAGGGATCCACTTGCCTCAGCCCAGGAGGTCGAGGCTTGAGCCCAGAAGGTTGAGGCTGCGTTGAGCCGAAGTCCTGCCACCACACTCCAGCCTGGGTGATAAAGTGAGACTCTGTCTCAAAAACAAAAACAAAAACACAGACTATCCCTATCCTTTAAAACTGATGCTTCAAAAGTGAGCATCATGAAGTATTATTAAGAGATTGTATTACTAGGTAAGAGCCCTTCAAATATCTTCTACATTTCATGGGCCTTATTGGAAATTTTTTTCACAATCTAATTATATTTCATTTAATTTAATAAATTCTATTCCTTAAGTACTTATTAGTGCCAGGCATTTTCTAGATACATAATTCTCCTAATATCCTTCAGAAAAGGATACACAGACATGACAAGTAAGAATTTGTGACTATCCCAGTGGATTGTCATTAGATTGTCTGAGATTCATTCTAGTGCTAAGATTCTGAAGTCTGTGATAAAATCATCATTCATGAAGTAAACACTTCATAAAGTTAAAAAGCAGAACATGACAGTAAAGTTACTTTCATAGGTTATGCAGGAAATTGGGGGAAGGGAGGCAGGATGGTGTCAATGCAAGGAAAATAATCCACATGGTTCTATTTTTAACTAGTCAGTCTTTTTTTTTTTTTTTTTTATAATCACATTTCTAAAATTCCCTTTTGGTAAGCAAGAACCAACCATATAATTTGACTCTTTCCTTATTATTGGGTTGGAATTGAGACCTGGTGATTCCATTCAGATGTTTGTAAATACTTTATTGCACTGAAGTCTGGTATGTGTATCTAGGCCCTCTTTTCATTTCCCTTTGAAGCACCTCAAAAATGTACCTTCATTTTGCAGTCTCTTCTCACCACTCTTTTGTATTGCTTTTTAGTGAGATTTCAGGAATGTGAGTAGGATGAATTGTAACTGAGCTTAGCTGCTCTTTTAGCTTTCTGGAGCTTCCCAAATAATTAAGAAAGGCATTTGGTGACTTTAGGGGAATGGTTTAGGTGGAAGGAAGGAGAAGGGAAGGACTAAATCCACTAGAGACAAACCTTGTAAGCATTGGCAGGGTTTATACCACAGAGATTATTGGCAACACATCTATGCAGCTTCTTTCCATTTCCAATTGATAATGTAGGGATTGACCTACTTTTTTGGCTTTCAGAATCTTCAGTGTCTGCATGAGAACACATTTAACTACTTCCCTGCCCTATCCCTATGATTCTTTTTTTTTTTTTTCTTAAAGAGATAGGGTCATGCCCTGTCACCCAGAAAGGAGTGCAGTGGCTTGATCATAGCTCATTACAACCTTGACCTCCTAGGTTCAAGCAATCCTCCTGCTTCAGCCTTCCTAGTAGCTGGGACTATAGGCACACACCACCATGCCTAGCTAACTTTTTGTAATTTTTTTGTAGAGACAGGGATTAAGGGGTGAGCCAGTGCCCCTGACCGCTATGACTCTTGATATGCACATATAAAGGGCCACTAACAAATGTTTTCACAAAGTGAGAACATTAAGATAGGCCAAGATAAAAAGACAGGCCAAGACAAGAACTTCATAAAACTTCTACTTCAGGGCATTAAGAAATCAGTTGGACGTGTTTTATTGTTTTACGTAGTACAGTTTTTCTAATTTGTTTTGCATCTGTGATAGTATAAAAATATTTTTTAGATACGTAATTTGACAATTTTTGTTTTGTTGTTACTTGCTTTTTATTTTAGAGATGGTGTCTCACTTTGTTGCCCAGGCTGAAGTACAGTGGCTATTCACAGGCACAAACATAGTGCACTACAGCCTCAAACTTCTGGCCTCAAGCGATCCTGCCACCTCATGCTGCCAAGTAGCTGGGACTACAGACACTTACCACCATACCTGGCTTTATCTGACAGTTTTAGTAAAAGTTAAAGGAAATATTAAAGAACCTAGAATTCTTTGTAAAATAATATGAGATTTCTGGGCTGGGTGCGGTGGCTCACGCCTGTAATCCCAACACTTTGGGAGGCCAAGGCGGGCATATCGTGAGGTCAGGAGTTCGAGACCAGCCTTGCCAACATGGTGAAACACCGTCTCTTACTAAAGATACAAAAACTTAGCCGGGCATGGTGGCATGTGCCTGTAATCCCAGCTGCTTGCGAGGCTGAGGCAGGAGAATCGCTTGAACCTGGGAGGCAGAGGTTGCAATGAGCCAAGATCATGCCATTGTGCTCCAGCCTGCGCAACAGGGTGAGACTTTGTCTCAAAAAAAAGAGTAATAATAATAATACAAAATTTCTAATTGTGCCTTATGGATATTTCGTTGCCCAGCATTGAACCAAATAGGTGTTAGAAGTCCTAATGGGAGAAGAAAACTCATACAAGAAATAACTAGTGTAAATCAAATAAAATCTACACCCTTTACATTTCTGCAAAATGTTAATTTCACTACCAGGCAAATGCAATCTACACTGATAATATTTATACTGTTTGCCAACTGTGAATAAAGGAATTTTTAAATTATAGGATGGAAGTAAAATATTGTGATTACCTTTAGAGAGTCAAGACATGACATAAATGACTTATATAGATTATGATGATGAAATGAAGCCCTACCCCAAAGCATGGGCTTCAAATTGAACCCCCTGTCCCGTCCTATCTGATTTCTTTGTTCACTTATAAGTCAGGTTTATCATGATCTAATTTTTATATACAGTAAAATGTATACTTTTTAATCTACAGTTATGAGTTTTGACAAATGCATGAAGTCATACAACCACTAGCACCACAATAAGACATAGAGTATTTCTATCATCCCCCAAAGTTCCCTAATTCTCCTTTATAGTCACATCTTCCCATCACCTCAAACACTTGGCAACCACTGATCTATTTTTTTGTCTCTGTAGTTTTGCCTTTTCCATAATATCATTATGTAGTTTTTTGAGTTTAGCTTCATTCACTTAGCACAATGTATTTCAGATTCAATCATGTTGCTTCATACAATTATTTATTCCTTTTTCTGAGTGGTAATCCACTTTATGGATGGACTAAAGTTTTATTTACCTGTTGACCAACTGAAAGACAATTTTAGCAGTAATGAATAGAACCACCCCAAACATTTGCATAAGTTTTTGTGTGAATATAAGTTTTCATTTCTACCTACCTAGGAGTGGGATGCTGGAATATATGGTAATATAATATTTAACTGTATAGGAAACTGCCCAACTGTTTCCTCAAGTGTCTATATTATTTTGCATTCTCACCAGCAGTATATTAGCATTTCATTTGCGCCACATCTTTACTCACACTTGGTATTGTCAGTTGGTTTCTTTTTTTTTTAGTCAGAGTTTCACTGTTGTTGCCCAGGCTGGAGTGCAATGGCGTGATCTTGACTCACCACAACCTCTGCTTCCCAGGTTCAAGCGATTCTCCTGCCTCAGCCTCCCAAGTAGCTGGGATTACAGGGATGCACCGCCACACCTGGCTAATTTTATATTTTTAGTAGAGGCGGGGATTTCTCCATGGTGGTCAGGCTGGTCTCAAACTCCCATGATCCACCCGCCGCGGCCTCCCAAAGTGCTGGGATTACAGGCATGAGCCACTGCGCCCGGCTGGTTTCCTTCTTTTCTTTTCTTTCTTTTTTTTTTTTTTTGGTGGTTGGGGAGGGGGGTCTTGTTTTAGCCTTTCCAACAGTTATGTGGCGGTATCTCATTGTGATTCTACTTTGTATTTTAGCAGGTAAGTGAGAGTGTAGGACTCTTAGCTAGTCACTGTATGTTGCCTTCGTACTTGTGACAAGAGTACTTGTCTTAAAATAAGAAATCTCCATCTGGAGTCATGAATTAGAGCATTGGTTCTCAACAGGAGCAACCCTCCCACCCTACTTCATGAAATTCGTCTGGAGACATTTTTGGTGGTCACAGTTGAAGGGACTGTGCTACTGTCATCTAGTGGATAAAGGCCAAAGATACTTCTAAACATCTTACAATATACAAGACACCCACTCTTTATCCCAAATAATTATCAAGCCCAAATGTCAATTAGTGCATAGGTTGAGAAACCCTGAATTAGGGCAACCAGCACACCAGATATTAAAGTCATCCACCAAATGTATTTGTATTAAGGATAAGACATTCAGGCTGGGCGTGGTGGCTCACGCCTGTAATCCCAGCACTTTGGGAGGCTGAGGCGGGCGGATCACGAGGTCAGGCAATCGAGACCATCCTGTGAATGGTGAAACCCCGTCTCTACTAAAAATACAAAAAATTAGTGGGCACCTGTAGTCCCAGCTACTTGAGAGGCTGAGGCGGGAGAATGCCGTGAACCTGGGAGGTGGAGCTTGCAGTGAGCCGAGACCGCCTCACTGCACTCCAGCCTGGGCGACAGACCGAGACTCCGCCTCAAAAAAAAAAAAAAAAAAAAAAGGATAAGACATTCAGTTGAATGTCTCAGTCATCTCACAAGGATGTGATCCTTGAAAGTCCTATGAAGTTGGAAAATTGAGGATGAGTCATTCCATCAGTGTCATGTATACTACCAGGCAACTCTAAAGAGTCCAATTACATTTTGACAATGTTTAACAATTTACTCCAGTGATAGTATTGCCATCAACTGTATTAGAAAAAAAATTGTGTAACTTGCTATCCCACATAGCTCTAAGTATAATTGGTGCACATTAAATAATTTCAAATACTTGAATTAATCTGGGAAGCTTGGTAAGCTCTAACAATATATTGATTTGTCATTCAGTGCTGAGACCAATGAGTAGGAAAAATTTTCTTTTTCCCATGGTGGCTGTTGCCTACTTTGAATTTCCATTGGGATTTGGGGCTTTTGTTGTGCCTTGCTTTGCTTTTATTTGAAATTAGTTTCAAGCCTTGTATTCTGTAACCCCTAGGCACATTCTCACTTAGTCTACCAAAGCTGGGAGGTTTGGGGGAGTGTTGTAGACTAGATGATGTGTGTATATGTCATTTTTTCATGTCTGAAAAAAATCATTGTACCTCAAATTACTAAAGTATACTCTTAAAGCAGGATTATAAAGATGATTCCTTGAAAATCATCATCCAAATTCAAAATTTAAAAGACAGTGCATTCTGCCAAACTTTTTTCAGTAGTTTATTTTGGTTACTTTGGAAATAAATGTTGCCAGATTCACTGTAAGTGTTTGGTTGTCTGGCCCTTGTTTATTACTTTATATTTGCATTTCTCTGGGATCAGAGATGAAAATTTGGCTGCTGCTTTGTACTGTCAGAAAATAATGGATTTCCTTATTTCAACAAGGAGATTCAACACAAAATTGGGCTGTAGCTTTTAATGAGCTTGGTGACCTTCAAGGGACCAGTCCAAACACGTTTTGTGTTACAAGTAAGAGCAGATGTTTTTAAGTATATGCAGAATACAGTGAGCCCTACCCTAAACCTCCTCTCATTGCTGTTGTCTTCTCAAGAGTCATTTTGTGACCAAATTAGGTTCGAGGTGGCAAATGTGGTCCTTTACATTTATCATGCTGCCCATTAGAGGGCAGTAGTATACAGACTCAGGAGCCAGAAAACCAAATACTATTAGATTCTGGGGCATGAGTCTTTTTCGAATCTTCTAAACACAGCTAAATATGTCATAATTTAACAAAGTTAACCCCTAATCTGCATTTTGGTGTAAAATATCTATACAACTACAGATATTCAACTTTGAACTTTGTTTTAACATGATCTTTTAAATGCTTATAATTCTAAATTGTGTATAGATTTGGTTTACAATATTTCTAATTGCTTCTGGGAAGACTGTTAATAACTTATAACAACATCTTTTTTACATAAATGTTTTCTATTTAAAACTTATTGGAGGGCTGGGCGTGGTGGCTCATTTCTGTAATCCCAGCACTTTGGGAGGCCGAGGCGGGCGGATCACAAGGTCAGGAGTTCGAGACCAGCCTGACCGACATAGTGAAACCCCATCTCTACTAAAAATACAAAAGAGTTAGCTGGGCGTGGTGGTGCACACCTGTAATCCCAGCTACTTGGGAGGCTGAGGCGGAAGAATCACTTGAACCCAGGAGGCAGAGGTTGCAGTGAGCAGAGATCACACCACTGCACCCCAGCCTGAACAACAAAGTGAAACTCTGTCTCAAAAACAAACAAAAAACATATCAGATACTACTACTATAATTACTCAAATATAAGTAGTTGGTAATATGATGGAAATCTTGGAAGAAAGAGATGGCTTTAGTTACAGAAGCATGGTACCATGCCATAGAATATGCAGAGAATAAGAGAATAAATACTTTTAAAATGAATGTAGCCAAAATTTTTGGAAAACAGACTTTAGATTCATTCTGGGATGGGGTGTGTGTGTGTGTGTGTGTGTGTGTGTGTGTGTGTGTTCTAACAGCTTTACTGTAACAGCTCATTCAATACTCATAAGAACCTTATGAAGTAGGTACTATATTATTATCTTCCTTACAGATATGAAAACTAAAACACAGGGGTAAGTGAATTGACACTGCACCAGGTCACAGTACTAGTAAGTGGCCAAGCTAGGGTTTGAAACCAGGCGTTCTGAAATCAGAGATTATGAACTAAAAATACTTTGTTAAACTACCTCTCTCATTGAATTATCTAACCTTTCCCCCTGAATTGTCATGCCACCTATCATATTTTCTCACATAGTCCTGTTTTGGGACTCTCTGTTCTATTCCATTCGTCCTTTTAACTCTTCACTAATAACAGTTGTTGTACTGTGTTAATTATTAAAGGTTTATATAAGTTTTGATACCTGGAAATCTTAACTCTCCCACTTAACTCTTCTTCAGAATTTCCTTGACTATTTTTGGTCTTTGTATGTCCCTATAAAGTTTAGGATGAACTTACCAAATTACAGGACCAACTCTTTAAAGATTTTGACTAAAAGTGATGTGTGCATCCTTCTTTTTCTTTTTTTTTTTTCCTTTTTTGAGATAAGGTCTCACTCTGTCACCCAGGCTATAGTGTGGTGGTGCAATCACAGCTCACCACAGCGTCCATCTCCCAGGCTTGAACTATCCTCCTCCCTCAGTCCCCTGAGTAGCTGGGACTACGGGCAGGCATCACCATGGCTGGCTAATTTTTTGTTTTTTGTAGAAATGGGATCTCACTATGTTGCCCAGGCTGGTCTTGAACTCCTGGACTAAAGTGATTTGCCCACTTCGAACTCCCAAAGTGCTGAAATTACATAAACATGAGACACTGTGCCTGGCCAGTGCATCCTGCTTTTTCTAAACCACCGCAAGTCATTTTTGGAACAAGACAAGACAGATAATGTAGTGATGGAGAAAAATATATATATATATAAAACTAGAAAAAATACTGGTGTTACTAAGATTATTTCTACTTTTATTTTTCTATGTTTTAAATTTTATTATAATATTTACTTCATGGGAAATATATTTAGAGTTTTAATTTTATTATAAAGAAAGTATAAATAGAAACCAAAGTAATGAATATACTTTAAATAATTCAGACCTCAAGATCCACATGAATTACCTGACCCGCCTGAAAAAAAGGTATCTACCCAATATATTTTAGAGAATTGGTATTTATTATTTTTGAGAAGACAGTATGTGGGTAAGAGTCATGCCTAAAGAACAGAGAACAAAAATACTACTTTTTGAAAAGGGCAGTTTTAGACACTACAGGCCAGTGACTGTTAAATGTTGACTTGGTGTTAAAGCCAGACAGAATTCTAAAACAGTTTTTCAACACTGATTCAGAAAGAGTGATTACTAAGAGTTGGACTAAGGATTTACTTACTTATTTTTCCCTGTCTTTGCTAGATATGGGGGAGAAATACAGAGCATGTATGAGGGCTACTTTGGCAAGAACAGATTTTAAATCTGATTTCACCTTCTGAGGAGCCTTATATAAGATAAGCTTAAGTATATAACATAGGCAAAGTTGTTTGTCCTGCATCACATAATAAGGAGTAGAGCAAGAACTGGAACCCATGTGTTTTGACACTTAAAGCAGTGGGAGGAAGCAGTGTGTTTCTGTTATATTGCTGAGACATACTAACTATATCATCTGCCTCAGCCCAACGTTTTCTTTATCCAGGTCTGGGCCATATAACCAAAAAGAATTGTGGGGAGCAGCCCTCAAAGGTGATGGCAGTTGGCCATTTTAACTATCAAGAGGATGTATGGGATAGTATTGAGTTTAATCTATGCATCAATAACATAGGTTCAGTGGGAATAAGGAATTTTCTGGCTGCAAAGGGTAAGTGTTAGAATTGGTCAAGAATAGTTGTAAAGCAGCCTTCCCTAGAGAACTTTATAAAAGAATGGATTCCATTCTACCTGGAGTGTTTGAGATCTAATCCTGCTTAACTAGATGACTAAAAAGTTCATGCCAACCCCAAGAGTCTATAAAAGTATTAGCTGACACATTTAATTCAATTCTTGCAATTCTTATGTGTGTTCAACATTGTGTCCCGCTCATTAAGATGCAGTAGGAAGAAATTTAGAGTGCCTGCTATGTGCCAGGCAGTTTCTAGATGCAGTAGGTATACATCTACCCTCATAGAGCTTTATTTTCTGGAGAGAAGGATAGACAATAAACAAGTTAAATAAAATGTAAAGTATGTGAGACAGTGATAAGTGATATAGAGAAAAATATAACAGGGATAGGGAGTGTGTTGGGGGAGAGAGTATAATTTTAGATAAGGTGATCAGGAAAGGTGGCTTTTGAGCTAAGAAATGCAAGAAAGGAAGGAGGATGCTGTACAGATTCATGGGGCACAGTCATTCCAGGCAGAGAGAACAGTTAAGTGCAAAGGCTTTGAGGCAGGAACAAGAAGTTCTGTGTGTCTAGAGCAGAAAAAATGAAAGAAATCATGGCAGAACACATCACATAGAAAGGCCAGATCTTGTCGGGCTTCGTAAGTTGTTTTAAGAACCTTGGGTTTGGCCAGGCGCGGTGGCTCAAGCCTGTAATCCCAGCACTTTGGGAGGCCGAGACAGGTGGATCACAAGGTCAGGAGATCGAGACCATCCTGGCTAACCCGGTGAAATGCCGTCTCTACTAAAAAATACAAAAAACTAGCCGGGCGAGGTGGCGGGCGCCTGTAATCTCAGCTACTAGGGAGGCTGAGGCAGGAGAATGGCGTAAACCCGGGAAGCAGAGCTTGCAGTGAGCTGAGATCCGGCCACTGCACTCCAGCCTGGGCGACAGAGCGAGACTCCATCTCAAAAAAAAAAAAAAGAAAAAAAGAACCTTGGGTTTTATTGTGAGTGAGATGACGAGCCATTGGAATGAATAGAATGGTTATGTGATGAATTGACATACTCTTAACTAGATCACGTAGTCTGCAATGTTGAATGAAGGAGTACAGGTGGAAGCAGGGGAACTAGGAGACTGTTGTAGTGCTGTAACATGACGTGTTGACTTGAACCAAAGTGTTGTGAAACTGGCCAAGTTGTAAACATTTTAAAGGTAAAGTCCGCCAGATCTGCAGAGGAACGGATAATTGGGTGTTAGAGAATGGCATTAAAGATAACTCCAAGCTTTTTGCCTAAGTGATGGGAAAAGATAAATGTGCCATATACTGATGTGAGGAAGACTGAACAAAGCAGGGATAGAGGTGGGTGAAGAGTAAGAGCTCCATTCTGGACAACATAGGTGTAGAATTTTTTAAAAAATCCAACTGAAAATATTGTATAGAGAGTTAAACATGTGGGTATGGGGTTTAGGAGAAAGCTTGTTTAAAGAAAAAAACTTGCGAATTGTTGGTGTTTTTATGGTAAAGATAGGAGACTGGAAGTGATCACCAAGGAAGGAGTGTTAACAGAAAAAAAGACCCAAGGACTGAGCCCTGAGGTATTCACATTGTTAAAGAGAGTAGGGAGATGAGAAATAGACAAAGATGTAGCAAGAAGACCTAGAAACCAAGTAAAGAAAGTGTTCGTGGAAGAGGAAGACAGATGTCCAGCTGTATCAGATGCTGCTGATAGAGCATGTAAGAAGAAGTAAGATTTTGGTACTTCATGTTTTATGGCGTATGTATGAATGTATGTATAACCACCCAGCTCATGTCTCTGTAAGCTCCCACTCCCTTCCTGGTGATCTGCCATTGTTATTTTAACTTGGAATAATTTTACCTATGTCTGATACTACAGGAGAATCCAAACCCTCATATGGCATTCCAGAAAGTTCCGCGGCCAACAGAAGGATCCCACTTGCGAGTTCATATTCTTCCTTTCCCAAAGATTAATGAAGCCCGGGTTCAGGAATTAATACAGGAAAACCTTGCTAAGAACCAGAATGCACCTCCTGCCACAAGAATAGAAAAGAAATGTGTTGTGCCAGCTGGTCCACCTGTTGGTATGTATTTGTCTGTCTGTTTTAAGAGTAAACTTTTTATAAAGATATAAGACCCAAAAAGGAAAAGTGTACAATTTGATGAATTTTCACAAAGTGAACAAACTCCTGTAGCTAGAATCAGAGCATTATCAATACTTCGAAACCCTGTTTCATTCACTGCCTCCCAAAAAGGGTAATCATAACCCAACCGCTGCCACTATAGAATATTTTCTTTTTTTAATAACAGCTTTATTGAGATATAAGTTACATACCGTAAATTCACCAATGTAAAATGTACAGTTCCTTGATTTTTAGTATATTTACACACTCTCATTCAACCATTATCACTATTTAATTTGAGCATATATATATAGAGAGAGAGAGAGATTCACTCTTGTTGCCCAGGCTGGAGTACAATGATGTGATCTTGGCTCACCGCAACCTCTGCCTCCTGGGTTCAAGCAATTCTCCTGTCTCAGCCTCCTGAGTAGCTGGGATTACAGTCATACGCCCCCTCACCCAGCTAATTTTGTATTTTTAGTAGAGACAGGGTTTCTCCATGTTGGTCAGGCTGGTCTCGAACTCCTGATCTGCCCACCTTGGCCTCCCAAAGTGCTGGGATTACAGGCGTGAGCCACTGCACCTGGTGAGAATATTTTTATAATCTAAATAGAAACCTCCCATCTATTAGCAGTCACTCCCCATTTCCTTCCCAAACCATCTCCTCCTCAGCATTATACTGTAATCTACTTTATATTTTCATAGCTTTACCTATTCCGGACATTTTATATTAATAGAATTATACAATATGTAATCTTTTATAACTGGCTTCTTTCATTTAGTATAATATTTCAAAGGTACATCTATGTTGTAGCATGTGTCAGTATTTTGTTTCTTTTTTGTTGTTGTTGTTGTTTTGAGATGGAGTGTCGCTCTGTCGCCCAGGCTGGAGTGCGGTGGCGCCGTCTTGGCTCACTGCAAGCTCTGCCTTCCAGGTTCACGCCATTCTGCTGCCTCAGCCTCCTGAGTAGTTGGGACTACAGGCACCTGTCACCACGCCTGGCTATTTTTTTTGGATTTTTAGTAGAGACGGAGTTTCACCGTGTTAACCAGGATGGTCTTGATCTCCTGACCTCATGATCCGCCCGCTTCGGCCTCCCAAAGTGCTGGGATCACAGACATGAGCCACTGCACCTGGCCTCGTTTCTTTTTAAATGTCTGAATAATACTCCATTGTTTGGATATATATCACATTGGTTATTTATCCATCAGTTGATGGATATTTGAGTTGGTTCTACATTTTGGCTATTATGAATAATGCTGCTGTGAACATTTATGTGCAAGATTTTGTGTAGATATGTTTTCAGTTCTCTTGGATGTATACTTAGGATTGGAATTGCTGGGTCATATGGTAATTCTATGTTTAATGTTTTGAGGAGCTGCCAAACCATTTTCCAAAGCGGTTGTGCCATATTAGATTTCTGTCAGCAGTGTATAAGGGTTATAATTTCAGCCACTGATACTGAACATTTTTTCATGTACTATTGGCCATTTCACTGTCTCTTTGCCCATTTTGAAATTGGGCTATTTGCCTTTTTATTACTGAGTTGTAAGCATACTCTGTATATTCTACAGATAAGTCCCCTACCAGATATACTATTTGCAAATTTTTCCCCAATCTGTGAGTTGTCTTCCTTTACTAACTTTTATCCCTTTTTTCAGCTATTGAGGAAGATATATTAAAATCTCCCATTATAATAGCAGAATTCCCTATTTCTCAGTTTTTCCTGTTTTTCTTGATATATTTTGAAGTTGGTTAATTAGGTGCATGTATAAAATGTGAATTAGTTGGATTCTCCAAAGGAAAAAAATTCCAGATAGTAAACATATTTATTATAAGAAAATATGTTTTCTGGCTGGGTGTGATGGCTCACGCCTGTAATCCCAGCACTTTGGGAAGCTAAGGTGCGCGGATCACCTGAGGTCAGGAGTTCAAGATCAGCCTGGCCAACATGGTGAAACTCCATCTCTACTAAAAATGCAAAAAATAGCCAGGCGTGGTGGTATGCACCTATAGTCCCAGCTACTTGGGAGGCTAAGGTGGGAGGAGAATCACTTGAACCCGGGAGGCAGAGGTTGCAGTGAGCCAAGATCGTGCCACTGCACTCCAGCCTTGGTGACAGAGCAAGATTCTGTCTTACAAAAAAAAAAAAAAAAAAGGAAAAAAAAAGAAAATATGTTTCCTAATAACTCAGCCTAAAGAAAATTTAAAATACTGCTAAAGATATTTTAGAATTAAAAGTTTATAAACATAAAGATGTTGCTCTCTCAATGAAGTATGTGTTATTGGAGATTGTAAGTTTTCTATTCTAATATGGATAGATTTTCAGTTTATGCCACCAACCTATGTGTGTGGGAAGCACCAGAGCCCACAATTATGAATGAGCATTTCAGAGAGAAAAGTCATGCGAAATAATCAGTTTAACCAGAAAATTAATGTTACATGATTAAAAATTATTTGAAGAAACTGGTAAAATTCAAGTAAGGGCTATAGTCTCATTCATTGTATTGTGCCAGTTGTTTTCCTGATTCTAATAAAACATAATTATGAAAGATGTCACCATAGAGGGAAGCTGGGTGACGAGTACAAGGATCTTCTTTGTATTATGTTTGCACCTTATTGTAAGCATATAATTATTTTTATAAAAATGGTTAAGGCTGGGTGCGGTGGCTCATGCCTGTAATCCCAGCACTTTGGGAGGCCAAGGTGGGCGTATCACCTGAGGTCGTGAGTTCAAGACTAGCCTGAGCAATATGGAGAAACCCTGTCTCTACTAAAAATACAAAATTAGCCAGGTGTAGTGGTGCATGCCTGTAATCCCAGCTACTTAGTAGGCTGAGGAAGGAGAATTGCTTGAACCCAGGAGGCAGCCAAGATCGCGCCATTACACTCCAGCTTGGGCAACAAGAGCGAAACTCTGTCTCAAAAAACAAAAAAGTTTAAAACATTATTTGAAGAATATAGGTTTGGTATTGATGAGATGAAAGGAATACTAATGAGTAAAATATAATAGTCTTTCTTCTTAGGTATGGGAGAAGGTAAAGGGATTGGGCCTTTAGAATCCAAAGAGTAGCCTTAAAGTATAAGTAGTCTTTTTGGCTTGAGAACCATTGATACTGTTCTCACTTATAAATGGGAGCTAAGTAATGTGTACACATGGACATTAAGTGTGGAATAATAAGACACTGGAGACTCAGAAGGCTGGGAGCGTGGGAAGGGGTTGAGGGATGAGAAATTACTTAATGGCTACAATATACATTATTCTGGTTGATGGCTACACTAAAAGTCCAGACCACCACTATGCAGTACGTCCATGTGACAAGGCTGCACTTGTACCCCTTAAATTTATACAAAAAAAAAGAATTATTGATACTACCTCATTTAAACAAATGACATAGTATAGTTCTTTGTGAAAGTATAAATTTTGTATAAATACTACTTTGATTTATATCCTTCTAATATTATTTTAATAAGTTAAATTTATTTAGGTAACCAGCTTAGTAGCCTAGGTAATACATTAGAATTTTCTAACCCTGTGGTAAAAGGTGAAAGGTGCTGAGTTTACATGACTAAAAAGTGACTTTCCTAAGCCAGTATAGCAGTTCATTGATCATGATTATTTCTCTTTTTTTGCACTACTTCTTTCCTTCAAGTCACCTCTCCTCAAATGTGTAATATCTAATATTTTGTGGAATGTAGTTTTTCTTTAGTAATATCTTAGAAATATTAACAATATTACTAGTTACAAAGTTTCAAATAGATGTTTGCCCTTGTTTAATATAACTTTACTTTGCAATGTGAATTAGTTCGCATAAAAGTTAAGTGTCTCATTAGAATCTATCCTGTGAAATTATTAATCGACTAGCCTGATACTTCAGCACTGCAACATGTAATCAAAATAATGATGTGGAATATTTTCAATGCTCTGTAATAAGAGAAAAAATAAAGTGTAGGTCATATCAATAGTTTTTGTTTGTTTGTTTTCTAATAAGAAATGTGGTCTCACTCTGTCACCCAGCTGCAGTATAGTAGTGCTGTCCTAGCTCACTGCAGCCTTGGACTCCTGGGCTCAAGTGATCTTCCCACCTCAGCCTCCCGAGTCACTGGGATTACAGTGCAAGGCACCATGCCTGGCTAATTTTTGTATTTTTTGTAGAGAAGGGGCTTGCTGTGTTGCCCAGGCTTGTCTCAAACCTCTGGGCTCAAGGGATCATCCCACCTCAGCCTCCCAAATTGCTGGAATTATGGGCGTGAGCCTCCACACTCAACCTACAGTCTTAAAGTAATAGTCTCTTTGCTTTTGTAATTACCAAAGGAGTTTAATTTATTTGTGCTTTCTTTATATCCTTTTACTAGTTTCAATAATGGACAAGGTGACAACAGTTTTCAACAGTGCACAGAGACTAGAAGTTGTCAGAAACTGCATCTCATTCATATTTGAAAATAAAATTTTGGAAACTGAAAAGGTAATGAAATATCATCTTTCCCAAGTAAGCGTTTATCATTTCCCTTTCAGATTTACATGCTGAAGTTACCAGCTTTCTCTTCTTTTCTTCAACGGAGTCTCCCTCTGTTGCCCGAGCTGGGGTGCAGTGGTACAATCTCGGCTCACTGCAAGCTCCGCCTCCCGGGTTCATGCCATTCTCCTGCCTCAGCCTCCCCAGCAGCTGGGACTACTACAGGCACCCCCCACCACGCCTGGCTAATTTTTTTGTATTTTTAGTAGAGACGGGATTTTACCATGTTAGCCAGGACAGTCTCGATCTCCTGACCTCATGATCCGCCCGCCTCAACCTCCCAAAGTGCTGGGATTACAGGTGTGAGCCACCGTGCCCGGCCAGCTTCTCTTCTTTAATTCTGTCCCTTTTCCTAATAAAGTCTCCTCTCATTGTTTGGATCATTTTAAATGAATAGTGTCTAAGATACAAAGCTGTTGGGCCAAGCTTAATTATATGACCAGCAGAAAAATATTCATAGTAATTTTTTCTCTCAAACTTTTAAACATTGTTCACTAAACACTATTTTGGCATATTACTTAGAAACTTAACATTTTATTTATTTTAGTTTTTATTTTTGGAGACAGAGTCTTGCTGTGTCACCCAGGCTGGAGTACAGTAGCATGATCTTGGCTCACTGCAGCCTCTACCTCCCGGATTCAAGTGATTCTCCTGCTTCAGCCTCCTGAGTAACTGGGACTACAGGCATGCACCACTGTACCCGGCTCATTTTTGTATTTTTAGTAGAGATGGGGTTTCATCATGTTGGCCAGACCGGTCTCGAACTCCTGGCCTCAAGTGATCCAGCCACCTCAGCCTCCCAAAGTGCTGGAATTACATGTATGAGCCAACACGCTTGGCCAAAACTTAACATTTTAATATAATTTTATGTATTGCAAAGAATCTAGTTAGAATATGTAATGGATTATAAGAACTGTAGTATTCAACTTAAATGTGCCTCCTTAGAGCATGTTTTCTTGCCTTGTTCAGTGAAACATGCTGAACATAATATAACCCTTTCTTACTGACTCATTGTCATAGTTCTGAATATCTATTTTCAGGGACTGGTAAAGCTTATAGAAATGTTTACCTTTACCCTAACTGACCCAGTGCCCTTTACATTTTGTGCTTTTTGGTTTCTATGTTTTCTTATAGTTGGAGTCTTTCACTTCTCTTGCTTTCAACTTCCACATCCTATTTCTTATGCCTGCCTTTAGTGATATCATGCCCTTCTACTTCCTTCTTATTTTCTCCTTTGTTCTGATTTTTTAGCTAAATAAGCTTATTATTATTATATGTGAAGTAAATTAACTAAATCCTACATGGTGAACTGAAGGAGGCATCTTTATGGATGTTCTTGTTGTAAAGTGAAAAGAGTTTTAATGCATACACCTAGAGATAATGTATTTTTGCAACTCCGAGTCCTTTTTCTTTCCTTTTTTATGATATTTAAATGAAAAGAGATTGTAGAACTTTACAGTCATAAATTAAAGCTGAATAGTGATTAAGCAGCCAACCAGTTTAAAAGTATGAAATCACTTGTATTTCTTATTGTTTTATTTTTTCTTTCTGTTCTTGCCATGGAAAATTGACTAGTTATAGAAAGAAGATGTCTTACGTATCTGTGGCTTTGACTCATAATCTGAAGCAACAGTCAATTTGGTAACCAAAGTTTTATTAAGTTGAAGAAAAAAAAGTGAAATTAAATGTTTTTCCATTTATCACATAATTCTCTTATATTTCTTGCTGGTTTACGTATAAAAATAACTACAAATCTATTTTATCATTGGTCTTACTAATAAATCACCTCTTCCCTAGGAGTTTAATTTTATTAATAACTGTGTTAAATAAATTACAGGGTGCATTTGAATTTTCAAGATGATTGTTTGAAAGTTATTGTTTTCCCCAGTGGTACCATTTGGTCATTTGTACCTCTCTTGTCCTCAGACCCTTCCTGCTGCACTCAGAGCCCTTAAAGGAAAGGCAGCAAGACAGTGTCTCACTGATGAGCTGGGTTTGCATGTCCAGCAAAACCGGGCAATATTAGACCATCAACAGTTTGACTACATAATAAGGATGATGAATTGTACTCTACAGGTAATTTGTAGTTCTTTCAGATTATTCCTCTCATTTGAGAATACTTTTCATTTTTCCAGAATATTTTGTAATTACCAGTATATCAGTTCTTGAACCTACCACAGCTAATAGGATGAAGCGTCAGTATCTATATCATTTCTGTCAAATACTTTTTATTACTTGGCATAAATATTAAGAGTTTTTTGTTCTTTCTTTGTTTTCTCTCTGAAAATGCTAGATTATTTTACTAGTTTTGTAATATAAGCAAGTTCTTTGAAAATGAGAAGTCGTCTTTAAAGCATTCAGTTGTATATTCATGTCTGTAGTCACATCAGCCCTTTTCAGTCAGTTTTCAGTTGTACTGTTCAGGCAGAGGACAATGAATGGTGGATAATCCAAATGATAAATTAACTACTCAATTAAGTATTTAAGTACTTTGTTTGTAAAGCACAATAACAAAATTTCCACTTGGCTTCAAAATATGTATATGATCTTTCAGAAACAAACTTCCCACAAAATAGTGAAGACAATTTAGGAGAAGCTAATCTTGTTTCCTTATCCTGCCTCCCTTGTTAGATAGTCTTTAACATTGGCATTCTGCCGAGAGGTAATGTAAAGTTCCTCTCTCAAACATTTTGCCCAAGATGGAAATGTAATTAAATATTAAAACTGTGGGATCCTCTGTGGGACTCCAGAAAAAGTAAATAAATGCATGTTAAATATTGGTACATTGGAAAGCAAGAATTATAGGATATAATTAATCAAATTTATGAATGAAACAAGGCCTAAATAAATGAGATTTATAAATGTGCGTGGAATGGAAGACTCAATATGTTAAAGATGTCAATTCTCCCCAAAACAATCTACAGAGACAATGCAGTTCCTAGCAGAACCTTAAATAGAAGAATAAAAGCCTTAAAACTACCAACATACTCCTAAAGAAAAACAACAAAGTGTAGCAGTTTACCTTGTCAGGTATCAAAAATTTAGTTTAAGATTATATTACTTGGCCAGGCGCAGTGGCTCACGCCTGTAATCCCAGCACTTTGGGAGGCCGAGGTGGGCGGACCACAAGGTCAGGAGTTTGAGACCAACCTGGCCAGCATGGTGAGACCCTGTCTCTACTAAAAATACGAAAATTAGCCTGGCGTGGTGGTGGGTGCCTGTAATCCCAGCTACTCCGGAGCCTGAAGCAGGAGAATCGCTTGAAACCGGAAGGCGGAGGTTGCAGTAAGCCGAGATCGCGCCACTGCACTCCAGCCTGGGTGAAAGAGCGAAACTCCGTCTCAAAAAAAAATAGTATATTAATATTATATTATTTAAGATAGTGTAGAATTGGCACACTTACAAACAAATTGACCGACAGAATAAAATAGAAAGCCCAGAAACAAATGCACACATATATGGAAACATTATTTATGACAAAACTGGCACCGGCAGTGAAAAGATGAGCAGTTTAATTAATAGTGCTGGGACATGTACACATAATATACCATTGATACAAAAAATGCATACATACCTCCTACCACACACAAGAATCATTTCCACATGTATTAAAGACTTAAATATGGAGAGCCAAAAAAAAGCTAATCTATAAGGCTTAAGAGTTTTCAAACATAATACAGGAAATATCCTTATGACTTTGGGATAGGGAAAGATTTGTTAAACTAGTCACGACTAGTGCCAGTGTTAAAAGAAAAGATTGATAAATTTTACTACATTAAAATTAAGAACTTCTGTTCATTAAAAGATAACATAAAGAGAGTGAAAACATAAACCTCAGAGTGAGAGGTTAGTGCTCAGATTACAAGAACTATAAGTCAGGCATAGTGGTGTGCGTCTATAGTCCCAGCTACTCAGGCAGCTGAGATAGGAGGATCATGTGAGCCCAGGAGTTAGGCTGCAGTACACTATAATTGCATCTGTGAATTGCCACTGAACTCAAGCTTAGATAACTTATCAAGACCCCATCTCTTTAAAAAAGAAAAAACCCTACAAATCAATATTTTTTCAAAAAGACAACCTAATTCAAAAATGAGCAAAAGATTTAAGTGTCTTAATTAAAAAGATACAAAGGTAGAGCTGAGAATGGGAGAAGAGCAGAGTTTCTGAGCAGCACAGCGGCCTCCCCTCCTCTCTCCTCACCCCACTCTCGCAGCCTACCTTTACCTACCTGCCTGCTCAGTGCCCAAAACACCTTCCACCATGACCACCTCAGCAAGCTCCCACTTAAACAGAGGCATCAAGCAGGTGTACATGTCCCTGCCTCAGTGTGAGAAAGTCCAGGCCATGTATATCTGAGTCGATGGTACTGAAGCAAGACTGTGCTGCAAGTCCCAGACCCTGGACAGTGAGCCCAAGAGTGTGGAAGAGTTACTTGAGTAGAATTTTGATGGCTGTAGTACTTTGAAGGTTCTAACAGTGACATGTATGTCATGCCTGTTGCCATGTTTTGGGAGCCCTTCCGCAAGGACCTCCACAAGCTGGTATTCTGTGAAGTTTTCAAGTGCAATTGAAAGCCTGCAGAGACCAATTTGAGGCACAACTATAAATGGATAATGGACATGGTGAGCAACCAGCACCCGTGGTTTGGCATGGAGCAGGAATATAACCTCATGGGGACAGATGGGCACCCCTTTGGTTGGCCTTCCAGTGGACTCCCTGAGCCCCAGGGTCCGTATTACTGTGGTATGGGAGCAAAGTCTATGGCAAGGATATTGTGGAGGCTCATTACCGGACCTGCTTGTATGCTGGAGTCAAGATTGCAGAGACTAATGCTGAGGTCATGCCTGCCCAGTGGGAATTCCACATTGGACGCTGTGAAGGAATCAGCATGGAAGATCATTTCTGGGTGACCTGTTTCATCTTGCATCGTGTATGTGAAGACTTCAGAGTGATAGCAACCTTTGATCCTAAGCCCATTCCTGGGACTGGAATGGCTCAGACTGCCATACCAACTTTAGCACCAAGGCCATGCGGGAGGAGAATGGTCTGAAGTACACTGAGGAGGCCATCAAGAAACTAAGCAAGTGACAGCAGTACCACGTCTGCATTTTTGCCCGGCCTGGCACCTAATCGGATTCCATGAAACTTCCAACATCAGTGACTTTTCTGCTCTTATAGCCCATCATAATGCCAGCATACACATTCCCCAGACTGTTGGCCAGGAGAAGAAGGGTTACTTTGAAGATCACTGCCTTTCTGCCAAATGCGACCCATTTTCGGTGACAGAAGCCCTCATCTGCCTGTGTCTTCTCAAACCGGAGTTGAGCCCTTCCAGTACAAAAACTAAGTGGACTAGACCTCCAGCTGTCAAGCCCCTCCTAGTTCTTCCTCTCACTCCAACTCTTCCCCTCTCCCAATTGTCCTAATTGTAACTCAAAGGATGGAATACCAAGGTCTTTTTTTTTAATTCCTTGTGCCCAATCTTGCTTTATTTGTTTGGCTGGGATAGAGGGGTCACATAATTAATTTCTTCACATCTTTACCCTCCTTTTTTTCCCTATCACTGACGGTTTTTAGTACATTAGTGAGGAGGTGGGTGGTGAAACATAACCACTGCTTCCATTTAATGGGGTGTGCCTGTTCAGTAATCGTAGCTATGGGAACAGAGTGCATGTTTGCAGGATGGGGACTTTTTCTTTGAAGTACCTGAGAGGGGAAGACCTGACTTAACTCTGGTTAGGTTAGGACTTCCCTTTGTGGTGGAAATGTTTCTTAAGAGGTTATAACCAACTTTCTATTAAAATTAGGGATTAAGAGAGAAGGTAGGGATTGGGGATCAGGGAGGAGAATGGCCTTGGTCTCTTGCTTGTGTGGAACTAGCCTGGCTTGGGGTGAAATGCCCTCAGAACACAAAGCTCAGTATAAACTGATGGATATCCCTACCTTAAAAAAAGAAAAGGTTCTTTTTGCTTGGTCCTCTATTTATCACACAAAACAGAGCAGTATTTTTATATTTAAATGTAAAAACAAGGGTGGGGTGCGGTGGCTCACACCTGTAATCCCAGTACTTGGGAGGCCAAGGCAGATGGATCACAAGGTCAGGAGATTGAGACCATCCTGGCCAACATGGCGAAACCCTGACTCTATTAAAAATACAAAAAATTAGCCAGGCATGGTGGCAGGCATCTAGTCCCAGCTGCTCAGGAGGCTGAGGCAGGAGAATCGCTTGAACCTGGGAGGCGGAGGTTGCAGTGAGCTGAGATCATGCCACTGCACTCCAACCTGGGCGACAGAGCAAGACTCCGTCTCAAAAAAAAAAAAAAATGTAAAAACAAAAAGTTTATATATATAGTTTTGTGTCTTATGTGTGTTTTGCTAAAGGAAAATAACATACAGGTCACGGGGTACCAAATTCGAGGCAAATAGTCTAGATCGAAATCAAGTAGCTCCTTTTGAGTAAGGAATGAGGAAAGTAGTGCTTGAAAAGTTGTTGATTTGCGGTTAGTCCCTCATGACCACTTTAGGGTTTCTGTGCCCTGCCCACCCTCTGGAGAAGATGAATACTGGTCAGTTAACAGATGACATGTTACTAGCAGTCACTTGATCCCCATGGCTTTGGTTTAAAAGACATATACTTGTCCACATGAGTTTACAGGTAAGAGTTAGCTGGTCAACTTGAGCATGTTACTGATAGAGGGGATATTGGGGTTATTTTCTGGTGGGAATAACATGTCACTAAAGCAGGCCTTTTGATATATTGAATTTTAAAAAAACAAAATAGAAGTTAGATTTTAAAATCTAAATCTGTAGGGTTTCTAAGTAATTTTTACAGAATTGCTTGTTTGCTTTAACTGTCTCCTCCCTCTGCTCTTGAAGGATATGGGGACAGGGCTAGAGTCAAAACACTTGAAATTTTGTATCCCAATGTCTTTTCTCCCAGTGTGAAATATTCCATTCTTTTGTTAAGACTACTGAGGAGTTATTTTTTTCTTTTGTAATAAGAAACAAACCCTACCTTTATCTCTACATTTCCCCTACCATTCTCTGGTTTTTGTGTTTGCTGCAGGGGGCCAGCTGTGGTTTTCTCTTGCCATGATGACTTCTAATCGCCATGTGCAGTATGCTCAAAGTCAGACAACTCCTTACTGTAAACAAATTGTGTAACTGCCCAGAGCAGCTCTTATAAATCAGCCTAACATAAGATCTCAAAAAAAAAAAAAAAAGATAAAAGATAAAAGATATAAGGAAACCCACTTGGATAATAATTGAAGAAATGCAAATTAAAACTATAAGGAGAGCCTTTTAAACTCACTATTTGGCAAGAATTAAAAAGTCTGATAATATCAAACAAATGTTTGGAACAAATAGAGTGTATAAACTCTGCTAGTGAGCGTGTAAGTTGGTATAGCTACTTTAGCAAATTTAATAAGATATGAGAAATAAGATTATTTGTCATTATCTTATCAAGCTGCATATGAAGCATACTCTATCACCTAGTGATTTCATTCCTAGAGGAGCTCTTGACCACATACCTCAAGAGACATGTACAAAAATGATAGTGGCAAGATTGTTCAAAATAGCAGAAAACTTGAAATGACTCATATGCCAACCAGCACTAGAATGGATAATTTATAATATCTCCTTACACTAGAATATTTTTTATCAGAGAAAATAAATGAACTGCAGTTATAAGGGATAATGTAGATGAATCTTAAAGGAGATAATTCTGTACAAAAATTTAAAAAATATTCAGCACCGTCATGAGTTACAGAAAAATAAAACGGAAAAAAGAAAAAAAAGGACAATTCAACTATAATATAGTTCTACTTTACACAATTCAAATGCATGTTATATACTATCTAAGGATATTTAATGATACAAACATATGTGGCAAAAATATTTTTAAAAAGCTAAGGTAATAAGAAAATATTTAAGAAAATTACCTCTGTTCGACACAGAGGAAGAGCAGTGAACGTGGGGATCTTCCAATGTGATGGTAATATTCTATTTAGGTACATGGGTGTTCATTGTATCATTCTTGATAACCTTGTAGCTTATGCATATTTTATGTCTTAAAGTACTGACTGCTATTAGATTTTTTACAGGACATATTTATCTTCTCAAACTCACATCAAACAGTTTGTAGATTGTATAAGCTGATTGACAAGTTAGGGGATGAGTCACTTTTACTGGATTTCTTTAGAGTATGGATAGTCTCTATTTCTTTAGAGTATGGATATTCTTTAGCATGTGAGACAGTAGATATAATACTTTATAATGACAAAAATCAAAAACAACCTAAATGCCTACCACTTGGCTAGTGATTAAATATGGTGCAACTCTTCTTTAAAACACTGTTCAGCTACTAAATAGAAACAAGTAGATCTATACATGTACTGATATGGAAAAATTTCTACTATATATTGCTAGGTAGGCAAAAGGGAAGTTACATAAAGTAGATATGAATCTCTTTTTGACCTAAAATTGTACGTATGTATGTATGTATGTGTGTATGTATGTATGTATATGATAGTAAAAATCTGGAAGGATATTTACACTAAACCCTGTTAAGATTATCCTGATAAGAGAGATACCAATGATTATCTCTGGGATATGGATTAGAAGAGTTTTGATTTCCATTTTAAACCATTCTGTACTTGAAACATACACATCTAACTACATAAGATATATAACAAGTGTATATTACTTTTATGATTCGAAAAAAGTCCTCAGTTTTTTAGAAAGGAAATTTTAACATCCTATGAGAAGAACTTGCCCTAAAAAAAGGGCCCGTCTTTTGTTACTTTATTACAGTTACTTTGTTATCATTGTTATAGAGAATAAAGCAATAGAATTAACAGATTAAGGTCTCTAGAAGTCCTAAAGTCAGGTGATTTCCTGATTCCCCAATAATTGGAATTAAAATTACAAAAACTATTTTGGAGCTTTTTGCTATTAGTACTTTCTGTGCTGTTTATTAGCTGAAGAACTAACTTTTAAGACTTTCTCTAAACTTAATTTTAGCATTTACGATTATGGCACTTACAGAATAGCAGATACCCTTAGGCTACAAATATTTTTCATTTGACTAATCATATTTCTAGAAACAAAAAAGACATGGAGTTTTTTTGCAGCTTTCAAATACAATTGATTTACTCAGGAGTTGTTTGAAAAAAACCAAATACATTTGGATTGAGGGGCACTTAATATTTTATAATTCACTATTTCATATATACATAAAAAGAGATCCTGTGCTTCATTAAGCACATGCTGTTGTTGAACGTTATATAGAGACCCTTCCCAGTTATGAATGGGCTTATATGTGATGTTCTTACTTTAATGTGTTATTTGTTTAATGTGTTACCCACTTGGGATTTGTTAGTATTTATATTCTTGACGCAACAACATGCTTATCAACAGGGATTTGACATGACATTCTGAACATATTTTTACAAAAGCATAGAGTTTCAAGGCAGAGTGGCCAAACATCTGTGTTGATGTTTTAAGAAAGAAACATTAACTAAATGAACTAATTTTTAGGTAGTGATTCAAAACCTTTGGTAATTTTTGCTTTTCATGACCTAGAAGTTATTCTTGTGTCTTTCCTGTCCACAAGGGAAAATTAAATGGAACATGAGTACTGCCAAAAGGCTGTTTATCAGGTTATTTCAATGCCAGTGTAATTTTTTACAGCACTGTTTCATAGAGGTTATAGACTATTCCTATATATCATTTCATTTCAAAGAACTGATCGTATTTTAGTATTTTTTGAAAATGAGATTACTAAAAATCTCTCCAAAAATATCATGGCCTTAACTTTTTACTTTGTCAAATATATAGTTAAAGCTTTTTATGTGTCTAGATCCTAGCTAAGGTCTTTTGAGAATAAATTATAATTTGAAAACCCAGTGAAGTCTTCTATTTCCAGCATCATGTTAAATTGCATATACTATAAGGAATCCTCTCACTAACATAGAAATAGATCTCAGAAAATTACAAACAAATATAAACCATTATTTTGTTACATTGCGTCTCCCAAGAAGAAAAGAAAATCTCTAATGTATACCTCCTTATACTCTGAAGAAAAGGACAAATAGAGAAAACCAAGCCCTGAGCAGTTAGCAGTTAGGGCAATCATATTTGTGAGTACACCCGTGGCCTCTATAAGTCTTGGCCATCTGGTTGAACCTGAAAGTTTTGCATCAAGCTGGAACACTGGAAAAAGAATATTACAATAATAGTCTCCAATCTCATCCAGGTTGCTGTGAATGCCATTAATTCATTCCTTTTTATGGCTGAGTAGTATTCCATCATATATATAAGCCACGGTTTCTTTTTTTTTTTTTTTTTTTTTTTTTTTTTTTTTTTTTTTTTTTTTTTGAGACAGAATCTCGCTCTGTCACGCAGGCTGGAGTGCAGTGATGTGATCTCGACTCACTGCAACCTTTGCCTCCCAGGTTTAAGCAGTTCTCTGCCTCAGCCTCCCGAGTAGCTGGGATTACAGGCGCATGCCACCACATCCGGCTAATTTTTGTATTTTTAGTACAAATGGGGTTTCACCATCTTGGCCAGGCTGGTCTTGAACTCCTGACCTTGTGATCCACCTGCCTTGGCCTCCCAAAGTGCTGGGATTACAGGCATGAGCCACCGCGTCCAACCCAATATGCCACAGTTTCTTTATCCACTCATTGATTGATGGGCATTTGGGATGGCTCTGCATTTTTGCAATTGCAGATTGTGCTGCTAAAAACATGCATGTGCAAGAATCTTTTTGGTATGACTTCTTTTCCTCTGGGTAAATACATTGCTGGATCAAATGGTAGTTCTACTTTTACTTCTCTAAGGAATCTCCACACTGTTTTCTATACTAGTTTACATTCCCACCAGCAATGTAGAAGTGTTCCCTGTTCACCACATCCACACCAACATCTATTTTTTTTTATTTTTTGATTATGGCCATTCTTGCAGGAATAGGGTGGTATCATATTGTGGTTTTGATATGCAGGAAAGAGCCTGTGTTTTTGAAAACTGAAGAATATTTCCATATTAGTGAGTATGGTGTAGAAATGTGGTTGGAGAAGAGATGAGAACAGTAGATGGAGTAACCTATGGTTAAAGTAAGCAGATTGTATATGTGCATTAATCTCTGCTACCACCCAAAACCCCATTATAACAAAAGTAAACCACTTTAAAAAAAATACATAAACCCACAGGCAGAACAGGAGAGGAGACAACAGCAACATCTTAGAAACTAGGAAGCTGATAGATGAGTGATCTTTACTTAGCAGACCCAAGAAAGCCTTTTCCTAAGTAGCAGCGGGAAAAGCGTTGAAGCAGCCCAGTTTACAAAACCCCAAAAGGCTCTGGAATTAGTAACATCATGTATCTCTTGGAGCAGAAGGACAAGGTGGGGCTAAAACATAAAAATAGAGGATTGGTTGAAAGCTGCTTAAGATTCTGTTGGATTCCCCCTCCCAGATCCTTTCTTAATTCGGTATAAACAGCCAGCTGCCTCTCCTTTACCATGGCAAAAGATTAGATGTTTGTTTGTTTGTTTGTGTATTTATTTTTATGACAGAAAGGCTGTAATTGGCCCGGAAGATACTAGGTCTGGTTGAGGGAAATTCTGTCTTACTGTAAACAAGGAGGTTACGTGAATACCAAATACTGAGAATGCCACTGGGCTTTCCACCTTCAGCTTCCAGAACTCTGGCAGCCTACCCTCAAGGCAAGAGATTGTAAACCTGTTCTCTGAGAAATGTGACCAGCCAAAGAGAAAAACACTTTATTAAAGATGTGGAGATTGATGTTTTTCAGTAGAACAGCTCTCCCAGGCCATACTATAATGCAGCTGTCACTCAACAAGTTTCATCCATGTGGACATTATTTTCTTTTGTCATTCTTTGGTTTACTTCTCCTTTCAGGAAATAACCTAAACAGAAGGGACCATCAAACAAAGTCAGTTGCTGCTCCACACCATTGTTCCCCCAAGTCTGCTTTCATTTTCCATTTTTCCTTGTAGAAGAACCATTCAGTCAGCATTTATAATTATCCTATCCTCTTCCTCTTGGGTGCCTGTATCACTCTGTACTGCCTCAGATAATCTCAGCTCTTATTTGTCCATGAAACTGGGTAAGCCACAATCATGGTTACCCTCTGGAAATAGACTTAAATAAATTAAGTACATTTTTGAAATCACACAACTAGTAAATTAAAGCGATGAATTCTAAATGAAAATCTGGTATTTTCATTTGCCTCTTTAGATCTATCTTTAGATCTTCTCTCAGTCTAAAATTCTCCCTACACAATCTTACTCATCTGCATTACCGTCTCTTGCTTCTGCCTTCCAAATCTCAAGCCTAAATTCATCTCCTAAATGATTCTGCTACTGCACCAACTTCTTAACTGATCACCCTACCTCCATCCTGACCCATTTCTGTAATATAACTGTTCTCCATTTCACCAAAGTGATACTCGTATATTTCAAGTTGTAGCTCGTCACTTCACAATTTAAAATCCTTTGCCTTCAGAGCAAATTTTGATCTTATCTTGGCCCCTGCCTATATCTATAGTCTCATCGTTCACTGCTGTCAGTCCCCAGGCCTTACACATCTATTGCCTTTGTTTGGAACGCTGTTTCTTCCCCCTCTCCTTTCTCCTCCCTGCTCCCTCAGTCTTTCTTTTCCCTTGGCCAACTCCTCCTCATCCTTTAATTTCAACTTGGATGTCATTTCTTCCTATAAGCCTTCCTCAGCCCATGAAGCCTGGATTGGTAGCCACTCTGTGCCTCTACTTCTTCTTGTACTTCCCCTATACTATCCACCATGATCCTGCAGTAGCACTTACCACATATAATGATATTGCCTGTTGACATCTGTATTCCCGTTTTGTCTGGCATGGAGTAGTCTCTCACTAAAAATTTGATGAATTAATAAATGAATGTATTGTAAGTAGCTGCTTACCTCAGCTGGTTAGAATTTTAGTCCCTATACTGAGTTTCTATCCCTTCACAGGCCAGTAGCTTTTGCCCCTTTCTTGGCTATAATCTAACCATCAACCCAAGCCAAGCTCTATTCCCCTTTGTGTCTTTGTGTACGGTAATCTGTAGGTTAGAGAATGTTGATGGATATGTTGATAATTCATGACCTAGCTTGAAAGTAAAACTTAAAGTTTGCATATAGCTGGTCAATATTGTGCCAGTGGACAGTAGTGTCATTGATATATTTAAAGTGCAAATGTTCATACTGCTGAGTTACAATTACCATAGCTAAAGCTTACACATCTGTATTTTTTTAATGTTCCACAAGTAAATTTGATATATACCTAGAGTTGAAATATCAGTGCCCTGTTATCTGGAGTAGTCATTTTTAAAACTTTTCATGTTCATTTCTGGGCCTCATCATCAGATGTTCTGATTTGGAAAGTTTGGGAAGGGGTAGATCAGAGCTAACATTTGGAAGTTTTCAACAGTGAAATGAGCAGCTTTGTAGAAATGCAATCCCCATCTCATAGAGTGTGCCATCAAACACTCTTATAGTCATTTGTCAGGAAAACTGTAAAGGATTTCTACATTGTCAGGGAGATTGGACTAAGTGCCCTCTAACGTGTCTCCTCCTCTGAATTTCATGATCTCAGGACACTTTTTTTTTTTAATCCCTGCTTACGAGAAGCATTCCTGGTTCTCCAGTTTATAACACATTATCATCTTTGGTCCCTTCCTTCTTTTATGTATTTGTTTATTTTTATCAGCATGCTCCCAATCTCCCTCAAGTGTTTAAATGTGTTTTAATTGACAAATAAAATTGTATATTTATCATGTGCAACATGATGTTTTGAAGTATGTATATATTGTGGATATTTTAATGTGTTCAATGTATTATTTTCTATGCAGGTGTCCTTGAAAAATGTATGTTGTTTAGTACACATGTATTTTAATTTATGTAAATGGTGTGTTATGTATTTCATTCTGTTTATGTCTTTTGTCAGTCAGTATTATGTTTTTAATAAAACGTGAATCTCGAGTAAATCTGATTCCAAAATCAGATCGATACAATATAAAGAAAGGCAAAAAAGCCCCTTTTTCTTATGAATGTAAATGCAGAACTCTTAAGAAAAATATTGGCTAATCTAATCTAGTAGTGCATTAAAAAAGTAAAATGCATAATATAGTGGAGTTTAACCTAGAATTCTTTCAGTGTAATGCACCCCATTAATAGATTAAAGGAAAAGAATTACGATTATCTCAGTCAGTTAAGAAAAGACATTTAATAAAGTTTAATCCTATTTATTTTAAAGTTCTTAGAAGCTATTATTAGAAAAGAGCTTCCATGTTTGGTAAAACCTACAGCAAGCCTTGTAGTTAATGAAGAAACTTTATATGCATTCCTTTAAAATCAGAGCAAGACAAAGATGCTTACTATTACACTATTCACAATATTATTAGTGTGTCAGTAGCTGTCATTATTTTTAGATAGAAAATCAGATTTCTGATCCTCTACCTAGAAAATGTATCAGATAGAACAAACTATTTTTACTAATAAGATGATTTAGTTAGGTTTTCAAATATAAGATTAGCCTATAAAAATCAATAGCATTTATTTTCATCAGCAAAAAACAACTAAAAAGTAAAATTTTTTAGAAATTGTGCTTTCTACCTTTCCTCTTCCCCCTCCCATTCTTTCTTTTCTCCCACCTTTCCTTTCTCCTTCCCTGCCTTTTCTTCTTTCTTTCCTTGTCCAGGCACCATTCAGCAGGCTCAGACAGAGAAGTAATGGCAGCCAAATGGTAGCTGGGCCTTATACTTACAAACATTGAGTTTAAATGAGGTAGTATAAGTGGCCTAGTGAAGTCAGGGTATTGTTTATACTCAGAAGACAAAGCAAATACGTAAATCTACTGAGGGTAGTGGTAGCCAAGTTTTTCACACATAGAGAAGTGAGTTCAAATATGGAAAAGGAGAAAGCTAGAATGAATCATATAGTTTTGGATGAATTTAAGCTAATGATGCTTACCTTTTAATAAATACTGAAATAAATACAGGTGGAAAATGTGGGTGTGTATCTATGTGTATATGAGGGGAGGAGTTAGGAATGCATATATGTATTTCCTTGCTCTGTTCTGAGAGAGTCTGGCAACAGACACCCTATAGCAATAAGCATATCTAGTGTCCAGATCTTGGTTTCTAAATATGAGTCTACTAAAAGGAACTAGGATTCCTTGAAGAAATGGCTAGCAGCAGGGGTGGGGCAAGGAAAATATAAGCAGGGCTTGAACATCTTTTTATTTCAAAAAGTACCAGAAGTGCTTAAAGAATCAATGAACTCTAGTTGGATTTTTAAAAACTGTGGTTAAATGTATATAACATTAAACTTACTGTTTTAACCATCCTTAAATATACAGCTTAGTGGCATTACATATATTTATATTGTTGTGCAAATGTCACCACCTTAAATCTCCAGAACTTTTTCCGTCTTCCCAAACTGAAACTTCCTATCTATTAAACGGTAACTCCCATTTCCCCCTGCCCCCAGATCCTGACAACCACCATGCTACTTTGTGTCTCTATGAATTTGGCTACCCTGAGTACTTAATGAAATCATACATTGTTTGTTCTTTTGTGACTGGCTGATTTAGCATAATATTGTAGCATGTATCAGAATTGCCTTCCTTTTTAAGGCTAAATAATATTCCATTGTATGTATATACCATGTTTTGTTTACCCATTCATCTGTCAGTGGACACTTTGGGTTGCTGTCACCTTTTGCTTATTGTAAATAATGCTGCTATGAACATGAGTATGCAAATATCTCTTCAAGCTCCTGCTTTCAGTTATTCTGAGTATATAGCCAAAAGTAGAATTACTGGATCTTATGGTAATTCTCCTTTTAATTTTTTGAGTAACTGTCATACTGTTTTGCGTAGTAACTGCATCATTTTACATTCCCACCAGCCCAGGGGTTTCAGTTTCTCCACATCCTCACCAACGCTTGATTTTTTTTTTTTTTCAATAGTAGCCATCCTAATGTATGTGAACTGGGTATCACATTGTGGTTTTGATTTGCATCTCCCTAATGGGAGTGGTGTTGAGCATCTTTTTGATTAGTGACAGTATGAGCAAGCTGCAAGAGTACCTGACCCTACATTGACCTCTGAGCATAAGCATAGATTCCACCTTCCAATCACGAAGTGACACTAACAGCACCATACAGAGAAAGGAACTAGAGATAATATAGTACCAGTTTAGTTAAATTGACAGTACGTAGTCACCACACTCTTCTTCCCCGTCAGTATCGAATTTAACCTAAAAGACCTGTAAGGTTGTGAACTCAGTGTGTCTCAGCTGAGTCAGCTAAAAGATTAGACTTTGTATATTGTAGTTAGACATCTCAACACTGCAGCTACTGTATCTTACTTGATTTATCTTTTAGAGCGGTCATAGACATTTTTCTGTTCCCTTACCTGAAACTTGTGATAGGAATCTAAAGCCTGAGCTCGTTGTGATCTTTTTCAAAATTCTCTAGCACACTTTAAAACAATGGACTGCCGGGCGCGGTGGCTCAAACCTGTAATCCCAGCACTTTGGGAGGCCGAGACGGGCGGATCACGAGGTCAGGAGATCAAGACCATCCTGGCTAACACGGTGAAACCCCGTTAATACAAAAAACTAGCCGGGCGAAGTGGCGGCGCCTGTAGTCCCAGCTACTCGGGAGGCTGAGGCAGGAGAATGGCGTAAACCCAGGAAGCGGAGCTTGCAGTGAGCTGAGATCCGGCCACTGCACTCCAGCCTGGGCGACAGAGCGAGACTCCGTCTCAAAAAAAAAAATAAAAATAAAAAAATAAAACAATGGACTAACCCCATTGTTCTTATTTGAACTAAAATATTTTATGGCAGTAACTATTTGGTTATCTACAGGCACTTGATTATAGTTGTCCATAGGTGATCATTTATTTAATGAATTGTTTTGCCATTGCATGCCACGGACTACCAGTTTCTCATTAACCGCTGGCAAAAAACTTATTAATGCTTTTGAATCTAATTAGATCAAATAACTAATTCTAGATTCCAATCCTTAAGTTTCATTTCTCCTAAAACAACTTCTGTTACAGGTTAGGAAATTCCTTAAGTAACACTCTTTATTTTCTGCAAGTCTTTATTATACTTATCCCAGTTATATCTGTCTAAGTTTATAGAAAAGACCCACAGTAATTTCCAAATATTCTGGATAATTGCTTTTGCAAGTAGAATTTAAAATAGTATCTTACCTAGTTATATCAAATTGTATTAAGTGTTTGTTATACATATATAAGGGACATTTAATATAAATATAGGCTGGACACAGTGGCTCATGCCTGTAATCCCAGCGCTTTGGGAGGCCGAGGCGGGTGGATCACCTGAGGTCGGGAGTTCAAGACCAGCCTTACCAACATGGAGAAACTCCCATCTCTACTAAAAATACAAAATTAGCCAGGCATGGTGGCTCATGCCTGTAATCCCAGCTTCTCGGGAGGCTGAAGCAAGAGAATCACTTGAACCCAGGAGGCGGAGTTTGCTATGAGCCGAAATCGCACCACTGCACTTCAGCGCAGGCAACAAAAGTGAAACTCCATCTCAAAAAAAAAAAGAAATATAATAGCCTGTCAGCAGTTGTAGATTTGGCATTTTTTCCCCAACTTTTATTTCAGGTTTAGGGAGTGCATGTGCAGACTTGTTACGTAGTTAACTTGTGTGTTGCTAGATTTTGTATAAAAATGATTTTGTCACCCAGGTAATCAGGATAGGACCTAATAGGTAGTTTTTCAGCTCTTACCCTCTCTTCTCAAGTAGGCCCCAGTGTCTGTTGTTCCCGTCTTTCTGTCCATGTGTACTCAACATTTAGCCACCACTTATAAGTGAGAACATGTGGTATTTGGCTTTCTGATCTTGCATTAATTTGCTTAGGATGGATAATGGCCTCCATCTCCATCCATGTTGTCAACCACTGATGGGCATCTAGGTTGATTCCATGTCTTTGCTCTTGTGAATAGTGCTGCAATGAACATACAGGTTATACTTGTCTTTTTGGTAGAGCGATTTATATTCCTTTGGGTATATACCCAGAAATGGAATTGCTGGGTTGAATGGTGGTTCTGTTTTAAGTTCTTTGAGAAATCTCCATACTGCTTTCTACTGTGGCTGAGCTCATTTACATTCCCACCAGCAATGTATAAGCATTCCCTTTTCTCCACAACCTCACCAACCTCTGTTTTTGTTTTTTACTTTTTAATAATAGCCATTCTGATTCATGTGAGATGGTATCTCATTGTGGTTTTGATTTGCATTTCTCTAATGATTAGTGATGTTAAACATTTTTTATATATTTGTTGGCCATGTATATGTCTTCTTTTGAGAAGTGTCTGTTCATGTCCTTTGCCCATTTTTTAATGGAGTTATTTGGGTTTGCTTGTTGGTTTGTTTAAGTCTCTTTTAGATTCTGGATATTAAATCTTTGTCAGATGCATAGTTCGTAAATATTTATTTTCCGTTCTTTAGGTTGTCTGTTTACTCTTTAGATAGTTTCTCTTGCTGTGCCAAAGCTCACTATTTAGATCCCACTTGTCTATTTTTTATTTTGTTGCAATTGCTTTTGGAGAATTCACCATGAAACTTCTGCCAAGGCTTGTGTCCAGAATGGTATTTCCTAGATTTTCTTCTAGAGTTTTTACAGTTTTAGGTCTGACGTTTAAGTCACTAATCCATTTTCAGTTTATTTTTGCATACATTGAAAGGAAGGGGTCCAGTTTCAATCTTCTGCAAATGGCTAACCAGTTATCCTAGCACCGTTTATTGAATAGGAAGTCCTTTCTTCATTGCTTGTTATTGTCGACTTTATTGAAGATCAGATGGTTGTAGATGTGTGGCTTTATTTATTTATTTCTCCAACCTGTCCCATTGGCCTGTATGTCTGTTTTTGTACTAGTACCATCCTGGTTTTGGTTACCATAGCTTTGTGTTGGGTAGTGTGATGCCTCTGGCTTTGTTTGCTTTTGCTGTTTGGGCTTTTTTCGGTCCCATATGAATTTTACTTTTTTGAGATAGAATCTTGGCACTGTCACTCAGGCTGGAGTGCAGTGGTGCAAGCATGGCCCACTGCATCCTCAACCTCCTGGGCTCAAGTGATCCTCCTGCTTCAGCCTCCCATGTAGCTGGAACCACAAGCATGTGCCACCACACTTGGCTAATTTTTTTTTTTTTTGTAGAGACAGGGTCTCACTTTGTTGCCCAAGTTGGTCTCAAACTCCTGGCCTCAAGCATTCCTCCTGCATCAGCTTCCCAAAGTGGTGCGATTACAGGCATGAGCTCCCACTCCTGGCCCCACGTGAATTTTAGGATTTTTTCTAATTCTGTGAAAAATAACATTGGTAGTTTGATAGGAATAGCGTTGAATCTATAAATTGCTTTGGGCAGTATGGCCATTTTAATGATATCGATTCTTCGAATCCTTAAACATGGACTGTTTTTTCCGTTTATTTGTGTCAGCTCTCTGATTTCTTTGAGCAGTATTTTATAATTCTCATTGCAGAGATTTTTTCACCTCCCAGGTTATCTGTATTCCTAGGTATTTCACTCTTTTGTGAAAATTTAATATTCTATGTGTTTGGCTATTTGAGAATATCCATAATATGTAGTAATTTGTGTTTTTGCTGAAGCAGAAATTTGGGTTATACATGTAATGCCAGTATGTGCTAGTGAAACACTAGTGTGTAAACCTTGCTAATCACTACCCATTCTGCATCTCAACTTGGCATTATTTTCTAGTAGTCATTGTATGACCTATGAAATGAAATATATAGTATTTATTAATATATGTTTTGTTTAAAGAATAATAACAAAATATATCTGTGTACCCAACACCCAGTTTAAGAAATAGAAGATGAGCACTGAAGTCCTCAAAGCTGCACTGCAACTGCTTTCATTCTTCCTCTCCTTTAGAACCACTATCCTGAATTTGGTTTAATCATTTCTTTGCTTTTTCCCACAGTTTCACCCAATAAGGACGTACTCTTAAAATATAATTCAGTTTAGTTTTGCCTGATTTTGACCTTCTTGTGATTGGAATCATCCTGTTTATTCACTGATAAAATAAGTGTTCATTGAGCAACTGCTTATAATATTCATACATGTTGATTCATGTAGTTATGGCTTATTTATTTGCACTGACGTTTAAGTCCATTCTACTACTGAGGGTTATTGCATTGCCCTGGCAATGAAAACGGTGTTATAACTAAACACAGTGTTGTAATGACCATTCCTAATAGATGTCTCCTGATGCCCTTGTGCAAGAGCTTCTCTTGGATAACTACATAGGAATGAAATCAGAGTCAAGAGTATGTGCAACTTCAGCTGTGTTTGATTATAACAAATTATTTTCCAAAATGGTATTACAAATTTATACTCTGACAACAATATATGAGAGTTTCTATTGCCTCACATCCTTGCCAACTTTTAATATTAAAAATTCTGGATTCTTAAATTCTACGAGTCCAGTGATTATAAAAGGACATATCATTGTGATTATCATTTGCATTTCCTTGATGACTAATAAATGGAACAATTTTTCATGTTCATTGGCTTTGCATGTTTTCTATATAAGGAAATGCCTTTGCTTCTTTTGCCCTTTTTTCTTTTGCATTGTTTCTTTTTTTCTCATTGATTTATGGGAGTTTTAGTATGTTCTGAATACCAGTCCTTTGATACTTATATATGTAGCTGGTATTTCTTCCTGGTTTGTGGTTGTCTTTTCTCTTTCTGATGTCTTTTGGCGAATATGTTTGTAATTTTAATGTCATCAACTTCATTAATCATTTCCTCGATGTTTTGACACTTTTTGTGTCTTGTGTAAGAAATCCTTCACTATCATGAGGCCATAAAAATATTCTCATACTCTTTTAAAATGTTTAGTTATTTTACCTTTCCTATTTAAGTCCTTAATCTGTCTGAAATTGATTTTTGTGAATTGTGTAAGGTAGAGATCCAGTTAATTTTTTGCAAATGAATAACCAGTTGCCCCAGAACAATTTATTTCATACTGTGTCTTTTCACCACTGATTTGCAGTGACCCCTTTTTTATACATCAGATTTCTATAAATGTGTGACTCAGTTCAGGATTTCTATTCAGTTCATTCATTTGCCTATTTATGTAAGAGCATCACGATCTCTCTCCTTTCTTTCTTTCTTTTCTTTCTTTCTTTCTTTCTTTTTTCTCTCTCTCTCTCTTTCTCTCTCCCTTTTCTTTTTCTTTCTTTCTTTCTTTCTTTCTTTCTGTCTTTCTGTCTTTCTTTCTGTCTTTCTTTCTTTCTTGTCTTTCTTTCTTTCTTGTCTTTCTTTCTTTCTTGTCTTTCTTGTCTTTCTTTCTTTCCAGAGTCTTACTCTCTTACTCTGTCACCCAGGCTGGAGTGCAATGATGTGATCATGGCTCACTGTAGCCTCTGCCTCCTGGGCTCAGGTGATCCTCCCACATCAACCTCCCTGGTAGCTGGGTCTACAGGTACACGCCACAATACCTGGCTAATTTTTTGTATTTTTAGTACAGACAGGATTTCACCATGTTGCCCATCACATAGTCGTAATTAAAGTTTTATAATAAATTTTAATACCTGCTGGGGCAAGCCCCCATGCTGTATCTTCCTAAGAAATATCTTGCATATTCTTTCCCCTTGTGTTTCCATATCATTTTAGAATAACCTTAGTTACTTCCATGAGAACCTCTATTGGAACTTGAATTAAAATTACGTTGAATCCATAGATTAATGTAGGAAGAATTGACATTTTTGCAAGTCTTCCTATCTCTAAACATAGTATTGTACATCTAGATCTTTAATGTCTTTCATAACATTGTATGGGCTGGGCACAGTGGCTGGGACCACAGGCATACGCCACCATGCACAGCTGAAATATTTTTAAATTTTTTTGTAGAGACAGGATCTCACTTTGTTGTCCAGGCTGGTTTTGAATTCTCAAGCAGCCCTCCCACCTTGGCCTCCCAAAGTGCTGGGATTACAGGTATGAGCCACCACATCCAGCCTTTGGGAGAATATTTTTAATTTCTAATTATAGTCTATTCCGATTTTCAACTTTTCTTGAGTTCATCTGGTAATTATTTCCTAAGAACATTTCTATTGATTAGTGACTTTTTTCTTTGTTAAAATTAGTTTTGTCCATTTCATTAGTCTATAAACGCTTTGCCTTTGTATCTTTGCTTTCTGTCTAATTAATTTCTTTTCTATCTGTATTATTTCCATTCATCTAAGTTTTTCACTTGTTCTGTTATTTTTTACTTCTTTAGTTGCAGGTTTAAGAGGTTCCCAAATTTTCTGAGTTCACGATGAGTCCTTAGTATCTCAGCAGTATTTTCTTGGTGCTCCTTGGGCCAAACCGAATACCTAACAGCTTCATTTAGTAAATCTTTCAGGCCAAGTAATGTGTATTATATTCCTACAACTTAATAGCCATCTGGGAAAAAATATACACTTAAATTTTTTCAAAAATAGTAATATTTTTATTTCATTTAAAAATAACTACAATTGCTTACAAATGGTATATGTGCTCCTGTTGGGTACGCACAGCTGCTCAGACTTTGGTATTAGACTGGCTGCACCACCAACATTTCTATCTTTTAGCATAGTATGCACTTTTTTTTTTTTTTTTGAGATGGAGTCTTGCTCTGTTGCCCATATGTACAAACATCCTTGTACATATGTCTTTATTTACTGGTACCTGTAGTTAATAAGTATAGGCAGGTTGCTGTCCAGAAGGCTAGGTTTCATATCACCACCAGCAGTTTTTCAGAGTATCTCCTTTCCCACATCCTTACCAACAATCGGTTCAGTTGCTCTTGTAAATATTGTTTGCTATATAGGCAAAAAAGATGGTAAAAGTACATATAAAGAACTTGTTTAGTTTGCTTCTGATCCCCAGCACCTAAAATAGGGCCTAGCCCATGAAAAGTTTCAGTAAATATTTGTTGAGTGAATGGGTGCAGGAATCAGTCAACTAACTTATGTTATTTTTACTTCAATTTGTAGTCCCTGGAGTATTAATTGAATTTGAGCATTATTTTAAATGCGTGTTTAGGCCGGGTGCAGTGGCTCACGCCTGTAATCCCAGCACTTTGGGAGGCCGAGGCGGGCGGCTCACAAGGTCAGGAGTTCAAGACCAGCCTGGCCAAGATGGTGAAACCCTGTCTCCATTTAAAATATAAAAAAATTAGCCAGGCATGGTGGTGGGCACCTATAATCTCAGCTACTTGGGAGGCTGAGGCAGGAGAGTCACTTGAACTTAGGAGGCAGAGGTTGCAGTGAGCCGAGATCATGCCACTGCACTCCAGCCTGGGCGACAGTGCGAGACTCTGTCTCAAAAAGTAAAATAAAATAAAGTAAAATGAAGTGAAGCAAAGTGTGCTTGTTTGGCCTTTCTATTTTTCTTTGACTTGCTTATGCATATTTTTTGCCTTTTTTTCTTTTGGGTTAACTTTTTCTTGCCATTTTATAAGAGCACTTTGTTTAGTTTAGATATTACCCTTTACAATTTTTTCCCAAATACATTATTTATCTATTGACTTTGTATTTTAACTTTTGCCATAGAAAAACTTTTAATTATACTTGCTCATTTTGGCTAGCCTTTTTTTAAATAGCCTCCATATTTTCAGTCTGTTTAGAACATTTTCTTCATCAAGATATATATGTTGTCTGAATTTCTTGCAAGATTCTTATTGCAGCTGGAATTTATAACTGTATATTATATTAGAAATATCCAGTTTATTTTCTTCTGAAAGAATGGCCAGTTATTCTGGCAACATTTATTAAATAATTTGACATTTTCCTACGGAATTGAACTGTAATATTTGTCATATATTGGATTTTTATACATACTGGGATTTATTTCTGGATTATTATTCTAATCTATGGATATTTATTTCTAAACAAATACCATATTTATTTGATTCCAAAATAACATTATGTTCCAAAAGCAAATTATCCTACATTGATTTTTTTTGTACTTTTTAAGCCATTCCTGGGCATTGATTATTTAATGTAAACATTAAGACAATACTGTTCAGTTCCCTGAAAAAAAATCCACTGGAATTGAGAGTGCAAACCATTTGGAATTGCTTTCTATTTATATGTTAATTTTGAAAATTTAATATTTTCTTAAACTTGTAAGTCTTCTCATCTAATAACATCCAGTTTTCACTTTTTGTTTGTGCCTTTCAGTAAGCTTTTAAAGTTTTCTTACAAGTTTTTTGCTTTATTAGATGTATTCTTTAGCATGTTATAGTTTATACTGATGTTGTGAGTGAAGCATTTTTTAAATTTCCATTTTCAGTTGCTTTTTTGCGATAGTAAATCAAATGTATTGCTTTTACATATTTATTATCCATTTTTACCAAATTTTCTTATTAATTTCAGTTTTCTATTAGAGTGTCTTGGGCTTTCTAGGCATGCAATAATACCAGTTCAAAAGAAAGTTTTATGTCTTTTTTGCCCGTTTTTATACAATTTATTTATATCATTTTCTTGTCATATTATATTTGTCAGAACCTCCAAGACATAGTTAAATAAAAATATGATAAAAATTATCACTCTCTTAATCCTAATCAAAATGGTTAGTGTTTTGTTATTTGGGATAATTATTTTTTATTTGGCTTTAGTAAATAATTGTTATTATCTTGAACTAGTTTTCTTCTGTTCCCATTTTACTTGTTATTTGTATTGGTTGATAAATATTTTTCAGTTGCTTTTCAGCACTCATTATAATGTTTTCCTCTTCCTTAATGTCCTGATTTAATAGATGACATTGATAAATTTTTTACACTGACCCATGATTGCATTCCTTTACGCTTCCCACAAAACTTTGTCTTTTCTCTGTGGAAGCCTGTAGGATCTTCCCTTTGACCCCAGTCTTCTGAAATGTTATAGTGATGTCTGCTGATGTCATTGGGGTATTTGCATATATTGTGCTGAATATGTGACAAGCCCTTTTAATCTGGAAGTTTTTGTCCTTAAATTCCGGGCAATTTCATCTTCCTTCTTGTTCTCATTTTGCTCTCCTGGGATTTATACTATTCAGATGTTGGCCCTTGCTAGACTTTGAGTGTGTTCCTCAGAATTCATGTGTTAGAAATTTGACCCCTGATGTGTTGGTGTTGTGAGGTGGGACCTTTAAGAGATGATTATTAGATCATTGACAGGAATTAATGCTACTCTTTTATAACTGAGTTAATCCTCAAGGGAGTAAAGGAGTTTTTGCTCTCATGTGCCATGTTGGTTTGCTGCACCTCTCAACTCGTCATTTGCATTAGATATTTCTCCTAATGCTGTCCCTCCCCCAACCCCCCACTCCCCGACAGGCCCCATTGTGTGATGTTCCCCGCCCTGTGGCCAAGTGTTCTCATTGTTCAATTCCCACCTATGAGTGAGAACATGCAGTGTTTGGTTTTCTGTCTTTGTGACAGTTTGCTGAGAAGATGGTTTCCAGCCTCATCCATGTCCCTGCAAAGGACATTAACTCATCCTTTTTTATGACTGCATAGTACTCTATTGTGTATATGTGCCACATTTTCTTAATCCAGTCTATCATTGATGGACATTTAGGTTGATTCCAAGTCTTTGCTATTGTGAATAGTGCCGCAATAAACATATGTGTGCATGTGTCTTTGTAGTAGCATGATTTGGAATCTTTTGGGTCATACCTAATAATGGGATTGCTGGGTCAAATGGTGTTTCTAGTTCTAGATCCTTGAGGAATCGCCACACTGTCTTCCACAATGGTTGAACTCATTTACACTCCCACCAACAGTGTAAAAGCATTCCTATTTCTCCACATCCTCTCCAGCATCTGTTGCTTCCTGACTTTTTAATGATTGCCATTCTAACTGGTGTGAGATGGTATCTCATTGTGGTTTGGATTTGCATTTCTCTGATGACCAATCATGATGAGCATTTTTTCATGTGTCTGTTGGCTGCATAAATGTCTTCTTTTCGGAAGTATCTGTTCATATCCTTTGCCCACTTGTTGATGGAGTTGTTTGTTTTTTTTCTTGTAAATTTGTTTAAGTTCTTTGTAGATTCTAGATATCAGCCCTTTGTTAGATGGGTAGATTGCAAAAATTTTCTCCCATTCTGTAGGTTGCCTGTTCACTCTGATGGTGGTTTCTTTTCCCATGCAGAAACTCTTTCATTTAATTAGATACCATTTGTCTATTTTGGCTTTTGTTACCATTGCTTTTGGTGTTTTAGTCGTAAAGTCCTTACCAATGCCTATGTCCTGAATGGTATTGCCTAGGTTTTTTTCTAGGGTTTTTATGGTTTTAGGTCTAACATTTAAGTCTTTAGTCCACCTTGAATTAATTTCTATATAAGGTGTAAGGAAGGGATCCAGTTTCAACTTTCTACATATGGCTAGCCAGTTTTCCCAGCACCATTTATTAAATAGGAAATCCTTTCCCGATTTCTTGTTTTTTTCAAGTTTGTCAAAGATCAGATGGTTGTAGATGTGTGGTGTTATTTCTGAGGTCTCTGTTCTGTTCCGTTGGTCTATATATCTGTTTTGATACCAGTACCATGCTGTTTTGGTTACTGTAGCCTTGTAGTATAATTTGAAGTCAGGTACCATGATGCCTCCAGCTTTCTTCTTTTTGCTTAGAATTGTCTTCACATTGCAGGCTCTTTTTTTGGTTCCATATGAACTTTAAAGTAGTTTTTTCCAATTCTATGAAGAAAGTCATTGGTAGCTTGATGGGGATGGCATTGAATCTATAAATTATCTTGGGCAGTATGGCCATTTTCACAATATTGATTCTTCCTATCCATGAACATGGAATGCTTTTCCATTTGTTTGTGTTCTCTTTTACGTCGTCAAGCAGTGGTTTGTAGTTCTCCTTGAAGAGGTCCTTCACATCCCTTGTAAGTTGTATTCCTAGGTATTTTATTTTCTTTGTAGCAATTGTGAATGGGAGTTCACTCATGATTTGGCTCTCCGTTTGTCTGTTATTGGTGTATAGGAATGCTTGTGATTTTTGCACATTGATTTTGTATCCTGAGAATTTGCTGATGTTGCTTATCAGCTTAAGGAGATTTTGGGCTGAGAGGATGAGGTTTTCTAAATATACAATCATGTCATCTGCAAACAGGGACAATTTGACTTCCTCTTTTCCTAATTGAATACCCTTTATTTCTTTCTCTTGCCTGATTGCCCTGGCCAGAACTTCCAACACTAAGTTGAATAGGCGTGGTGAGAGAGGGCATCCCTGTCTTGTGCTAGCTTTCAAAGGGAATGCTTCCAGTTTTTGCTCATTCAGTATGATATTGGCTTTGGGTTTGTCATAAATAGCTCTTACTATTTTGAGGTACGTTCTATCAATACCTAGTTTATTGAGAGTTTTTAGCATGAAGGGCTGTTGAATTTTTTCAAAGGCCTTTTCTGCATCTATTGAGATAATCATGTGGTTTTTGTCATTTTATCAATTTTGTTGATCTTTTCCAAAAACCAGCCCCTGGATTCATTGAATTTTTTGAAAGGTTTTTTTGTGTCTCTGTCTCTTTCAGTTCTGCTCTGATCTTAGTTATTTCTTGCCTTCTGCTAGCTTTTGAATTTGTTTGCTCTTGCTTCTCTAGTTCTTTTAATTGTGATGTTAGGGTGTTGATTTTAGATCTTTCCTGCTTTCTCTTGTGGGCATTTAGTGCTATAAATTTCCCTCTACATACTGCTTTAAATGTGTCCCAGAGATTCCGGTACATTGTGTCTTTTTGTTCTCATTGGTTTCATAGAACATCTTTATTTCTGCCTTCATTTCGTTATTTACCCAGTAGTCATTCAGGAGCAGGTTGTTCAGTTTCCATGTAGTTGTGTGGTTTTGAGTGAGTTTCTTAATCCTGAGTTCTAATTTGATTGCACTGTGGTCTGAGAAACAGTTTGTTGTGATTTCTGTTCTTTTACATTTGCTGAGGCATGCTTTACTTCCAACTTTGTAGTCAATTTTAGAATAAGTGTGATGTGGTGCTGAGAAGAATGTGTATTCTGTTGATTTGGGGTGGAGAGTTCTGCAGATGTCCATTAGGTCCACTTGGTCCAGAGCTGAGTTCAAGTCCTGGATATCCTTGTTAACCTTCTGTCTCATTGATCTGTCTAATATTGACAGTGGGGTTTTACAGTCTCCCATTGTTATTGTGTGGGAGTCTAAGTCTTTTTGTAGGTCTCTAAGGACTTGCTTTATGAATCTGGCTGCTTCTGTATTGAGTGCGTATATATTTAGGATAGTTAGCTCTTCTTGTTGAATTGATCCCTTTACCATTGTGTAATGGCTTTCTGTGTCTCTTTTGATCTTTGTGGGTTTAAAGTCTGTTTTATCAGAGACTAGGATTGCAACCCCTGCTTTTTTTTTTTTTTTTTCTTTCCATTTGCTTGGTAGATCTTCCTCCATCCCTTTAGTTTGAGCCTTCATGTGAGATGGCTCTCCTGAATAGAGCACACTGATGGGTCTTGACTGTATTCAATTTGCCAGTCTGTGTCTTTTAATTGGGGCATTTAGCCCATTTACATATAAGGTTAATATTGTTATGTGTGAATTTGATCCTGTCATGATACTAGCTGGTTATTTTGCTCGTTAGTTGATGCAGTTTCTTCATGGCATCGATGGTCTTTACAATTTGGCATGTTTTTGCAGTGGCTGGTACTGGTTGTTCCTTTCCATGTTTAGTACTTCCTTCAGGAGCTCTTGTAAGGCAGGCCTGGTGGTGACAAAATCCCTCAGCATTTGCTTGTCTGTAGAGGATTTTATTTCTCCTTCACTTATGAAGCTTAGTTTGGCTGGATATGAAATTCTGGGTTGAAAATTCTTTTCTTTAAGAATGTTGAATATTGGTCCCCACTCTCTTCTGGTTTGTAGGGTTCCTGCCAAGAGATCCGCTGTTACTCTGATGGGCTTCCCTTTGTAGGTAACCCGACCTTTCTCTCTGGCTGCCCGTAACATTTTTTCCTTCATTTCAACCTCAGTGAATCTGACAATTATGTGTCTTGGGGTTGCTCTTCTCAAGGAGTATCTTTGTGGTGTTCTCTGTATTTCCCGAGTTTGAATGTTGGCCTGCCTTGCTATGTTAGGGAAGTTTTCCTGGATAATATCCTGAAGAGTGTTTTCTAACTTGGTTCCATTCTCCCCATCACTTTCAGGTACACCTGTCAAACGTAGATGTGTTCTTTTCACCTAGTCCCATATTTCTTTGGAGGCTTTGTTCGTTTCTTTTTACTCTTTTTTCTCTAAGCTTGTCTTCTCACTTCATTTCATTCATTTCATCTTCAATCACTGATACCCTTTCTTCCACTTGATCGAATCAGCTATTGAAGCTTGTGCATGCGTCATGAAGTTCTTGTGCCATGGTTTTCAGCTCCATCAGGTCATTTAAGGTCTTCTCTATACTGTTCATTCTAGTTAGCCATTTGTCTAACCTTTTTTCAAGATTTTTAGCTTGAGTTTGAACATGCTTCTTTAGCTCGAAGGAGTTTATTACTGACCTTCTGAAGCCTACTTCTGTCAACTCGTCAAAGTCATTCTCCATCCAGCTTTGCTCCATTGCTGGCAAGGAGCTGCGATCGTTTGGAAGAGAAGAAGCACCCTGATTTTTAGAATTTTCAGCTTTTCTGCTCTGGTTTCTCCCCATCTTTGTGGTTTTATCTACCTTTTGTCTTCAGTGTTGGTGAACTCCAGGTGGGGTTTTGGTGTGAATGTCCTTTTTGTTGATGTTGGTGCTCTTCCTTTCTGTTTGTTAGTTTTCCTTCTAACAGTCAGGTCCCTCAGCTGCAGGTATGTTAGAGTTTGCTTGAGGTTCACTCCAGACCCTGTTGGCCTGGGTATCACCAGTGGAGGCTGCAGAACAGCAGATACTGCTGCCTGATCCTTCCTCTGAAAGCTTCATCCTAGAGGGGCACCCCCCTATATCAGGTGTCTGTTGATCCCTACTGGGAGGTATCTCCCAGTTAGACTACATGGGGGTCAGGGACCCACTTGAGAAGGTAGTCTGTCCATTCTCAGAGCTCAGCCGCCATTCAGAACCACTGCTCTCTTCAGAGCTGTCAAACAGGGACATTTAAGTCTGCAGAAGCTGTCTGTTGCCTTTTTTTCAGCTATGTCCTGCCCACAGAGCTGGAGTCTGTAGAGCTCCACCTTGATGAGCTGCGGTGGGCTCCGCCCAGTTCGAGCTTCCTGGTCACTTTGTTTACCTACTCAAGCCTCAGCAGTGGTGGACGCCCCTCCCCCAGGCAGGCTGCCACCTCACCGTTCAATCTCAGACTGCTGCGCTAGCTTGCAGTGAGCAAGGCTCCATGGATGTGGGACCCGCCAAGCCAGGCATGGGAGAGAGTCTCCTTGTCTGCCAGTTGCTAAGACCTTGGAAAGAGCACAGTATTTGGGCGAGAGTGTCCTGTTTTTCCAGGTACGGTCTGTCACGTCTTCCCTTGGCTAGGAAAGGGAAATCCCCTGACCCCTTGCGCTTCCCAGGTGAGGCAACGCCCTACCCTGCTTTGGCTCACCTTCCATGGGCTACACCCCCTGACCAACCAGTCCCAATGAGATGAACCAGGTACCTCAGTTGGAAATGCAGAAATCACCCGTCTTCTGTGTTGATCACCCTGGGAGCTGCAGACCAGAGCCGTTCCTATTCGGCCATCTTGGAACGAATCTCCCCAAGTTAATAACTTTTTAACATGTTATTTGAAACTGTCACAACAGGCCAGGCACAGTGGCTCAAGCCTGTAATCCCAGCACTTTGGGAGGCCAAGGCGGGAGGATCACCTGAAGTTGGGAGTTCGAGACCAGCCTGACCAACATGGAGAAACCCTGTCGCCACTAAAATACAAAAGATTAACTCGGCATGATGGTGGGCGCCTGTAGTCCCAGCTATTCAGGAGGCTGAGGCAGGAGAACGGCGTGAACCCGGGAGGCGGAGCTTGCAGTGAGCTGAGATCGCGCCACTGCACTCTAGCCTGGGCAACAGAGCAAGACTGCATCTCAAAAAAAAAAAAAAAAAAACTATCACAGCAATCAACATAATGAACAAATTCCTTATCCCCAAAGGTTTCTTGTACCCTCTTGCACAAGAAAAGGGATACAAAGGGTACTCTCTCCTCTTTTCAACACCCTGCCTCTATACCCATTCCCAGGTAACTGCTGATCTTTTCTCTGACACTATAAATAAGGTTGCATTTTCTAAATTTTATGTAATGGAATCAAATATGTAATTTTTTTGGTCTGGCTTCATTTACTCAATGTCATTGTTTTGATGTATGTAGTGTGCATCAATAGTTCATTCCTTTTTAATGGTAAATAGTACTGTTATATATTGTATAAATATTAGGTTGGTACAAAAGTAAATGCAGTTTTGAACCATGAATTTTACATCATTATAGCTAGTCTCAAACACATTTTTTTCACCTGTTTTTACTTTTTTTGAAACTTTTTAAGTTAATTTCTGGGGTGCATGTACAGTATGTGCAGGTTTGTTACATAGGTAAATGTGTGCCATGGTGGTTTGCTGTGCCTATCAACCTATTACCTAGATACTAAGCCCAGCGTGCATCAGCTCTTTTCTGTAATGCTCTCCCACCCCCACCATCCCCCAACAGGCCCCAGTAAGTGTTGTTCCCCTCCCTGTGTCCATGGGAGCTGAACAATGAAAACACATCTTTATTAATCACACTAGGAACCATTACAATCAACATATTTTTGCCAATAAGAAATAAGTTTCTTTATTCCTATAGCATAAATATCTGTGCTTCAAGATTCAATGATCTTTTGGAAAGCATTTTCTGCATGCTGCTGGTTGTGGAAGCATTTTCCCTGCAAAAAGTTGTTGAGATGCTTGAAGTGGTAGTCACTTGACAAGGGGTTAGGTGCATATGGTGGATGAGGCAGCACTTTGTAGCCCAATTTGTTCAACTTTTGAAGCATTGGTTGTGTGACATACATTGTCATGGAGAAGAATTGGGCCCTTTCTGTTGACCAGTGCCAGCCGCAGGCCTTGCAGTTTTCGGTTTATCTCATCGATTTGCCAACTATAGTTCTGAGATATAATGCTTTCGTCAGGATTCAGAAAGCTGTGGTAGATCAGACTGACAGCAGACCACCAAACAGTGACCATGACCTTTTTTTACTACAGGCTTGGCTTTGGGAAGCGCTTTGGAGCTTCTTCTCGGTCCAAGCACTGAGCTGGTCATCACTGGTTGTCATATAAAATCCACTTTTTGTGGCACATCACAATCTGATTGAGAAATGTTTCCTTGTCGCATAGAGTAAGAGGAGATGACACTTCAAAACAATGAGGTTTTTTGTTTGTTTGTTTTTGTTTTTGGCTCAGCTCATGAGGCATCCATTTATCTAGCTTTTTCACCTTTCCAGTTTGCTTCAAATGCCAAATGACCGTAGAATGGTCAATGGTGAGCTCTTCGGCAACTTCTCGTGTAGTTGTAAAGGGATGAGCTTCAATGATTGTTCCCAATTGGTTGTTGTCAACTTCTGATGGCTGGCCACTGCACTCCTTATCTTCCTCGTCTCCTTTGCAAAACTTCTTGAGCCACCACTGCACTGTACATTCATTAGCAGTTCCTGGGCCAAATGCGTTGTTGATGTTGCAAATTATCTCCGCTGCTTTATGACCCATTTTGAACTTGAACAAGAAAATTGCTCCAATTTAATTTTTATCTAACATCATTTTCGTAGTCTAAAGTAAACGTAAAATGAACACCAAGTAATAAGTCATTAACAAAAGAAAAATAAAGTGAGAAATGCCCATTAAAGAGATGTATAAAACATAACCACATTTATTTAAGAATGTATTCCGGTATCAAATGGCAGCTTGCAACAATGCAAATACCTCAGTTACTTTTGCTTATCCATTCTCATGTTAATGAATATTTGATTCATTTCCAGTTGGGGCCTGGTACAAGTAAAACTGCTGTGAACATTCATACATAAGTCTTTGATGGATATAATGCATTCATTTATCTTGTTTAGAATCACAGGAGTGTATTGGCTGGACCCTATAGTATGTGTACTTTTAACTTTTTAAGAAATGTCTAAGCTATGTTTCAAGCAGCTGTATCATTTTACATTCCCACCATGAGTATATGAAAGTTCCAGTATTTCCACACCCTCTCCAACACTTCCTGTAGTCAGTCTTTCAATGTGAAGCCATCCTATAGTGGTGTCTTACGTGGTTTTAATTTGCACTTTCCTAATGACTGATATTGGACATCTTGATTTATACTTATTTACCATCTATATATCTTTGTTGATGTATCTGTTCAATTATTTTGCCCTTTTTAAGTTGGGTTTTTTGTTTTCTTATTACCGAGTTTGGAAAAATTTTTATTCTGAATACAAGTCCTTTCTCAAATATATCATTTTCAATTACTTTCGGATATTGTCTTATATTTTTATTCTCTGAACAGTGTCTTTTAAAGATCAGAATCTTTTTATTTTGATAAAGTCCAGTTTATCAATTTTTTCTTTATGGATAGATATGCACTTGGTATCATATCTAAGAAGTCTTCTCTAAACCCAAAGTGACAAAAATTTTCTCCTATTTTCTTCTAAAAATGCTAAATGTTTAGGTGTCATATTTAGGTCTCAGCTCTTTCTAGTTTATCTTTTTAATTTGGTACAAGGTGTGGGACCAAGTTCATTTCTTTTACAAACAGGTATATGGTTGTTGCATCATTTGTTTCCTCATCGAATTGCCTTTGCACTTTTGTGAAAAATAGTATAGATTTAAGTGCAGACACTAGCTGTAGAGTTTTTTGTAGATACTATCTTAACTGTTTTTGGAAGTGTCCTTTGATTCCTAGGATATGGAGGAATCAAATAATTTTTATGGTATTGTGTCAGATTTTTTTTTCTGTATCTTTTAAGGTGATCAGGTAGTTTTTCTCTTCAGTTTTTTAACAGAGTGAATTACATTGGTTGATTTTCTAATGCGAAACCATCTTTCCATTCCACTTGATCATGATGTATTTTTAATTTTTTTATTTAAGTTTTTGTTTTATTAGAGACAGAGGACTTGCTATCTTGCCCAGACTGGCTCCAGTGATCCTCTTGCTTTGGCCTCCCAAATAGCTGGAACTATAGGCGTGTAATACTGCATCCGGTTTAATTTGTTGGATTTGATTTGCTAATTTCTGTGTCTAGTTTTGGTAGCAGGGTATTGCTGGCCTCATAAAATGAATTGGGAAGTGTATACTCCAGCTCGATTTTCCAGTAGAGTTTGTCTAGAATTGGTATTATTGCTTCCTTATTTGGCGGAATTCACAAATAAAGTCATCCAGGCCTAGATTTTTCTTTATGAGAAGATTTTTAACTTCAAGTTCAATTATTTTATAGTTGTAATGTATTAGGGTTATTTATTTTGTAAGAGGTCTTTAGCAATTGGTATCTTAAAAGGAATTTGTTCATTTTGTCAAAATTGTCCAATGTATGGATATAACATGTTAATCCTAGTTCTTTATTATCTTTTTTAATATCTATAGAAGCTAGAGTAATGTCGTCTCTCTCATTCCTCATGGCAATAATTTGTGGTCTCCCTTTTTTATCCTTTTCAGTCAAGCTAGAGAGTTATATGTTTTATTAAATTTCTCAGAGAACCAGTTTTGGGTTTCATTGATTTTCTCTCTGTTGTTTTTATGTTTTCTGTTATTGGTTTCTACACGAATTTTTATTTCCTTTCTTCTGCTTTATATTTAATTAGCTCTTTGTCCATTTTCTTAAAGTAGATGCTAAAGTGATTGATATGAAACTTTTCTTCTTTTCTAACACAAGTATTTAGTGCTATAAATTTCTCACTAAATACCGCCTTATTAGCAGCCAACAAATTTTTATATAATATATTTTCATTTTTATTCATTTTTAAATATTTTCTCATTTCCCTTTTGATTTCTTCTTTGAACACTTAGGTTATTTAGAATTATGTTATCTAGTTTATATTATAATCTTTGTGTGGATCTTTCAGAGGTTTTTCTGTTAATGCTTGCTAACGTCTATCGTGATCAGATAACATGCTTTTAAATTAATTGGGAGTTGTTTTATGGTCCAGTGTATGGTCTAAGAAAAGAATGTGTGTTCTAATATATGAATTTTGATAGGTGTAGCATTATGAAATTTCAAGTAGGGGCCATCCTTTTGTTTTTTTCCCTACTTAAGATTTTCAGTCGTTCCAATGATAGTTTGTTAAAAGGAAAAAAAAGAAGACAATTTTTTTTTTATTCTTAAGGCTAAACTTCAATTTTGAATTGTCACCAGTGAGAAAAAGGTTTGCAAGTTTCTAATAGCTACAGGAAAATCAAATACAGTCTACCCCCAAATATTTTTCTACTTATACAGTGTGGAAATGACCAAAGTTCAATATGAAAAGGGAAAAAAAACAAGGAGACTAAAACACTTTTATAAGTACAACTTAAGCCAGAATACAGATAGTCTGCAATGGAGACAGCCCGGTTTCGTAACAAAGTCAAAGAGGAAACATCCACATATCAGTCTTTGAGGCTGTCTGACTTTGATACCCTTTGAAGTTCAAACTGTTCTCTCTTTTTTCGATAACTAATTTCATGGAAAACATGTTATTACATGGTTCCAAACCTCTTTTTTTTTTTTTTAGCCTGGGGAGACTGACATTTTCTAGTTGCCCTATAACAAGTTCAGTGCCCTGATTTGATGTCCCCTGCCATAATTTTCTAAACAGTATTCCAAAAATAGCAGCCAAAAGCCTAAGGAAATGGCAGTTGTGGGAAGAAAAGAGATGGAAGATCACACTTTCTACAACTTTAGGACTATGAGACCTATATTTTAAGGGTATTGTAGTCTAATGTAGTCCAAAATCTTCATGTGACACATGTGGAACTAGATTCGACTAGTGAAATGTGTCTAGTTCAAACTGAGATGTGCTGTTAGTGTGACATACACATTGGATTTTGAGGACTTAGTTCAGTAAAGGAGTATAAAATATCTGATTAGTGGCCGGGCGTGACGGCTCACGCCTGTAATCCCAGCACTTTGGGAGGCCCAGGCAGGCAGATCACCTGAGGTTGGAGTTTGAGACTGTTATGCCCAGACCGTTTATTCCCCGAAGAAGACCACCAGAGTCCAGAGTCAAAGCTAAGCAGCAAGGATCTTTATTACAGGTTCGAACCTGGAACTCTCCCTCGCTCGAGAAACGAGACGGGCAGGAGAGCTCCCCCACTGAGCTCCGAACAATGTTAT
>NW_012101963.1:0-23232 GCF_000951045.1 Mandrillus leucophaeus
TTATACCTGATGTAAATGACGAGTTGATGGGTGCAGCACAGCAACATGGCACAAGTATACATATGTAACAAACGTGCACATTATGCACATGTACCCTAGAACTTAAAGTATAATAAAAAAAATGTATCTTTTAGAGACTATTGAATACTTCACATTCAACTGTTTTTAGAAAATTTCCATCCATTTTGTGAACTAAGGTGTGAACTTTAGAAGTAATGCAATTTTGTATTTGTTTGTACCTCCATTTTTTTTTAACATTTATAACATGGCATGATCCTAGATTCCTTTAGGAGTGAAATATAATTTTTTTTTTCAAAAATAGTTACCTATATTTTATTACTATTCTGTACATCAAATGCACTTCCAGTTACCATTAAACACCATAATTCCCACATTTAACATCTGGATAAATACATATAGGTTCTACGCCAAAGAGCTTTAACACATGGAAAAATCCACTTGGCATTCACTAAAAATTTCCATTTCTTTAAAATTAGACTTTGCTTCTCTAGGAAGCAGAGATGAAAGCCTGTAATTAGCTAATTTTTTTTATTCCATTTTATATTTGCTATTTTGTTTCTGTGTTAATTTTCCTTCAACACATCTGTTGTCTCTATTTTTGATGAAGAAGTTCCTAATCTTAATGGTATTTAAGTACTGATATTTTTTCTTTATTGTGTATAAAGAAGCATACATTTAATTTTGAAACTCTCCATTTTTTCTGTGTTATTTCCCTGGTGATCTCTGGCCTATTAAAGCATATATTATATTATATGCAGAAGAGGATGCTGAGCTTGCTCACACAGGCTGCCAGAACAACTCCTGCTAAAATAGCATATCCATTTATATTTCAGTAAGTGAATTGGTGCCCGTGAAATTTCACAATTTAGTGCTACATCTAAAATTAAAATGGCATCTGTACATTTTAAACTTAATAAATCAAATGATACATATGACATTCATGTTTGAGGAGTAAAATAAATTTACAAAATTCCCATACTTTCTATTTCATTTTACTTTACTTGCAAATTATTGTAAAGAAAGTCACTGTGTATTAAGAACCTTCAGAAGGCTTTTTTTTTACACTGAAATTTTAATAATACATAATTAATTATCTAATTAATATCAATTTTTCAAAACCAACTACAAGAAACTGAAAGCTATACTTTGATAAAGCTATAAGACCAGGCAATTATTTCTGTCAATTGTAGTTTAAATCTGAATCATTTTCTTTGAAGATTAGCGCTTTTACATCATTGGTTTAATTTTTCTCCTTGTATTGCAGATACTGTGTTTTCTCAAAGAGATCTCATATGTTCCCTTGAATAGGCTCTTATTGAAAGACTAATATTTTTGCAAAATATACTGTTTTGTGATGTGTTTTAGATTTTGTTCCTTAGTTGACAGTTTCCTGTCCAAAATTGTCAAGAAGAACATATAAATATTGCATCACACAGAGATATTTGCTAGTACAATTTGCCTGTAAAATAAATCAACTGAATATTTGATAAGTTAGAAGTTTTCATCACTGAGAATGGTTTTTCCTCAGGTTACAATAACCTTGGATGTTGGAATTATGCACTGATCTCTAAATGATGCATAGTTATGGGGCTCTTTAATAAAATAGGAAGTAAAAGATTTACATTTGACATTAAATCTCTATGAACATTTTGCCAACATAGATTTATTGGCATTCAACCTTCTTTCCTCTAAATCTTTATTAGCAAAATTCTAGGGAGAATACTGAATAGAAATGTTCACCTTGTTATTAAACTCTGGTTTACTAACAAACATGTACCTGGATTTCAATGACAGATACTGTTGGAAAAGCACTATTTGTTTTTGAATTATGAACTATGAGTGTTAAGGCCTTTAGTTGCTGATTGTTGGCTTCCATGTTATCAAAATTATATCGTACCTCATATAAGATTTTTTTATTATCACTGAAATTTGATTAAATCTATCTGGTTCAAAACAGTAATTTTTCTGTTTTAAGTAGACAATCATTATTTTCTTATATCTCCATTTCCTCTTCTCCAACATTTTCCTTATAATTGTTTTCACAAGCAGTAAGAAGGAAGTAACTTTAATAATTTTAAATTGTCTTATTCAGTATTGATGATGAGTAACAGGGGATAAGAATTATCATTTAGTTCACTTGCTGACTAAACATTTTTAGACACCAATCTACATTAAAGCAAATAATAAGTATTTAATTTTTAACATTCAGCTTTGGTTAACAACCCACCACCCAGAATGACTACATTTCAGGTTTGAAACAGAGCCCAACTGTGAGCTGAATATATTGAAGCTCTCATTAAGCTTCATTATTCAGGAGTTGATAGAGCAATTAAAATAAGAAAGAAAATTAATTTTCTTTGTATTATATGTACATTCATTTATACATAAAACTTCCAATGCTCCTCAGTCAGATGTGTGGATACAAGTTTTTATCTGCTATGATATTAATTTTGTCTGAAGAACTTCTTTTAACATTTTTGTTGTAGTGGTTTATTGTTATAAATTATCTCCGGTTTGTTTGTTTGAAAAAAACCTTCTCTTTTATTTTTGAAAGTTATTTATACTTGGTAGAGTATTCTGGGTTGACCTTTTCTGGTCGTTTTGGCATTTTAAACATGTCACTTCTTCTGGTTTCTATAATTCTGAATGCAGTCTGGAGAAGTCTGCTATCATTCATAGACATATATAAAAAGATATGTAAATATATATTATTCTGTATTTAAATATGTTATTTTTTTCTGGATTCCTTCAAGATTTCCTTTTTACTTTTAGTTTTTAGCATTTCTAATATGCTATTTTAGGTGATTTACTTATTTAGTTAGATAGTTAGCTAGTCAGTTTATTCTGCTTGGTTCGCTATGAATTTCTTTGATCTGTGGTTTCATGTCTTCCATTATTTTTTGAAAAATTCTCAGCCACTAACTTATAGTATTTCCCTTCCATGTTTTGCTTCTCTTCTTCTTTTTTGACTCCTATTACACCTATGTTAGACTGATTAATGTTGTCCCCAAGGTCTTGTATGCGTTAGTCTTTTCTTTTTACTCTTTGTGATTTCGCCTAGTTTCTTTCTATTGGACTATTTTCATATTTACCAATTCTTCTTTCTTTGTCAAAGGCATTTTTCTTATTTCAATTACTGTGTTTCATATACCCAGCATTTTTGTTTCTTTCTTACAGTTTTCATCATTCTGATGAAATTTAAAATCTGTTTTTGGCCAGGCATGGTGGCTCACGCCTGTAATCCCAGCACTTTGGGAGGCTGAGGTGAGCAGATCACTTGAGGTTGGGAGTTTGATACCAGCCTGACTAACACGGAGAAAACCCGTCTCTACTGAAAATACAAAACTAGCCAGGCTCGGTGGCACGTGCCTGTAATCTCAGCTACTTGGGAGGCTGAGGCAGAATCACTTGAACCTTGGAGGTGGAGGTTGTGGTGAGCCAAGATCGTGCCATTGCACTCCAGCCTGGGCAATAAGAGCGAAACTCTGTCTCAAAATAAATAAATAAATAAAATATGTTTTTATAATTTTTTTTCTCAACTGTAGTATATGCATGCTATCCACTTTTTTTTTTTACAACTTTTTAAATACACTAATTTTAGTTATTTTAAAATTTTTGTTTCATAGTTCCAACGTCTGGATCATATATAGACCTGCTTTTATTGATTCCAATATATCTTGCCAGCACATTGTTTTTCTCACTTCATTGTTCTGTAATTTTTTGATAGATACTGGACATTGTGTCTGAGACAATATAGATGAAAATAAATATCATTTATGTGTGAAATGAACATGTATTTTTTTATGCTAGACTTTTAGCCTGGCAGACTGAGTTAATCTAGTCAGGGTTTGAGCAAGATTTAGGTTTTGCTGTTGCAGTGATTTGGGAACACCATTGGTTTCAATGTTTTCTAGCTTTTCTTTGAGCTTATGATAGGACCTTAGTTTCAGGGAGATTTCCTCAATGATTCTGTTCTGTTTTTAGTTCTATACTTTTCTATAGCCTTACTAATCAGAGAAGATCTCTCTCTGTGTTGTTGCCTCTCTTTCAGCAGTACACTGACATTACTTAACACACATTACTTGGTAGTATGGTGCTGGGGAATGGAGAGGCTTTTCTCTTGTTCTGCTTTAGCATCAGTTTTAGGCAAACCCTATGTTCCCAGGTCTTAGGTCTTTTTCAGTGATCCTGGCTCCACTGTGGTAGAGGACCTCTAATGTTCTACTTTGTTCCAACATCAAGTGCTTTTTTTTCCTCTTTATTTTCCCACACTACAATGGATTTCCATGTGTTTCCTGAAAGATACAGGATATTGTGTCCCTCCTTCAGTGGTGCAAGGCTTTTTCTTTTTTTTCAATGTGTAGACAGACAAGAATGATCTAGTTGGGACTTTGTGCCAAAAAATCAATAACGGTGCATGGGTGCACTTTGCCTTTCTCACAGTGGTTGGTAAATTTCTCCCCAATGCTCGCATTAAGTAGGAGCTGTCTCTGGTATCCTACTCTGACCTAAACCTTTCTTGTGAGCACCAGGAGACTTACATGGACAAAAGATTAAGTGCAATCTTTCTTTGTGTTTGTGGCTACAATTCTATACTCTTATACTAAACAAAAACCAACATTTAAATATGTGTTAAAAAATTTAGCTTATTTTCTTTTTTTACCGGTTTGCTTGTATCCTACGTGCCTTTCTTGTATACTTTTGTTCAGATGAACCAGTGCTCATGTCCTGTCTCTCTTGGAAAGTGCCTATATTTCCTTAGACTTAAGACTACTTGTTTGTCCTCATAATCTTAGATTAGTTCAAAAAAATTGTGATTTGTAGGTTACCCAAATTTTAGGAAGAGCCAAGATGGCTGAATAGGCACAGTCAAGAAGAACTGTTCTTACCTAGAGAGACCAGATCATCAGTAGACTGGCATACTCCAAACAGATTTTCAGAATGATAGCATTGAGTGTGGAAAGAGAAAGGATGCAGACCCCAGGCTGGAAGAGTAGAAAGCTGGAAAAAGCACCTGGGGATTCCAAGCACCAGGACTCATTTCTGGGCCCAAGTGGCTCCCAAGGAAGGAGTAAGTGAAATAGGTGTGGAGTGACTCACTCTCACCAATGGACTTCCAGAATCCTAGCTGCAGGAGACCCCATGATCCCCATAGACATTTGAGAAATCAAGAAACTATTTGAAACTAATAAAAATAAAAATACAACATACTAGTATCTTGGAGATTCAATTAAAGCAGAGTTAAGACAAAAGTTTATGGTCCTAAATGCTTAGATCAAAAAGTTAGAAAGATCTCAAATTAACAACTAACATCATATCTAGAGGAATTATAAAAACAACAGTGAACCAGTCCCAAAGCTAGCAGAAGAAAAGAAATAACCAAAATTGGAGCTAAACTGAACAAAATTGAGATGTGAAAATTCATGGAAAAATGGTTTTTTGAAAGAATAAATAAGATTGATAGATAGTAGCCAGAGTAATAAAAAGATAATAACCCAATATACACAATCTGAAATGACAAAGATGGCATTACCACCAAGCTCACAAAAATACAAAAAAAAAAAAAAAAAGAAAGAAAAAAGAAAGAAAACCTCAGAGTGTATTGCAAACATTTCTGTGCGCAGAAACTAGAAGCACTAGAAGAAATGGATACATTCCTGGAAACCTATAACCTCCCAAGATTGAACTAGAAAGAAACTGAATACCTAAATAGACCATAGTGAGTTCTAAATTGAATCAGTAATAAAAAAAATAAAACTCTATAAACTAGAAAAAACTCTGTACCAAACGGATTCACAGCTAGTACCAATCCTGCTGAAATCATCCCAAAAAATCGAGGAGCAGAGTCTCCTCCCTAACACGTTGTATGATGCCAGCATCATCCTGATACCAAAACCTAGCAGAGACACAACAAAAAAAGAAAACTTTAGGCATAAACAAATATCATAGACACAAAACTCCTCAACAAAATACTAGCAAATTGAAAAGCTAAACTCATGATTAAATAGACTTATTAATCATGATAAAAGCACACCAAAAAGCTAAAGCATGATTACATAGACTTTAATCCTGGAATGAAAGGTTGGTTCAATATATGCAAATTAATATTAATAAATGTAACTCATCATATAAACAACCAAAACTAAAACACACATGATCATCTCAATGGACACAGAAAGACTTTCAATAAAATTCAACATCCTTCATATTAAACACCCTCAGCAAACTAGGCATTGAAGGAACATACCTAAAACTAATAAGAGCCATTTATGACAAGCCCACAGCCAACAGCATACCGAATGGGCAAAAGCTGGAAGCATGCCCCTTGTGAACTGCAACAAGACAAAAATGCCCACTCCCACCACTCTTATTCAAAATAGTACTGGAAGTCCTGGCCAGAGCAATCAGGCAAGACAAACAAATAAAAGGCATTCAAATAGAAAGAGGGGAAGTCAAACAATCTCCATAATTGATAATATGATTCTATGCTTAGAAAACCCCACAGTCTCTGCCCAAGGGCTCCTAGACCTGATAAACATGTTCTGTAAAGCTTCAGGATACAAAAGTAATGTAGAGAAATCAGTAGCATTTCTATACTACAGTAATGTCAAAACTGAGAATCAAATCAAGCCAAATCAATAACTCAATCCCATTCACAATAACCAAAAATAAGATAAAATACCTAGGAATACAGCTAACCAGGGTATGAGAATTATAAAACACTGCTAGAAGAAATCAGACATGACACAGACAAATGGAAAAACATGTCATGCCCATGGATAGGAGGAATCAATATTTTTAAAATGGTCATACTGTCCAAAGCAGTTTACAGATTCAGTGCTGTTCTTATCAAACTACCACTATCATTTTTCATAGAATTGGAAAAAACTGTTATAAAATTCATATGGAACCACAGAAGGGCTCAAATAGCCAATGTAATCTGAACTTAAAAAATAACAAAGCCAGAGGCATCATACCAACTGACTTCAAACTATACTATGAAGCTACAGTAACAAAAATTGCAATGTAGTGGTGCAGAAACAGACATACAGAACAATGGAACAGGTTAGAGAACCCAGAAATAAAGCTGCACACCAACAATCATCTGATTTTTGACAAAGTCAACAAAAACAAGCAATGGAGAAAGAACTCCCTGCTCAATAAATGGCTCTGGGATAGCTGGCTAGCCATATGCAGAGGATTGAAACTAGACCCCATCCTTTCACCATACACAAAAATAAACTCAAGAGGATTAACAACTTAAATATAATACCTAAAACTATAAAAACTCTAGAAGAAAATCTAGGAAGTACCAATCCAGACCTAGGCCTTGGCAAAGATTTAATGATGAAGTTTCCAAAAGCTATTACAATAAAACCAAAAATAGACAAGTGGGACCTATTTAAACTAAAGAGCTTCTATACAGCAAAACAAACAAAGAAGCAAGCAAAACTATCAACAGAGTAAACTGACAACGTACAGAATGGGAGAAAACATTTGCAAAACATGCCTCTGACAAAGGCCTAATATACAGAATTTATAAGGAATATAAACAAATCAACAAGCAAAAAACAATTTCATTAAAAAAATTGGCAAAGAACATGAATAAAAACATTTCAAAAGTAGGCGTACTGCCAAAAGCATATGAATAAATACTCAACATCCCTAATTATTAGGGAAATGCAAATCAAAACCACAATGAGATACCATCTCACACCAGTCAGAATGGCTATTGTTGATAAGTAGGTTGATAAATTTTAAAAAGGAAAACAATTAATAATAAAAATATGAATAATTTAGCAAATATTTGAATCTATTTCATATGTGGGATTCACTGTTGGTATCCTTAACTCAGCATATGAATGATGAGACTCTTTGGTTTTTTTAATGGAAAAATTTGTTTTGATGTTTAAGTGCAGCATAAACGTCTTTCTAAATCCTAAAATTTTGGAAGATATAATAGGATATTAAATGGTGTTCAACACATGCTAATTATTTGAAATAATTACTTAACATCAACTAAATTCAACTGTTTTAACTTTAACTGTTTTAATTCAACTGTCAATAGTAAATCTAATCTGATCTGTTTCATTCATGAATTTTCACCATAAGTTGTAAGTTAGTTCTTTTGTGAGAGGCTAAAAGTCATTTCAACTATTTTTTGGCTGAAACTAAAATTATTTAAATAACTTCTATTTATGAAATATGGACAGCATCATTATTAAAAATCTAATTTAATTTTCCACATTTAAAAATGTCTGCCTTCCACAAACTGGTCCATGCTTCCATCCAAACTTCAATCTATACTTTTATTTGAAAAATGGGAAATAAGACTAAAGAATTAATTCTTCTTTCAAAAAGTTTATAATCTCATAGATACTAAGTAGAAATAAATTAGATTTTCACATTTAAAAAAATCTTCACACTTTAATTAAACAGTTTTTTTCCATTTTTAAAGTTCATCTAGTGTCTTCTATGGCTGAGCACTGGGCTGGGTGCCGGCAGAGACTAATGAGAAGGAAAGTTACACAGTTCTAACAGATCAAAAGGTATAAATACGATGCCATACAAATTATAAAATGATTGGAATAGAGCCTTAAAAAAAAAAAGTTCAAACAAGCATCTATATCTAAAAAAGACTAGATTTTAATTTATATTTAAATGTTCCTAAAAATCAACAAGACCCAACAGCCCAACTACAAATGGGCAAAATAACATAAATAGTACACATAAAAAGAAAAACAAAGGGCTTTTAAACTTGTGAAAATATACATAAACTAATTTACAATAAGGGAAATGGAAAATAAGACTAAGTGATTTCTCACCAATCACATCAATAGAGATTTATTTAAAAATTGGTTACATATTTTGTTCACAAGGAGGAAGAAAAACAGACAACTTCAGACATTTTTGGTGGGAGGGCAAATTGACAGAGCCTCTGTGGAGAGCATTTTGCCAATGTAAATCAAAGAGTAAAAGATATACAACCATTTCCAAGAATTTATTTTACTCTCCAAGTGTCCAAAATTGTATGAATATGAATACACATTGGAACATGTTTATTTATAATAACCAAAAAATTGGAAATATATCATATATTCATTAATAAGAGATATTCATTGTATAATGTATATGTAAAATGTAACAAGAACTTCCTATTGTATAATGTACTAAATGTGTTAGGTTTTTGTTTGTTTGTTTGTTTTGTTTTGTTTTAGATGGAGTCTCACTCTGTTGCCCAGGCTGGAGTGCAGTGGCGCAATCTCGGTTAACTGCAACCTCCGCCTCCTGGGTTCAAGCAATTCTCCTGCTTCAGCCTCCCAAGCAGTTGGGATTACAGGCGCCCACCACTACGCCTGGCTAATTTTTGTATTTTTAGTAGAGGCGGGATTTCACCATGTTGGCCAGGATGGTCTCGATCTCCTTACCTCATGATCTGCCCGCCTTGGCCTCCCAAAGTGCTAGAATTACAGGCATGAGCCACCATGCCCGGCCATTAGGTTTATACAGAAGAATACTATGCTACCATTAAAACAAATATTGATTCTATAAGAACTGTCATTAAATCATCTCTAATATATATTTTTAAGTGAAATATACAAATTGGAGAACATTGTAGAAAATATCCTACAACCTGTATAAACAACATAAACATGTATCAATATGCTTTCGTGTGTATGACTTAATTTGTATTTCCATGGGGTATATTTGTAAGATACAAAAGAAAATTTTGTGAATATTTGTTGTGGAGGAAAGCTGGGGACATGGAGAAATACTGAGAAAAACCTAATTGTAACTCATATAATCTCTCTTCCTTATCAATATACGTTACACATACAATTGTATCAGAAGGCATTTCAGTAACACAGGTGACAAGTAATGTCTGCCTTAGATTGGATGGTAAACTCAATTGACAACTAAGAAATAAAATCAATTTGTGTCATTTGGGTATGGGTAGTTAGAAAAGTTACATAGAAGATGTTGCATATTTCTGGCTTAGAAACTGCTGGACCTAGTGATCCAATTCTGTCAAATTCCTTATCTCTCACATTTGCAAAACCTTCCTTTTTTATCCAATGCCAATTTCTAAAATTTTATTTAAATAAATGAAACATCCTTATTTACATTTAAGAAAAGCCATCTTATATACAATAAAGAAATTAATGGGACATATATTTTTCTTTCTACAGGGAACAGCACTACCCTAAGTCCATGGGGAAGTAGCAGAAACACAAGCCCCTGCAGGTCAGGTTCCTTAGTGGATCTCAGTCTGGGCTGTGAGTGAGGGTGGGGTTCCCCAAAGCAGACTCCTGGCCATAAACAGAGCTTATATTCATTTTGTTAACATATCTTTTTCATGAATTAAGCACTTGAAAAAATATTCCTTCTTACAATGGTAGTAGGAAATATATTTAAATTGCTGATACAATACAACCAGCAAAATATTTCCTTTAAATGTAAGATTTTTATAAATTCCAAATCTATTTCTACTTTGGCATCTGTTATAAATTACAGCCTATATACATCCCACCATGTATCCTGCACTAAAAGTGATAGAAGCACATGGTAAACGTTTCTGCTCCTTAGTGCTTGGGCAAGTCCAAATCCACTTCTCTCAACTTGGCTAAGATCTTTTTATTTTTTTAAGTTTCAACATTAATAATTTTTAATTTATTAGCTTGGCACACTATGATAATAAGTAATATGGAATATATTCTATACCCTAACGACTGGCCATAAAATTACCAAGTACATTTCTAAAACAGTCCCTTCAGTGGGTCTATGCCAAATGTGACTCAATTGTTCAAAGATTACTCACACAAAACTGTGCTTTCATTTTGTTATTTCTCACCGCCCCATATTTCAATATCTCGTTTTACCAGCCAGTAAGATGTAAATATAAATATAAATATATATGATTTCTCTTATTCAACTAACATTTTCTGAAAATATGTTTAATAATCAAGGTTTGTTATTAATGTATATCAATATAGAAAGGTATACAGTTTAAGGAAACCAGGGAGTAAATATTTTAGAGTTGTAAATTACACTGCCTGATTGTTTTCTTTCTAAATTTTTAAGTTGTTATATAATGTATTCTTTTTGAAAGTAGTAAAATGAAACATATAATATAAATTATTCATTTCTTTCACGTTGATTTGTGTTGCAAATCTATATAATGTTTCATTACATATATTACAGTGAGCAAAGATTGGGTAGAATTTTCAAAATATAAAGGGAAGACAGATCAAGTCATTATCTTAAAGGGTCATACACTTATGAAACTTTCTTTTTTGGAAGTTTAGCTAATTTCAGGACATAATCTGGAAGTTTCCCAATAAATTAAACATGTAATTATTACATAACTCAGCAATTCCACTTCTAGGTATTTACCTAAGAAAAATGAAAACACGAATCCACACAAAAATTGTACATAAATATTTATAGCAGCATTACTTATGATAGCCAAAAGGTAGAAACAACCCAAATGCCCATTAACTGATAAATGGATAAACAAATTGTGGCACATCAACACAATGGGATATTTTTTCAGCCCTAAGAAAATGAAGTACTGGTACATGATACCACATCAATCAACCTGGAAACATTTTGCTAAATCAAAGAAGTCTATCACAAAAGACCATGTATCAAATGATTTCATTCATAAAGTCCAGAGTAGGAAAATCTACAGAGACAAAAATACATTAGTGGTGTCTTAGGGACAGCAGAGTATAAAGAGTAATAGGCTAAGGGCACAGGTTTTCCTTTTGAGCTCATGAAAAAATTCTAAAAATGACTTTGGTTATGGTTGCATGTTATCTGTTTTAGTGTTAAAAACCATTGGACTTCATACGTTAAATAGGAGAATTGATACATGAACTATAGCACAACAAAACTATTTAAAAATTTCAAAAGGAGTTTCTGACCAGTCTTAACATTAGTCTGGCCAGGACTGCTGTAGCCATCTTACGTTGTCATTAAAGATCAGAAACTTATGACCAACTGTTTTTTACATGCAACTTTCATTATTAGAATCTTAATGGTGCCTCCTCACCTCCAATTCATGACCAGATTTCAGCAGTAAAAAGAAGCAAAAAATATGTAGTATCTATAACAGAAAAGCAAAAATTTACCCAGAAATCCTCGTTGTTTTTCCTTTGGGATCAGAAATATGACAATCCTCAGAAACAAGAGAGAAATAAGAAATTTTCTATCTTTACCTGGACACTTTTCCACATCAAGCAGAATCTGTAGAAAAGCAATTGGGTAGGTGTCTCAGTGTGTTTGAGCTGCTGTAACAACAAAAAAAAAAAATCCTAAACTGAATAATTTATGAACAACAGGATTTTGTTTTCCACAGTTCTGAAGGCTGCAAAGCCCAAGATCAAGGCACGAGCAGATTCTCCACCTGGTAAAGTCTCTATTCCTCATAGACAGCACCTCTAGCTGTGTCCTCACACTGCAAAAGGGACAAACACTGTGCTTCACATGGCAGGAGGAGCGGGCAGCACCTTTCACCCGCTTTTATAAGAGTACAGATTCCATTCCTGAGGGCTCTGCTCATGATACATGAATCACTTCTCAGAATGCCCCACTTTTTAATATCCTGCCATGGGATAAGTTTTCAACGTGAATTTTAGAGGGATACATTTAGACTACAGCAGTAGACAATTTTCAAGGACTCTCAGAAATTCATAAGAGATATTTGAGTTTTACAGGTCTTTAACGCTTCACTAGAGATAAGTTTCAGAAAATGTTTTAAAATCAATATTAAGTTTATAGGATAGGAACTTATGATTAAAATATAATTTAATATCACAATGATACACAATAAATATTTTATTTATAATCATAAATATTAGTCTACTATTTCTATCTTCACAGATAATTTTTTAAAATAGCAAAAACAACATAGAGGCATAAAGCTGACATTTGTTTCTATGTTTTTGATTTACAAGATTAATAGATTTGTTAATTCAATAATCATTGGTTAAATACATTCTATTGTTCATGCCCCTTGAATTACTGGACATATAAAGCTAATTCTATGACACCATAGAGGAAATTTTAATAGGAACTGGTTTAGGGATATTTCACATAGGTTACCTTTGAACTGATTTCTTAAAGGAAAACTGTTTACGAAACAGCAAAGAGGAGAGAGGTAATAAGTACTAGAAGAACGGTTGGTACAAATACCTAGAAGTATTTTATAAAGATGATATTGCAGAAAATAGTAAAAAAAAAAAAAAAAAAAAAAAACACAAACCCTTCAAAAGAGTAAGCAGGGAAAGCATGAGGTGAGATTCAATTGCTAAAGTGGACATAGGTAAGATCCATGAGTAATATGGACCCATAAGTAGTATGAATCTTACTCTGTAGATATTTGAGCCACAGGGACAGTTTAAGAAGAGTTATAAAAGTCTGTGAGCATTTTATAAATAATAAAAAATTGTATAAATGCACCAATGAACAGTGCAGAGCTTGAAGTGCTTGAATACTAAAAAAGAACTCCTACTTGTAAAGTTCAAAAGAAATCTGGTGTCTCCTTGGCCAGAAGATCATACTTACTTCACTTCCAAAAGATTTAATATGTATAGTGTACTCCCAACATGAAGACAAAGTGGTTATAAAATGTGCTGTGAAATGTCCTTTTTTTAAAAAAAAAAAGGCATATATGAAAATTAAATTTTATTTGAAATGTATAAATTATTGTGAGCATAGATTTCTATAAAATGATTACTTTTTTCATCTTAGTTTAATTCCTCAATATTTAATCTTATTACTGTAATTTTATTTAGACTGTTTCATAGAATGTAAAAAACTGGTAATTTTATCTATTATTTTTAGTCATGTTTTTTAGTGAGAAGCATTGTACTGAAATATCTAGTTCATTACAATATATAATACCTTTTTATTTTTCAAGAATATTTCTTTTGTACTCTTAATATGTATATGACTAAGAGTTATAGTATGTTCGTTTGTCTGTTGCTTTGTTTCATTCTGAAGTTTGAGGAATCCCCTGGAGATTTACTTGAGTAAATTCATTTTAAAAATGAAATATTTTTGGAACATTTTAAATGTTAACACAAACAACTTTGTGTAAACATATTTTTAACAGTAACTCTTTTATTTCTTTTCCTTACCTGTGAGGAATCCCAAGAACTGTGTTATATGTAATAAAACTTGGTTTTTAATTTAATTATCTCAAAAAGTAAAAAAATATTATTCTAAACAGTCATATATTAGACAGTGCTAAACTTAAGATTCCTGGTTTTAATTAATTCCTGGTACTGTGTCTACCATTAGCTTTAGTTGTGAACCATAGGAGCATAAATCCACTCTTCACTAGGATGGAGAAGACATGCCATTTCTCTCTGTTTTCCTGAGCAGTGTAATATGTATGGGTGATACCCAGAATTGCTGTAGTCATCTTGCTCCCCTTGTGAATAGTAACTTATGGCCAAAGAACTGAATCACTTAGAAATTGAGCTGGAACTCTGATTAAGTAATTCTTCAAAACCTATTTCTGCACTTGTAGTTTCATATGAACTGACACAGAACTTTCATTGTTTAAAAAAGACTTAATTGAGCTTTCTGTTACTTGCACGTGAAAACAACATAATTGAAACAGATTCAAATAGTCTAAAATTAAAAATAAAAAACTATCAATATGCATTTTCCCTGCATCATAAGAGTAAACGTGAGGTAATAGGGAGATAGGAGGCATGAGCTCTATTTAGTTTAGTGTGTGCCATGTCATGGACACTGAATAAGCACTGGAAATAGAGGGTTGCATGAGAATCTGTCTCACTTTGGAGAGCTAGAATGACTCTGGAGGAAACTGACACAAAAACAGGTAATTTTACTAAGAGATTGTGTGTGTATATGCAAATATTATGCTTAAGGAGTTCACAGAAGAGAGATAATCAACACAACTCTGAGCGTATCTGAAAGAAGCAGTCATCAGTAAAGTGAAAAAGCAACATGACAACATACGAGCAAACACATAGTGTCATAAAACAGCCAGTTGTCACTGGGGAACTATTTGGCTAAAACATAGTCTGTAAGGCAAGGTTACTGGGAGATGAAGTTGCAGAGAAAGGCCATGAAAGGGTGGTGTGCATCTTTCTAAGAAGTTCCAGCTTTAACACTTAATTTGGGAAGTGACACTATTTTAAGAAATAATGTTAAAATTACTGATACTTGCTAAACTCAACAAAGAGCGTAGAGTACATTTAGTGACTGATAGCAGAGTAAATCAATCATGCATATCTACGAATAGGATAGTATTTAAAATAAAGGTCCTGAATTTGTGGGTTTATATATTCAAAATAAATTATTTAATGATCAACTCTTAAAAGGATATCTTGCCCCCTAATTTAAAGCTAGATGGAGCAAGTCAGTCAAGTTTCATGTATTTGACTTGTTGTTCAAACTTAGAGGGAAGTGTATTGTTTAATAGAATAAAGAAACATGCATTAGATGTTATAGATGGGTAGCAAAATAACACATCGAGCCCCTGAGGCAGAGGTTGCAGTGAGCTGAGATTGAGATTCCACCACTGCACTTAATCCTGGGTGACAGAGTGAGATCCTGCCTCAAACAAATACACACACAAACAAAAAACACAAATTACAGTATACAGAAAGCAGATCTTCATAGAAACAGAGGAGAATGGGCATGCAGGGGAGATGAGACCAGACTCAGAAGGTGGAGTGAGGCATGCTGAGATTGAAAGGGCATGAGTTAAAAGGGTTTAAATATAGCTTCCTAATCATCAGGTTAGAAGAGTAAATGAGATACATATCTAGTACATAGGAAAAGTCATTATCTGTTAGCTATTGCGTTTATTGTTTTGATTATTTCACCTTGTGGCCTGCCCAGGAGTCATACTCTGTAGAACACATAAGAGCTCTTCCATGAACAAGACTGCTTAGTTACTATTTCCTGAGTTGATTTCAATTTTCTTTACTTTGCCACAATCTTCCTGGCTGTCTGACTCCTTGGCCACTAAATAGGAATTTAAGAGTTATCTGGCTCTAAATCTATACTCACACCTGGATTCCATTAGTATTTTTCTTCTTAGTCTAGATATATCCACTTGCACAGTCTTGCTCTGTAAGTTCCATAATAGCCAGCAGTGGAAGGATATAACTTATATTTAGTCTTCTTCTCAAACATGTATTAAACTTTTGAAATCACAAATTCTATTTTCATTGGTTGGAAACTGCCTCTGAAATATGTCAATGTTAAGTCATTGAATCTCATTCCTTTCATTTTGTAGGTTTGTAACTTTACCAACTTCAATAAATTTTATATTCTTTTATAGACATGATCACATAACCACAGAGAGCTTTGAAAACACCAGCCCTATTAAAATCTAGCAGGTATGTTTTCACACACTCTTAAACTTGGGTGAGGGTACTGGAAATAATTAGTTTTCCTCCCCATCATGACACAGTTCTCAGTTACTACATGTAGTCTGAGTAACACATACCAGCTATGGGAATGGTTTAGATTTCAGTGCACTTGTCTCAGAGGTGTACTCAAGGCCAAAAATATTAGTGACTAGTTTATGCCACACCCCAAAACAACCAATGGTTAATTCTCTCATGCTTTGGGGAATAGATTTATTATATTTTATGATAACAATGACTGGCATCCACTAACTATATTCCATATGCTTCGCATGAGTTCAGAGTAACTGATTATTTTAAAAGCATGGGGCCAATTATGTAACTCTATTATTGCCCAGAAAATAAATACCTGAAAGATAAATGTAGTATGAACTTATGCAGAGCTCAGAAAATGAGTTCCATTCTGTCTTCTTAAAAGACTGAGAAGTCTACAGTATTATGGCCCTAAGAAAAAAAATTCTCTGGTTTCTGTTTATTTGTTTTAAATGATAGGTAAATCCTTTTTAATCAGTTATTCAAGGGTAAGATGTGAATTGAAAGATGCCTCTACTGTGCCAGCAAGGAAAACAAGAGACTTTCCAATAATCACTGCAACTGTCCATTGATAGTTGACCCCATCAGTGAAGTAAACAAAATAAATGACAATAAGTAAATACAATAATAGTTACATACAGACTCCACACACAGCCATGCCAAATCCTCAGAAAATAATTCTCATGAAATAAGAAGATTCTTTTAATGTTCTCTAGATAAACATATCAGGAAAAAGGTTAGCTGCTGATTTTTCTCTGATAGTATATGATGTACAGTAACTTACGTTTGCAGAACTTATGCTTAGCATCAAAATCCCTGATTTGTATTACAATTCTAGAATCACTCCTTTTATCTGAGAGATCAAATGTTCTGTAACTGAGTAATTATTTATGTACGAGAAATAGAGTGAGGATTAATTTAAGAAACACTTGTAAGAGTCCGTTAATCATGTAACTTCAATTTTACTCTTTGTTGAAGATTTTACAAATAATACTGGTTCTGACTGTTGAGAATTTGAATAAAATAGGAAATGGCAAATCACTTTTAATTTAACAAATTATATGAAATTGCTTATTTCTATAGAAGTTCTTACTGTGTGGGCTACGGATCATAAAATTCTCTTCATCTATTTTTTCTTCAACTTTTATTTTAGGTTCAGAGAGTCCATTTGCAGGTTCATAACGTGGATATTTTATGTGATTCTGAGGTTTGGGGTATGGATTCTGTCACCCAGGTAGTGAGCATTGATTGTACCCAATAGGTAGTTTTTCAAACCATGATGCCTGTCTCTCTCTCCCCATTAGTAATCCCCAGTGTCTATTGTTCCCAACTTCATCTTTGTGTATCTATTTATATTATCTTCATGTTTGAATGGTAGATTAATTGGATGTCAGAGTCCAGATTGTAGTTCTTTTGTTGATAATCTGTTCTTTTGTTGGTAATCGTTATCTCTCATCATCTGTAATGTTTTCATTCACAAAGCATTTAGCTATGGGTATTTACTTCTTTGTCATTTATATCTTGCTTTGTACTTTCAATTATCACTTTCAATCTGAGGTCACATGTCTTTAATTCTGTAAAAAATCCCACGCATTCTCCAAAAATTGATCTGCTCTTTGCTATTGTCTCCTGGAACTCCTCATAGACCTATACTGACACTTCCAAACCTATGCTCCATTTCTTAGACTGTTTTATGAAGTATTTTACCTTTGCGTCTCTTTATGCTGTGCCCTTGGAGAATTCCTCAATACTATCTCTGAATTGATTAATTAGTGTTGTTGTTCCTTTCAATGATTCTAGTTTTCATTTCCAGGGCTCCTACTTTCTTCTACAGGTGTTAATTCTACTTGTTTTGAAATCTTTATTCTCTGCATATGGCTGTTATTTATCTCTTTAAGAGTCATAAATATATTTATTATACAATCGATTTTTTTTTCAGATTATTTTATCATTTTTATTTTATTTGGAGTGAACTTATCTAGCAACTGTTGATTTCATTTTCCATCCATTTTAGCATTAGTTTTCTTACGTATTTTGGAATATTGATTCATGTAATAATACTTATTGGAAGAATTTTTCACATTTTTTGTCATTATTTTCTTGCATATCCTCAGACCCAATATGTCAGAACCAGGTATTTTTTAAACAAATAGCCACATTATATTTAAAATTATCTTATCTTAATGATTGATAGAAAAGAAGTCCTCTTAAGTAGCAAACCTACTTTACTTAGGAAAATACCTTGTTATGTCTTCTGTGAGTTGGATTTTATGGTAGACTGGACTATTCTTCTCCACTCATTGTTCCACCCTTCTAAGGAATTATACATATAAGTATACTTTGCCATGTGACTATAGTACCCCCCATTACAGGTAAAAAATATTTATCTACATTGTTGATTTTGGTTTGGCTTGGTCTTATAAGTTGCTTTAGTCAAATGAATATTAGCAAATATGACACAAAGCAAGGCTTTACATTTGCTTACTTTTTAAATTATACTTTAAGTTCTGGGATACATGTGCAGAACGTGCAGGTTTGTTACATAGGTATACACTTGCCATGGTGGCTTGCTGCATCCATCAACTTGTCATTGACATTAGGTATTTCTCCTAATGCTATCCCTTCCCTAGCGCCACACCCCTCAACAGGCCCTGGTGTGTGATGTTCCCCTCCCTGTGTCCATGTGTTCTCATTGTTCAACTTCCACTTATGAGTGAGAACATGCGGTATTTATTTTTTCTGTTTCTGTGTTAGCTTGCTGAGAATGATGGCTTCCAGCTTCATCCATGTCCCTGCAAAGGACATGAACTCATCTTCTTTTATGGCTGCATAGTATTCTATGGTGTATATGTGCCATATTTTCTTTATCCAGTCTATCATTGATGGGCATTTGGTTTAGTTCCAAGTCTTTGCTCCTGTGAACAGTGCTGCAATAAACATACTTGTGCATGTATCTTTATAGTAGAATGATTTATAATCCTTTGGGCATATACCCAGTAATGGGATTGCTAGGTAAAATGGTATTTATTAACCTCTTGGGTCTCCACTAACCACTAAGAAAAGAACCTGTCCTTTATAGCTGCTGATAAGAATCGCAATCTGTAGCATAGGTAAACCCAGACAAACCCAGATAAGATGAACTGGACTATAACCCAGAGACCTACAAATGAGAAATATATATCTTGTTGTTATAATTTATTGCAATTTTGAGGCTATTAGATAGCATTATTGTATGAATTGCTGACTATTCTAGAAGAGAGAGGTCTGAACGTATGAATGGGCAAGAGTCAGTAAAGAAACGGCTTAAGTCTCTAAGAAATAAATACAAATTTGAAGGGAGGAGGAAAGTTGGGAAAGGAGAGGAGGAAGATGGAGAGATACACAAACAAACAGATGTGGGCATCATAGCAGAAGGATGGAGCTGAAAGACAAAGCAGATTAGTAAAAACCTGGTTTCTGGTTGACCAAAGACTTTTAAAATAGATTTATCTAATATTCAACTAAATTCTAATTCTTTAAAATCTGTCTCTCTGATTTCTTAAACATTTTGTAAACTCTATTGCACATATATAAGTGCCTTAAGGGTCTGTGTGTGGGAGTCTTCATTTGTGTGTGTTTCCATGTGCATTTTTAAAATAGGTCAAGGTAACTGAGTCCTATATTTCAAAAGAAGACATGAGAAAATTCTTTCATGCAAGAGGAGATAAAAATGAAATCAAGAAAGCAGACGAAGCAGTAACTGAGAACTAGCAATGGTCATTCAAATGTAAGCCCAAGGCACTTTGGAGAAATCATGAGCAACATATTTGACTTCACACAAAATGGGTTACAGGGCTTATGCTCACATCACAAAAATTTCAAAGGACAGAATAACATTCAACAAATTTTCAACAAACTACAACCATTACTTAATTTCTCAGTTCTAAGATGCTATAAATTATAAGATATATACTAACGTAGTTACAGATTTTTCTGGAAATTATTTATATATTGCATTCGTAATTGACTTACAAGCAAAAGGAAGTTTTGCCAACAGAATTTTAGGTTACTATCTTAATTTGGGTTATTTGAGAAGCAAATCTGCTGTAGGGATTAAACACATTTTCTTTGTGAAGAAAAATGTTATTGGGGACAGAAAAGGAGAGGAGAGTTTTCAGAACACAAAGTAGGTTCAGTCCTAGTGGAGGAGAGAAGAAAAGAAAGTTTAGGAGGAAGGAAAAGAATTCCCTATTTAATAAATGGTGTTGGGAAAACTGGCTAGCCATTTGCAGAAAACTGAAACTGGACCTACAGAAAACTGAAACTATACCTTATACAAAAATTAACTCAAGATGGATTAAAGACTTAAACATAAGACCCAAAACCATAAAAACACTGGAAGAAAACCTAGGCAGTATCATTCAGGACATAGGCACGGGCAAAGGTTTCATGGTTAAAACACCAAAAGTAGTGGCAACAAAAGCCGAAATTAACAAATGGGATTTAATTAAACTAAAGAGCCTCTGCCCAGCAAAAGAAATTATCATCAGAGTGAACAGGCAACCTACAGAATGGGAGAAAGTTTTTGCAATGTATCCATTTGACAAAGGACTAAAATCCAGAATCTAAAAGGAACATAAAATTTACAAGAAAAAAACAAATCCATCAAAAAGTGGGCAAAGAATATGAACAGACACTTCTCAAAAGAAGACATTTATGCAGCCAACAAACATACGAAAAAAGACTCATCATCACTGGTCATTAGAGACATGCAAATCAAAACCACAGTGAGATACCATCTCACGCCAGTTAGAACGACGAACATAAAATGTCAGGAAACTGCAGATGCTGGAGAGGATGTGGAGAAATAGGAACACTTTTACAATGTTGGCGGGAATGTAAATTAGTTCAACCATCGTGGAAGACAGTGTAGCAGTTCCTCAAGGATCTACAACCAGAAATACCATTTGACCCAGCAATCTCATTACTGAGTATATACCCAGAAGATTATAAATCATTCTACTATAAAGACACATGCACACGTATGTTTATTGCATCACTGTTCGCAATAGCAGACTTGGAACCAACCCAAATGCCCATCAATAATAGACTGGATAAAGAAAATGAAAATGTGGCACAGAGATACACCATAGAATACTATGCAGCCAAAAAAAAAAAAAAAAAAGAATGAGTTCATGTCCTTTGCAGGGACATGGATGAAGCTGGAAACCACCATTCTCATTCTCAGCAAACTAACACAGGGACAGAAAACCAAACATCGCATGTTCTCACTCATAAGTGGGAGTTGAACAATGAGAAAACATGGACATAAGGAGGGGAACATCATACACTGGGGCCTGTTGAGGGGTAGGGGGCTAGGGAAGGGATAGCATTAGGAGAAATACCTAATGTAGATGAGTTGATGGATGCAGCAAATCACCATGGCACGTGTATACCTATGTAACAAACCTGCATGTTGTGCACATGCATCCCAGAACTTAAAGTATACTACCAATAATAATAATAATTAAGGAAGTTTCAGCAAAACCAATGAGGGGTCTTCAAGCCAAAGTGACCTGGGAGAAAAGTGCCTGGCTTTGGGTCTCTGCCTTACAACATCATTGGTTGAGAGGGTACCTGGGACCTGTGGCCTCTGTGCACATGCAATGATGCATCTCAAACTGTAGCACGTGGGACCACGGGTCATTGGTCAGTTATGCTTCCTGCAGTGGAGATCTGAGATAGGAGAGGAGTGTCTTCACGGTTGCCACAGTTATATCTCTTACTTTTTCAGCCTCAAATAGAAGTCTGTATCTGAGCCTTCTGAATTTTCAAAAGATAAAGCGTGTTCTGAATTACTTTTGAATATCACAGTGACATATTTTGTATTTTTTGTTTTTGTAATCTTGATATTTTTATCATATTTAGAATTCTTCGTAATCTTGAGTTTTATTGAAGAATATCAATGTTTTATCAGAATTTCGAATTTGGTTGAATTAACAAACTTTTCTCCCCTTTTATTAAATTGTATATTTCCAGAAGTATAATGGCTTCTCTTAAAGGTCAACTGGTAACTTTTGACAAAAACGGGACTCGATCTGTTCTTGACTTTGGAATGATTGAGTTATCCATTGTAGACTACATAGCCAAGAACATGTTATGAACCATTTCAAGAAATTTAGTTGTATTTTCATTTTCTGTCATATGAAAATAAATATAGTATACAGACTTTTTACCTCATTGCTATAATATCTGCAGGCATTTGAATTACAAATTTGGTATCCAAATTGAAATCAGATTTAATCTCATGTGGTGGTATGAGTGTAAATAAGTGTGGTGACTGCCAAGTGAATATGTATTTTTTCTGTCACTATGTTTGCCTAGTTTACATAAAAACAAGTATATCACAAGTGACCTTACCTGTGGCAGGCAAAATGGCTCCAAATTTCAGAAATGCTACATTTTGAAATAAGAATTTTTTCTTATTGCCAGAAACTTGTTACTTCCTACAAGTTCTACTTAGTGATTGTTATCTCTAACATGAACTCTCAGAATTTGAGATATTTAAGAGAGTATTCCTTGCAACAAAATTCCAACAGTTTTGAATTAAAACTTTTCTGTTTAAAACTAATTCTTTTTTTTTTAAATTTATTTATTATTATTATACTTTAAGTTGTAGGGTACATGTGCATAACATGCAGGTTTGTTACATATGTATACTTGTGCCATGTTGGTGTGCTGCACCCATCAACTCATCATTTACATCAGGTATAACTCCCCA
>NW_012101963.1:24002-43664 GCF_000951045.1 Mandrillus leucophaeus
CAATTTTGGCTTTTGCTGCTGTTGCTTTTGGTGTTTTAGACATGAAGTCTTTGCCCATGCCTATGTCCTGAATGGTACTACCTAGGTTTTCCTCTAGGATTTTTATGGTATTAGGTCTAACACACACCATTTTCATTCAAATAATATTAATTTCTCAATCTGTCTTTGAACTGTGTTATGCGGAAACAACATTTGGGGAGAGGCTCAGGGACTCTAGGCGGAGAAAGATACGAAGAGGCTGAGTGTGTAAACAAAACAAAAAACATCCAAAATATGAACAAAAAAAAACAGACACAAGCAAGATCACACACAGAAAATACTGAAAACATACCCTGGAACACACACACTCAGCCTCTTCGTATCTTTCTCCGCCTAGAGTCCCTGAGCCTCTCCCCAAATGTTGTTTCCGCATAACACAGTTCAAAGACAGATTGAGAAATTAATATTATTTGAATGAAAATGGTGTGATGGATACATTTGCTTTTGTTCTGATTGTGAAAGAATGTATTCAATACTACAATTAATGCTATTATATAGCTACGCTATAGCTATCACATTAGCTATAAGTTTTCCTTGAGTTTTGGTTTAATTGTAGAACTGCTTTTCTGTCTGTGATGTGCTGGGAGTTTTAAATCTTGAATGGCTTTTGGATTTTGTCAAAATCTTTTTCTGCATGTTTTTAGATGATCATATACTTTTTCTCCATTTTCTGTTAACATCATGTATTTTATATGTTACTTTTCAAATGTTTACCTTTGAATACCTGGGATAAATCCTTATGATCATAAAGTATCATATTTTAAAAACATTTATTGATTTAACCTATTATTGGATTCAGAATTTGTGTATCTATGTTTCTGAAAAGTATAATTGTACCCTTTCCTTCTCTCATAACACTTTTATCAGTTTGTCGATGAGAATTAGTCTCGTGAGTTGGGAAGTACCCTTATTTTTCATATATTACATTGGATATTTGCATGTACTTTTTCTCCCTTGATCAGTCTAGGGAAGAGATAATTAATTTTATTACACTTTTTCACAAGTTGACTTTTGGCTTTCTTATTTTTCTTTATGTGCCATTTTTTCTAGTTGTCTTATCTTTATTATTTCCTTTTTATGCCTAATTTAAATGTATTTTTTCTTCTATTTCTATTTTATTAATGTGGAGATTTTGATTCTTAATTTTAGACCTTTCCTCTCTATGTATAATTTTAATATTAATATTTTTGTATCATTGAATAATTCAACTATTCTACCTAAGCAAATTAATGCAGAAGCAGAAAATCAAATACCACACCTTCTTACTTAAAAGTGGGAACTGAACATTGTACACACACAGACAAAAAGATGAGAACAATAAACACTGGGGATTCCAAAAGGTGGGAGGGAGGAAGAATTGATAAAGTACTTACCAGGTACTATGTTCACAACTTGGGTGACAGGTATATTAGAAGCCTAAACTGCAGCCTTCGGTAAAATACCTATGTAGCAGACCCGTAAAAAGAAAGTCTGCAGGATACATTTACAAAATCTAAAAAAAAAAAAAAAAAAAAAAAAAAAAAAAAAAGAAATGAATATAAAAGGAAGCTTTGGATATCCAGTTATTACTACTATCTCTTTGAAATATAATAAAAAAATCCATACCTGTGATAAATATTAAAGATTACTTTTATTTTTTCAAGATAATTTTAAAAGGATACATTACATTATTTTGTTGTTCAATTCATATTTCCTTTCCATCCCCTTCCTTAACCTAATCCAATTTATCTACTCCAGTCTTAATGGTCCACTGTTTCTAAATCAAAGAAGACACTGTTGGCTAAGACGAAAAATGTTTTTATCATAATGTAATTTAGAATTATGTAGATGCTTTCATTAAACCCTCATATTTCAAAGCGCAAGAGTGAAAACGAGTTTACCATGTTAGACAACTGAACTCATATCAAATTAATAAATAATAATCAAAATTGTTTTCTCTTGTGGTATCAGCTTTATATTGCTTTGTTAAAGTTAGAGAAGGAATTTTTGGACAGACAGAACATTACTTCCTTCCCACGGCACATTATTTAGTTAATTCTTGATCAGGCTCACCATTGTCAGGCTTAGATAGTATGGTTTTAAATAAGATTTTGAGCAGTCAATATTTACAGGACGATATTCAGCATTTCTAATCCAGTAGGGTTTTTGATCCTTTATGCTTTTCCTTGAATAATGGGCTGCGTGTTGTTACACATAATGGCATTCTATTTTGTGTCACTGGCAAAAAGCCCTATCTGACTTCGAACTTACAAAAATAGAGTTCCTTTTATTATATACTGTAAGAGAATTTGGAAGATATTTTATAAAATTAACAACTATATTATAAAAAACAATAACTGCATTGACTTTATTCTTAGAAACAAGAGAATATTTTGTAATCAGGAATATTAAGAATGTAAGTTCAAAAGGTCACTGTTTTATTCTGTACTACCCAGCTGTTTAGGGTGATTTTCATGAATTTATGTCAATCCTGAAATGGAAGTATTTCTCAAGAATGTAATAAGTTTTGTGGGAGGCCACTTAAAAGAGTCTTATTGTTATAAGACTGTCTAGTCTTTTTTACTAGGGATTAGAGGAGTACACAAAGGAACAAAAATTAAGGTATGAAAGAAACACTATATTTTCAATTGGTGATAGATATCTATGCCAACATTTCATATCCATGAAATTATAATTAATGTTTATTGGGTACCTACCATATGCCAGATACTGTACTAAAACATTTTAATGAATTATCACTTTTGATTTCATCTATATAACAATTTGTTGCATACTCTTGTTATGATGGCAGTAAGATTTGAATGAGTTAGGTAATTTGCCTAGTTTGTCCAAATGCATGATGAATAAGGATTAATTGTACCCAGATAAGTCGGACTGCAGAAACCAGACGGATAACCATGTTGCCTCTTTATTCTGACTCTCTACCTTCAGTTTCATATGCAAAAAATAGGAATTTGCATATAAATCAAGTCAACTTTACCAGATAGAAAACACAAAATCCCAAACCATTCAGATTATCAACTTTGATTATCTCCTTCCTTATGCTGTGCCTTTTTAACATTCCCAAATATAAGCATTTGTTCTCTAACACAATATAAATAAACTAGGAGGTATTTAAACATTTTGAGGAATCATTTCTTCTTAATTTTATCTCTAGCATCTACAACAGTACTTAGCAAAGTGTAATTTTGAGCCAAATTGCTAAAATATAAATTTCTGAAATATACTTAGACATTTCTATAGTTACAAAAGAGGCATAATGTATAGAGAAATCACAACTAATTAATGAAAAATATTTAAAAATTAAAAAAATTAAATTAAGCTAAATCACAGACTTCCAAAGACATACAATTTATTATACATATGTACCATGCTTCCAAATGCAGGTGTAGTGCACATATATCCTATGATTTTATTTCAGATTGAAATATTTGCAAATGACAGTCTCTTTCACTAGAAGGCAAGCTAATAAGTATTTGTGGAATAATAAAAGTAGGCTAAATGTCTCTCTTAATAATGTATATAAAACAACTTATATTAAATTATAATTTTCAAAGGAAGACACCTCAACCCTTAAGCATACATCTGACTAGGGTATATGCTAATTTCCAGAATGAGTCAGATTATCCATCAGAGAGCACTATATACGGGATAAAGTAAATATAGTTCAAAATAATATGTGATAAAGAACAGTCACACTTAATAGCAAAGTTTGAGACTGTGATGAAACTAATAATCAGCAACATTTATCTTGATCAATACGTGTTGAGTGCTAATATAAGTGCTTTAGAGGGATTACCCTATTTGAGCCTTATGATGGATTTTATGGTAGATATAACATTAATAACTAGGAGTTCTATTTTTGCCAATGGAAGAAATACATATCTAGAGAGGTTAAGTAACTTGCCAGAGTCATACAATTAGGGAACAATAGTCAGGATGTGAAATATATCATATTTCTCTAGAACATACACACTTCACTCTAAGATATTGTCTAGAATTAAGAGTATCAATTATACAATGTTATTTAAATTCAAATATTGGAATATGTTATATCTAAGCAGGTAGTTAGATATCAGAAAAGAATCCTGAAACACTGGAATTCAGGGGACTGGGGGCTTGTCCCAGTTCTGAACAAATTAGCTTTGCCTTATCAACCAACTCACTTATCTTTTGTGTTTCTCAATTTGCCATTTTTTTTTTATCAAGAAGATGCACTAAAACAATTTATTTCTTCTCAAATACTCCAGGTTTGCAAATACCCAGGTGCAGCATAGGTTGTTTTCTCCTGTATTTGATTCTGCTGCAGGCTTCTCTTCAATCCCTAGTACACTGTGATATTTATATCAGTAAGGATGAAGATGAAAGTCACTCATGGTGCTAAATTGGATTCATAACTATTGCTAATACAAATGAAGACAACTTCATGATTCAAGACTGTGCCTGAGAAGACTAAAATAAAAACTTAAATTAGACTGAGGATTTCAGACTTCAGCCAACCTAGGTGCAAAGATTAAGGGTGGTGATATGATACATCTATGATGATACATTTTCTATGAAATAAAAATTTTGAAATATATCAAACTATATCTTTTTCTTATCATGTGGTAAATAACATTTATATTTCCTAAGTAGTTTCTTACACTTAATATTAAATAACCCAAAAAGTTAAAGTGACAAATTTCAGCAATTCATCAAAAACCATATTATGTAAATAGAAATATTTTGTAATCTGAAATTTTGAAAAAAAAAGGAAAATTTCTAAGATGGCTTAGAAGCAATTTATTCTCTGAAGAAGATATTCTATATGTTGCCAGGGAGATAAATAGCATTCATATAGTGAATAAAATTTATTACACTTTCATTTATGGAATATATCTTATTTTGCTTATTCTTTGATCCCAATCTATTCATCTCTCTTTCAGAGATCTTAACCAAATATATATTTGTAAATTTTAGCATCATCTCTGGTAGACATCAATTTTAACATTAGCTAATATTTATAGTATTCTTGCAACAGAGAAATCAAATGGAATGAATTTATTTCATATACTCAGCTGGGTCTCTTCCTTCTGACTCATGCAGAGAAACAGCCCCACCACCCACCCTGGCAAATGCCTGAAGCCCACATGCAGCCTGCAAACATCACTGCCCACCACAGACCACAGAAGCAAGAAGCCTGTTTCCTGTTACTTGCCACCACTCAGCAATGCCCACCCCATATGTAAACAGGCCCAGAATGCTCAAAATTGTTATTTCGCTGCTGCAACATTGGAGCTGTCCATCATCTCGGACACACACTTTTGTAAACCAATAACAAAGGATCAACTTTCTTCTAGGTCTGAATTGAATACTTTGAGGCTAAAGCATCTTAACTCATTTAGGGGGTGGAAAATATTAACCCAAATAAGCCTTACCTAACTACAATGCCCTGCTGCTGCTCATCTCCCTTCATTCGTTTGTACTCATACCCAAAAGAGGTTGTGATTTTTTCCCTTTCATTCAATAACAATTTTCCTTGATTCTTAGATAAGATCATTCCATAATGTACTCCTTAATTGTTCTGAATTTCTTTCAGAGAAAAACTGGAAAAGACATTAAATCATGTTGAAATATTTGACTGACTTTCATCTAGGAAAAAATATAAAGTTAAATCTCTACACTAAAATCTAAACAAAATAAAAATAAATTTCAGTAAGACCCAAACATTTCCTTTTAAAAATCTATATCACATTATATATGTAACTGAGGAATGTAATAATAATTTTGATGTGTAGAACTGAAGACAATATCAAGTAACCCTCAAAATGCAAATTCAAGAAACAAGATAGTTATGTTAGCATGCATTAAAATAAAAATATCTGTGTGACAATATATGCTGTAGAGAAAATTAAACAACAAGTGAAAAGGTTGGGTAAATATTTGCAATACATATTGATATAGTTTGGATTTCTGTCCCTGCCCAAATCTTATGTCAAATTGGAAGAGGGGCCTGGTGGGAGGTGATTGGATCATAAGGGCGGATTTCCCCCTTGCTGTTCTCATGATAGTGAATGAGTTCTCACAATATCTGATGGATTAAAAGTATGTGGCACCTCCCCGCTTGCTCTTTCTCTCCAGTCACCACGTAAAGAAGGTCCTTGCTTCCCCTTCTGCCATGATTGTAAGTTTCCTGAGACCTCCCAGTCATGCTTCTTATTAAGCCTGTGGAACTGTAAGGCAATTAAACCTCTTTTATTCATAAATTACCCAGTCTCAGGTAGATCTTTATAGTAGTGTGAAAACAGACTAATGCACATGTACATGAGTTTACATATAAAATACATTTTAAAAGATCTAAAATTTCACTCTTAAACATAAAAAACTCAATGTAAAGAAACCAATATATAAATAGATAGCAGCAGATAAATAGGACTGGCCAGTAATCATTTAGAAGACATACAACCTCACTAATAATTAGGAAAATGCACATTAAAACAGAAACATTTTTTCATTCCATATATTAATGAAATTTGAAGAAAAAGATGGATAATATCAATTGCTAGTAAACGTGTCAGAAAACAATTTGAAAGCAATGTTCAAATTATTGAACTAAAAACATAAATTGGCCAGATTTTTAGTATGAAAATTTGATTTTTAGTATGAAAATTTGACTTTAAAAAGTTTGTTAAGAACATTAATTATCTAGGGTGTGCATTGCTTGATTGGAGGTTCTAGATCTTAAATTTATTTTCCATTATTATCTCTACCTGGTGTTGTTTTATACACATACATGCACACACAGAGTTGGATTTTAATAAATAATTCTGAATTGAATTCTTTTGTCAAAAAACATTTTCTATTCTCCATTTAGATGACATAAAAATGTTATTCTGGATAATATGTTATGTTGACAGTTACACCTGTGATTTTCTTGTTACTGAAGCAAAACAGAAACATTTGGAATGCATGTGCTTATTGTCTGAGGAATTAACTCCGAAGAACAGAGACCTAGCTTAAGTCATTCCTAAAATAACTCCTAATACAGCATTTGTTATCAAATATTTTTTCTTATCCAATTTCCTTCAATTTCTATGTTTAAATTCCAATACGTACTTTTATTACTACTACCTGCACATTAGCAAGCATTTATTATATATCTACTATGTTTCATGTATTTTGCTATGAATGATAGAGGAAGAAAAATGGATACAACATAGCTTAGACCTCAAAAAACTAGCTGGGGAGGCAGCATGTGTAAAACAAACATGGATAGAAGGATAAAAGGAGGTAAACACTAAAAGAGGTTAAAAAATAAAAGTTTAGCGAAAGCACAGGAAGGACAAAGACTAATTCCAACTCTGATGGGTTGAAAAAAATCTCATTGGGGAATTGGCATTTCTTGTGCACATTACATAAGACTAATACTTAAATATCGTCTGGAAATTATAGGAAAAAATAGAATCACATGTTTTCATTTTTTATAACAATTTTCTCCCTTAAAAAGTTTCAAATAAATACAAATTTTATAAATTCCTAGAGGAGCTTATGATTTAATGGAATTCTTGAATGAATCCTTGATAAGATGAATAATTGTTCTCTGGTATTTCTTCTCTGAAAATCCAGATTCCTAAATGTGAGATAGTAAAATTAAGATAGGCAGATATAATGACCAGTTTGATGTTGAATGTTACTACTGAAGGTATTGATTGAGAATTTTTAAAAATTACTTTTAAGATTAAAGAAAATTTGTTAAAAAATTACTACGGCATTTAGTGCTTTGAATATGCATTATATTCATCAGAGTAACTAGAAAAAATGAAACAGTCTACATAAAGTATAAATTATTATAATTATTAATTTGAGACGCAGTCTTGCTGTGTCACCCAAGCTGGAGGGCAGTGGCATGGTCTCTGCTCACTGCAACCTTTGCCTCCCTGGTTCAAACGATTCTCCTGCCTCAGCCTTCCAAGCATCTGGGATTACAGGTGCGCGCCACCACGCCCGGCTAATTTATTTTTTTGTAGAGACGGAGTTTCACCATGTTGGTCAGGCTGGTCTCGAACTCCTGACCTAGTGATCCGCCCACCTCAGCCTCCCAAAGTGCTGGGATTACAGGCGTGTGCCACCATGCCCAGTCAAATTACGATTATTTTTAATATATCTTTTGGTTATTCGGATTTGTTGGCAATGTTCCGTATTCCATGGCTAAATCTTTATGCATAAGTCACTGACACATGTGAAAGGCAAATATTTAACTCCACAAGTCCTCTGTGCCTTTGCCTCTGACACTTCAACTAATCCCTCCCTGTGGTCTTCTGTTTTGCCCTTTCTACCACTCTCCTGCTACATCTCCAAACACATACATAGCATTCCCCACCCATGACACCGTGGTCATTTGAAGAAACTCTGAGTTTTATTCCGTTTTTCACTTTAAGCCGGCGAACCCAGGGGCGGTGGCTCACGCCTATAATCCCAACACTGGAGGCGGAGGCGCGCAGATCACGAGGTCAGGAGATTAAGACCATCCTGGCTAACACGGTGAAACCCCGTCTCTACTAAAAATACAAAAAAAAAAAAAAATTAAGTGGGCATGGTGGCACGCGCCTGTAGTCCCAGCTACTAGGGAGGCTGAGGCAGGAGAATTGCTTGAACCTGGGAGACGAAGGTTGCAGTGAGCAGGATTGCGGCACTGCACTCCAGCCTAGGCTACAGAGCGAGACTCCATTTTTTTTTTTTTTTTTTTAAACAAAACAAAACAAAACAAAACAGGAAAAATGTGGGCCATATAAGTGTATGAGTTTGCTTGAGAGGGGACAAACATGGTCAGCTAGATGAGGGATGAAAGGAGAAGTAGGGCTGTATTGGCATGGAAAGTGGTTCAGAGGAAGGAAGAAGGCTGGAGACAATGGCCTAGATAGTTTCTACTGTTATTCAACCACGAAATTGCAATTCAATGGCTACCTCCTCTATGAAGTCCTCCCTGATTGTTCCATCTTCTATTTCATTTTCCACACACCTTTATAAAAGCAAGTATCTTGTTTTAGTTACTAGGACAAAGAAAGTCTAATTTTCTTAGCAGGAAAATTCAGCCCCTGCCCTTAAAAGAGAGAACGTTTACTTACAAGTTGCTAGAGTTATGACCTGAGATGCTCTTAAGTTGAAGAAATATTCCTAAAGGAAGATTCCTTAAGCCTGGCCACTTTTTCACTATTGTTGAGTGGCAGATGCAAGTTGAGGGCCAGCACAAAAATCACCTGAGCCCATAAAGGATATTAGAGAGGAGGAAGGGAGAAAGTGGGGTAAGTGGACGAAGTAGAGAGATAATGGGCCTAGAAAATAAAACGGAATCCTCCGCTCTTAAAGAAGTGATTACAGATATAGAAAAATAAAATACATTCCACACCAGAATGCTTCCAGAGTTGCAGTTGCTTTGGTGATAATGGTGAAAGGGTTGGGACATGATGACATGTTGAGTCCAGTCTCTAAGTAGTTTTATGTTCAATACCAGCTTTCCACATGGGCTCTATACTTGTAATTGCTTACTTACAGACTCTCCTCTTTCAAACGTAAATCAACTAAGTTAAAAACATGTGTGCATATGTGTTTTTTTCCTTTAACATCTCCAGTAACTCATATACTACACATAGTATTTATTCAATAAAAGGTGGTAGAATGAATATAAAAAGGAATGGTATAAATTGTGCCTAAGCACAGAGTGAGAGACTCAGTGAGTTGGTCTGGCCTACCAGAGCTGGTACTAATGCAGACTCCAGACTAGTCAGTGATTCTAGAGTATGTGCCCTGTTGCTCCCACCTGATTCAAAGGATAGCCTGTAACAGCTAAGTCTTCATTTCCCTCATTCATTAATCCTGAGAGAGAGTAATAGAGAGAGAAAGAACAAGAAGGAAGGCAGGACAGAAGGAAAGAAAGAAAGAAGGGAGGGAGGAGGGAAGGAGGGAAGAAAGGAAAGAGACAGAGAGAGAGAATAAACAAACTAAATATAACGGGGCAGGTATGTCTTTATTGCCTGCCTGAGACTACAAAAAAGCCACTATTTTCTCTAGTCCTTTTCCAAACATTTGTCATCCAATTACCATCCAATGCCAAAATACAAATACTCAAGCATTTCCTATTATCTGTCACCATGGCTTGTCAAGTTTGGAAAATATATGGCATAAATTATCATGCATGTTCAGAAAGTCCATATTCTCTATAATAAAGAAATTGAAAGCCTGTCCTCTGTGTGCTTTATTCAACTGATCAACAGTATCAATACTTCAAAGTTCAAAGCTAATATTTGGAAGACTTTTAGTATCCTTGTCATTAAGAAACTCAGAACAAATTACCTATTACAATAAGATTTTAAAAGTTAAGTTCAAGTTATAGACATAGTAAGCATTGAAAGATTTTACTCTAAAATCATACTGGCATATTAAAAATAAATATATACTCAACATGTATATTTCAAAGTGCAACTGTGGGTTTGGATACAACTGGGGGACAATGATGATACATATATATTTAAAATGAAACAATTATAATTAAACTAAAAATCTTTTATAAGATTTATTCTGATTATTCCTTCAGATGTTAGTCTCTGAGGAGCTGAGATTTCCTTTTCATTTATTAGAATGGATCAATCAGTTACTATTAACCTGTCTAAAAGGAAAATGGGAAAAGTATTGCTTAATGTTGTTAATAGAAGAAAAGAATAGTCAATGTTTTAGGACTATATGATAGAAAATGAGAGTACACTTTAGATATATTTTATTTAGACCAGCTGCATTTACCTGTGGTTTTTCATTCTATCCAGCAGGTTATCGTGCTTATATATTTAAAATACTAAAGGAATGCACTTAACTAAGAATGCAGATCAAAGAAAAATATTGTCTACATAGTGGGATGTAAGGCTGTTTCCGTAAGTGAAAGGCCTCAAAATATCTTTAATCTAGACCAATTGTTAACAGATTTATTAAATTTCAGTATTTTTGGCAAGTACATACATGCTTTGTCCCAGATTATTCAAGTTCAGCTATAGCAGCCCTGACAGTTATTCAAGATTATATTTCCTCTAGACATATTAACCGCCTCCTCTTACATCTATCTTGAAATTTAAGAAATTAATATTTTTATGAATTTTTTAGTTCTTATCAAATAATTTGAAAAGATTCTACTAGGTAGGTAGGAAAATGATTCCTGCAAATATAGAATTCTTAAATGACAACTTTTTCTTTCTAGCCTCATACCAGTCTACAGTGGTCATTTTTACCAGAGGGAAAGAGATACAATTTATTAAATAATATGCTTATAGCCATAAAATCCCTAGCAATTGTTCAGCTTTCTGATTTTATAGATGAAGAAAATGAACCAGAAAGCTTGAGTCTCTAGAGGACTGTGTGTGTGTGTACCAATTTTTTAAACGTGGGTTATATACATTGTATATATATCATATGTATAATATAGACATATAGAATATAATATATGGATATAGGCATGAATATACTCACCCATATAAATACAAATTTATGAAGACTCAACCTTTTGGGATGTGTTTCTCCATGTATATGTGTGTGTGTTTGTGTGTGCGCAAACAGAAAGAACGGTAATTCATACCTTTGTCTTCTAGAACAGTCCTTTATTTTCACTACAGAATTGCTACATAATTTTAAAATAAACTGCTTTAATGCTGTTGATAGACTCCTCATTGATAGAGCTAAAAATTTTCTACCCTTAGTAAAATAACTTTTCAATAGTGATGCTCACTTTGGAGCCTAAGTAGCTTCTACAACTAAAAGTTTTTCATTTAACTTCTTTCTGACTTCTTTGGTAGCTTGCACATAGTTAAGAATTATGTCAATAATTCTGAGCAAACGTTACGTCTGTCTCTGTGTGTTTTGTGAATATTGTCATGTTTCTGCAGTGAGCAGAAAGGATGTTTCTTCTACTGATGTTCAGAGGGCTGGTGCCAGTGTTAACTCTAATTTCATCATTTCTATCTGATTGCTACTGTCACTACCCCATATTATTAAGTCACCAACTGAGAAGAGTTCTCATTGCCAGCAAATGGCCACGATGTAGAATAATTCATACATAGTGGATTTATCCTGAGGTAATCTAAGAAATATTTTTGGCTGCTGAAGATACTGAATATTTACCCTGCAATAAACTATGTTAGCTACTCTGTTTCTGAACTGCTTGACATACCTCAGAGCAAAGGACTAACCACCTCAATATTCAGATATTAATTTTAGGGGCAGATTTTATGTGATGACATGCAGGCTGCAAAATGTGAAGACATTTCTTCTTTTACCAAAGTTTGAAATTCATCTTGTATTTGGGATTTTTTAAGTTATAATTTTATATTTTTTAAAAAAATATCTTCATTAAACACTTTCATGTACATAGTAGGCACATACTAGGAACTAAAATCGTGGTAAATAAATTTAATTGAAAACACTTTGTGTTACTCTTTCTGTGAAATCCCTGGAGAATGTTATGCTTCCTTTAAGCATTAGTGCTGGTACCTTGAAAGGTTACAGTTGAAATAATATTTTGAAAGAAAACATCCAGGCATTCAGAATGAGCCAAAATGCTTTTGTCAGTCAGGTGGGACTCAGACTGAAATTCTTTGTCCACAACATGACACTACCAAAACCAAAGCTCATGGTATGGACAGTCAATTAAGGTTTAAGTTGGCCCAAGAGAAAAGAAAAAACTCTTTAACTTGCAGGATAATCCATTTCATGTATTGCTTACAAAGAACTACAATGATTTGCCTAATATAAACAACATAAACATTGAAAATATTATCTATCTTAATAGAAAGGTAGCAATACAAACATAATTTATATCTGATGAACATGATGCAGTTTCTTAGCATAAGTAGCTATTATATAAAGCCTGACAAACAGGAGTGAGGCATTAAGTGATCATGTTCAAGCTTGTCCTGTAACCAAACAAATCATCCAAAGAAGTGCTATCTTTCTCCACCTCACTGAAGGGGGTGTAAATATGATTGTATTTAGTACACTGTTGTGGATATGTAGTGGAAACATTTGCACATATCTAGCGTACTCTAGATTCCTTTATGACTTCGTGTTACTAGAAAACAACACAAAAAACTAGAGGTGCAGTTAAGAAACTGAATTAATCAAAACTTTTTTTTTTCTCGATTCTCTCTTATCTCTCTCTCTCTTTCTCTTTCTCCTTCCTTGCTTTAAGTGACCTTTTTGTGGTCACAGATGTTACTAATGATGTATAAATTGCTGGACCCAATGTAAAAAATATCACACAAAAGAAAAATCTATTCTTTTAGTGTTATTGCCAGATATAAATTGATTCCATGCTATCTGGCCATCATTCTTCTTGATTCTGTTTCTCTCAGCCCAGAAATGTATTCTCTTGCATTGATATTTGAGGTGTCTCACTATTTAATATGACATAAATTATTTTATTGTGAGGAGGGCGTGAGACAGAAAGTAGGTTTACCTAACTTCTCAGAAAATTAAAGATAGGAAATGGTCCTTTAAATGCCTCACTTTGCTTTATATTTAAACTTGTCCATTTTAACTTACTTCTAATAGTTCAGCAGGATCTGACTTTTAAAATATATCTTGATAATTAACAGATATTAAATGTTCAGATAGTATTTTTTAAAATTATAATTACAAGAAAATTGTCACAAAGTCTTCTCAGAACTAATATTTCACCTGATGAGCATTCCCTAAATAATTTTTAGATTACAAAGTGATTACAACTGACTTGATACTTAAGCAAAACTCTAGTAAGCATGTCTACTCCCTGAATGTTTTCATGCAATAGATTCCTTTCTCATGAGTCATACATTTTGGGCATCCTACTGAAAGATAAATTACAAAAACTTTTTTAAGTGGTTAATTTGTCATTTTTATGTACGTATTTTAAATAGGTTGAAAGCAAGAAAAAAAACTGTTAAAATATAAGATATTGGGTATGCATCCCTATATATTTATTCACTGTGAGTACACTGTGTAAGGCAAGATCATGATGCCTTTTCCAGATGCTTGAAGGAAGACTTAAGTGATCTCACAGGCTTTGACTTTATATTATTTTATCCCCAGATGATGTAGGTCATACTTTAAAAGATAGTGGGAATTTGGAATGTGATGATTTCCAAAGCATCCTTCCCACTCCCACTCCCAAAAGTATCTTTATTTCTCTTGATAGTATTCCAGAATATTTATTTTAAAGGAATTTCAAAACACATGGAAACATTTGCAGAAATGTTACAAGCCAACACTAATAAGGATGCCTTAAAACATCAGCATCTTTTTACACTGATATATTAAGATCTGTTCGTGGTTCATGGTTGTTGAGAAGTTAATGCAAAAAAAAAAATTGAATACAGATTACATATTTTTTTGTATCCAGGTGGAGTAATTTTACCTTATTTCTTCCTAATTTTCTCCCTCAGTGGAAGACTTCCAGAACTGTAGATAGACTTTGCCAGCAACCCAGAACATAAGTTTTCAATTTGCATGTATGTTAAGCACAAAGAAAGTAGGTGATATGGCAAATGTATTTGAAAATAATGAGCAATTTGGCAAAAGCCAAAGACATAAAAAGGATTATTTTCTGTGTCAAGAGCACCTAGTACATAGAGAAATCCAATGCTTTTTTTGGTTAAATAGAGGTAGATATCTAGCATATATTAAAAGAGATTACTGCAATGACTCCTCACTTTGATTCTATCTAAACTGTAACTTTAAATGTATGCTAATGAGCTAATGATTCTGATTTCAATGCTTTGAGAAACTAACTCAAAGTGGGAATAATTTACTAATCTTTACTTTTAATAGCTTTATTGAAGTATAATTGCTATACAAAAATGGGTACAATTTGATGAGTTTGGACATGTGTATACGCCCATGAAATAATCACCAGGATGAATTTAATAGACACATTCATCACCACCAAAAGGTTTTGTGTTCCGTTGATTTCTGCTTGTTTGTAATGAGAACACTTAACATGAGATCTACCCTCAACATTTTTTTAAGCGTACCATACAGCATTGTTGCCTATAGGCATTATGCGGTACAGCAGAACTCTGGAACTAATTCATCTTGCACAACTGAAACTTTATACGAATCGAACAACTCCTCATTTTCCATTTTTCCTTTCCCCCACCCCATAGTAACTATTGTTCTTTAGTTTGACTATTCTAGGTGCCTCATGTAAGTGGAATCATGCAGTGTTTGTCTTTATGGGCCTGGCCTTTTTCACTAAGCATAATGTCCTTTAAATTCATCCACATTGCTGCAAATGGAAGGATTTTTTTTTCTTTTTAGAGTTGAGCAATATTCCGCTGTATGTATATACCATATTCTCTCTGCCCATTCATCTGCTGATGGACATTTGGTTTGTGTCCATAATTTGGCTGTTGTGAGTAGTGTTGTAATAAACATGGGAGTGATGATGTCTCTGCAATCTTATGATTTCAGTTCTTTAGGCTATATACTCAAGAGTGAGATTGCTGGATCATATAGTGGCTCCATTTTTAATTTTTTGAGGAACCTCCTTACTGTTTTCCATAGTGGCCTCACATTAGAGTCCTAACAACAGTGTAGAAGAGGTTCCATTTCTCCACAGAATTGCTAACACATGTTATTTCTCCTTCTTCTTTTTCTTCTTCTTCTGCTGCTGCTACCTCTTCTTATTCTTTGGCCTCCCAAAGTACTGGAATTACAGGTGTGAGCTGCTACACCTGGTGTGGAGTTTTTTAAAAGCATAATTAGATAAGCAGGCATTGTCAGAGGGCAGTACCTAGAGAGGTTATGTCCTTCTCCTTCTCTTTCTCCTTCTCTTTCTTCTTCTTCCCATCCTAACAAGTGTGAGGTGGCATTTATGATTTTGATTTGCGTTTCCCTGATATTTAGTGATATTGACCATCCATTCATATACCTGGTCACCATTTGCATGTCTTTGTTATAGAAACCAGTTGTAATACATGATACAGGTAAATTTCTAATAACGAAGTTCAATGTAAAGATAGTTAAAGCAACATAGGCTTATATGAGATGAAGGCAATTAACTTGAAAACACAAAAAAAAGTCTTGTAGGTACAGAAAATTGTGTTTTAATTGTTTTATTTCTAAAAAGATTTGCTTTTTTCCATATAGATATTTGCTCTTAAAATAGAAAAATCATATTATATTTTCTATGTATATTCTCATCACAAAATAAAGAGCAAGGGGAGGCATCTGTCTGCTGGAGTGGGTGACACAGACATTTCTGCTTCCTTTGGGTACCAGATGAGTCCACCATAAGCAAGTGGTAGTGACGAAGATGGAGTTACTTATGGGTCTAATCCTGAAGATTGAAGGCCACTGTTGGTAGCTGCCAAGAATTTCCTCCGCAGCTGGAGCTCCAGCTAGAGGCTGTCATTATCAGTTTACCTTTAAACTTTAAATTAAAGAAAATAGAATTTTTAAACCTATGTTTATATCAAAATTCATGGCGGAAAAAATAATGACTTCAGTAAAATGTATTATAAAGCAAAGATTCATTGCTCTACGCATGTAACTGAATTTTCGCATTGAGCAAACAGGCAGCTATAAACTCTCAAATTAATTTTGCTGGATGGAAAAAGTGGAACTTTTATGTTACAAATAGATCTTTTTCCTTTAACTTCCCCTTTATGGTGGCATCTCAATTCTCTTTCTAACCTCACTCCCTCCCCATAGACAAACTGAAAGACTCACATGACTTTAATTAGCACTTTCATGGTGCTCATTCTTAAGCCTCTTAAAGGACTCAATGTAGGCTGAAGCTCAGCAAAACTCCTAAGTGTTAGAGAAATAAATCCTAATTCACATGTTAGAATATCGTAGGGAAAACTCAGACTCATTACATCCAGGACTGAGCTCTAATCCATACTCCTTTCCCTCCGTCCAAAATTGAAAATAAAAACTTAAAGAAAAATTATCTTCCATGTCCTGCATTTTCACAACCAATCACCTAACCTATAAGTAAGAAAGTTCACCTCAGGATTCTTCCTTCTCCCTGTGCTATGGCAATTCCTCTTGCCATCCTATTAGCAGGCAATACTTGTCATTTCTTTACCTACATTTGTCTTTTTTTGCATAGAGCTATTACACTATCACACTTCGATTTCACACCTGAGTTATTATTATAGTCTTTGCCTCTTCATCCTCCACTTCTATCCTATTCGTACACTACTGTCAGAGTAAAACTTCTTAATTGAAAAGCAGCTAATTTTGTCTCTTCTTCCTAAAAATGCTGTCCTCTCTCACACACTCTACCAAGTTCAAATACTTTATTATAGTACACCAGACCTCTCATAACTCAATTGCTTTTTTTCACTACCATCTCTCTTAACATGTCCCCCAGTCTGACACAAACATCATATATACCAACAAATTATGTTCCCAAAAGAAACTTGCTATTTTGTATCTTAAGGCCTTTGAAAAATGCTAGTTTGTCTGCTTGGAATTTATTTTCCTCACTCTATATTTGTTGGGCTGAAGAATATCCAATTTACCTTTTCACATTAAGATTAAATACCACCTCCTACATAAAATCACTCTCTCAATCTTGCAAGAGTTAATTATCAACTTATTCCTATACTGTTATGGTTGCTAATGTATAGTTACACCTCTTTCTAGAACTTGTGCTGTATATATTTTCTACATATATGTGTATGTTTTCTACATATATGTATATATTTTCTACATATATGTATATATTTTCTACATATTTTCTATATGTGCTGAATATAGTTTCTAATATATTTAAGAACACAGAAATAAATTGATGGCCATTTAGTTAATTTAATAAGCCCATCATTTGTTTACACTGCAAACTGCCTCATTAGTCTTTGAGAAATCTGAGTGCAGAAAGCTCATGTTTTTCAAGTTTGATTTCTTAGCATTTAGTCCTCAGTTGGCCTTTTTGCTTGGATAGATCTGCATAGGATATATCCATTATACCGTAAAAGACTGCAGAAATAGGATAATATCACCTTTACAGATAAATGAATGTTGATGTTGTCTTTCATGTTAAAAGTTCCTACGAATCTAGAAATCGGCCGCTTGACCTATCTCTATACTTTAAGGACAATACTGTCAACAGGATAGGATAAGAGTGAGATTTAAGAACACAGAAATAAATTGATGGCCATTTAATTAATTTAATAAGCCCATGCATTAGAACATTCCTCAAAAATCCATTACATGCATGCTCTCATTTTAGCCTCAAGCTATTCTCTGGGAATGTAGATATTATGACACTTGTTTTATTGATAAGCCCACTAATCATTAGAGAGGCCAAACAATTTTACCAGTCATAAAATTAGAAAATGTTAGGAAACAAGATTTAAACCCATATCCTCTGGTTCCAAGTCTAGAGTTTGTTTTTCCTCTTGCTTCATCAAATAAAATCTAGAAATGTATTTTTGACAGCGGACATATGGAGTTTCTAATATATGGTCAGATGATGAAATGAAGTTAGAAGTTCCAGAGATTTATTGAGAGGTAAAACCCTGAACAGAGGAAGCAGGATTGGGCAGGGAGAGTCTCAGACTATAATGCATTTGTAGCAAAGACGTAGCCCAATCTTTTCTCTGGAGCAAAGATTGCTAGTCAGATAACTCTCATACTTTGCAAAAATTGCCAGATCCTACTATCCAAACCATGCCTAATCATTGCCTGGGACTGCTTATAAGTCCTTGGCCTTGGCTCAAAAACTGAGGCAGATCTGGAAGATACCGATAGCTAAAGACTATCAGCCAGCTGCTCTTTTTGCAACTAGATGGCCAGGTTTTTCTGAAAGGCACTGCTACAGTAATTTATATTCACATATAAATGATGGCGCTAAATAGCAGTACAAAATTTATTGGATGTGGTGGAGAAAGGGACAGGCAGCTAATTTCCAGATTCACACAGATTATCTCAAGAAAAGAAGTTGGTTCTGAAGGTTATTGAAGTCATGTATGTTTTAAAGTCTTGATTCCAGAAAATCGTTCTTCACTAAAAGTCTACGTAGGCCATATTCCCTTATAAATTTGTCTTCCTTCTCTGAGAAACTAGGTTGGTCTTGTTCAATGATTATTTTTGAGCAATCTTTAGAATATAAGAAAACATTTTCTTATGAATCACATAATTCTATTTTAGTGCCTTGTAAACAAGTTTGTACATAAAACATAAAAATGGGAAATAGCTAGACCCAAAATTTTGTAAATGAAAACATTTATTTAGTAATTAGGCAGTTTATAGAATGTGCAAAATGGCTTAGAAATAAAGTGAACAGAGTCCTGAAAAGCAAGTTCAATTTCAACATTAAGAGAATTAAAACATAAATATATTGGATGTTATTCCAAAGATTGCTAAACAGAAATGATTTATAGATTTATACAGTTAGGTATTAGATAAATCAAATAATTGGTTTGTGATTAGTGGAAATAGTATTATTTAAAACAAAAGAAAACTGTTATTATAGTCCAATATTAATGTAGTATTTATATTATAAAATTGTTTCTGAGTCTCCCACTTGAAAGGCAAAATATTTTGGATCATAATTTTTAATAAAAAATAATGAAGATGGCTATAACTGCACAAAATTATGCTAAAATTGAGTTGTATGTC
>NW_012101963.1:43714-45453 GCF_000951045.1 Mandrillus leucophaeus
GGAAATAGCTAGACCCAAAATTTTGTAAATGAAAACATTTATTTAGTAATTAGGCAGTTTATAGAATGTGCAAAATGGCTTAGAAATAAAGTGAACAGAGTCCTGAAAAGCAAGTTCAATTTCAACATTAAGAGAATTAAAACATAAATATATTGGATGTTATTCCAAAGATTGCTAAACAGAAATGATTTATAGATTTATACAGTTAGGTATTAGATAAATCAAATAATTGGTTTGTGATTAGTGGAAATAGTATTATTTAAAACAAAAGAAAACTGTTATTATAGTCCAATATTAATGTAGTATTTATATTATAAAATTGTTTCTGAGTCTCCCACTTGAAAGGCAAAATATTTTGGATCATAATTTTTAATAAAAAATAATGAAGATGGCTATAACTGCACAAAATTATGCTAAAATTGAGTTGTATGTCCATACTGACTTAAAAAGAATATTAGTATTGAAATATGATCATAATGACCCACTGGCTGTTAAGTTCAGAAGAAAAAGTTTAAGCTATCATGGAAGATGCAGTATCCTACAATACAAGCAGTTCTCTTTCGCATTTTTAAAAATAAACATATCCTTCCTGAATCATCATTCTCTGACAGAAATCAACTCGGTAATCTCAATAAGGCTTAAAAATATTACATACATCATAATTTATACAATAACTCTGAGTTTTAAATACTTGCAATACTGCTTGTTTTTTAAATACTGTGTATTTTCATACTCAGAGTCAAAAAAATAGTTGCCAAAGAGCTAGGCAAATTCTCAGCAGCCATCTGATAGTTGCTCCTCGGTTTCTTTTTACTGAATTTTACAGAATATTACAGAATATTCAGTAAATTCAGTAAATTTACTGAATATTACAAAAGCATTTATTAATATGTTGCTATAGTGAAATAGGATTAGCCATTTTACTCACATCTGTGGTTGTGTTCGTATCATTTAGAAGTCAAACAAAAGCACTTCAGTAACCAATCCATTTCCCCAGCTAAAAATCATTGACATATTTTTCACAGCTTCTGAAGAGAATCAAAGTGTTCTCAGCAACATTTATAACAGCTTCTTCCCACTTCTCATCCTCTTTTATCATCTCAAATCGTCACTCTTCCTCCATCTCAACAGATTTTTCAAAACTTTATCTCCATTTTTCTATCTTTCTAATCTTTTATTGTAAAAGTTAACATAGTCAGTCTTCATTAAGATGGAACCCTAAAAATTTTAAGAGGAAGAGAAGGAGAAATACATGCTGGCAATGACAACATTCTCTTTGAGTGGGAAATTCAAAAATACAAGCTAATTAATGCACTTTTTGTTCTGGCTACATTTTGTGAAACATGTCCTAATTTCACAATTTTTGTAAAAGGTATAGACATTGTGGGGAACAAATTTTAGGAATATGAAAAAATTTAGCATATATTGAAAATTAAGTAAATGGCAACTGTATCACTGTAATGTTTTCTTCTGAGCCTCAATAGACTATGAATTTACAAGTCTTTTAATGAAAAAAATCACAATGGCTTAAGAATCATACAAACTTTTAAGAGCATCCCATTCTCCAATAATTCTTGGAATTCTTATTTGCTATACAAATCCATGTTGGATGTCACTGAGTCCACAGTTGGCATCTGGCCTCCAATGCGCTTTGCCCTGGGGTCACCTCTTGCTGGCCCCTGGTCAACATTCCTAGGGCTCCTGCTGTTTATGCTATGAACACTTTTCCCTATGCACGG
>NW_012101963.1:45503-63842 GCF_000951045.1 Mandrillus leucophaeus
ATTTCCCCAGCTAAAAATCATTGACATATTTTTCACAGCTTCTGAAGAGAATCAAAGTGTTCTCAGCAACATTTATAACAGCTTCTTCCCACTTCTCATCCTCTTTTATCATCTCAAATCGTCACTCTTCCTCCATCTCAACAGATTTTTCAAAACTTTATCTCCATTTTTCTATCTTTCTAATCTTTTATTGTAAAAGTTAACATAGTCAGTCTTCATTAAGATGGAACCCTAAAAATTTTAAGAGGAAGAGAAGGAGAAATACATGCTGGCAATGACAACATTCTCTTTGAGTGGGAAATTCAAAAATACAAGCTAATTAATGTACTTTTTGTTCTGGTTACATTTTGTGAAACATGTCCTAATTTCACAATTTTTGTAAAAGGTATAGACATTGTGGGGAAGAAATTTTAGGAATATCAAACAATTTAGCATATATTGAAAATTAAGTAAATGGCAACTGTATCACTGTAATGTTTTCTTCTGAGCCTCAATAGACTATGAATTTACAAGTCTTTTAATGAAAAAAATCACAATGGCTTAAGAATCATACAAACTTTTAAGAGCATCCCATTCTCCAATAATTCTTGGAATTCTTATTTGCTATACAAATCCATGTTGGATGTCACTGAGTCCACAGTTGGCATCTGGCCTCCAATGCGCTTTGCCCTGGGGTCACCTCTTGCTGGCCCCTGGTCAACATTCCTAGGGCTCCTGCTGTTTATGCTATGAACACTTTTCCCTATGCACGGCCATGATAGCAGCCTACAGTTTATTACCATGGTTATGATGACAAGGTTGTAATGCTTTAAAAGACTTCAGTGAATGACTGAGGACAATAAAATCAAACAACAAAAAAGTAACTTCAAATTGAATACTCTTCCAGGATGATGTGATACAAAATGCATAGGAATTTCATAAAATGGAAAATTGTAAACATACATTGTTAAATATATAATGTGCTTATATTATCTATATTAACATCTACATGTATTAAGCAAATATATTCATTGAAATAAAGATTATAACTTCACTTCCATTGTTAGATGCACATTTGCTAAAGTTGGCCATTTAGTAAACCACGAATAAAACTCAATAAATACTCAAAGTAGAAATTATTTAAATCACATATTTTATTCCAAAGACAGGGCTTTTGCAGTGAGTGGGGACACTACTTTTTAAAAAATGTATATATATATTATTGGCCAGGTGCAGTGGCTCACACCAGTATTCCCAGAAATTTGGGAGGCCAAGGTGGGCAGATCACGAGGTCAAGAGATCAAGACTGTTGACCTTCCTGGCCAACACGGTGAAACTCCACCTCTACTAAAAATACAAAAATTTGCTGGGCATGGTGGCATGCACCTGTAGTCCCAGCTACTAGGGAGGCTGAGGCAGGAGAAAGGCATGAACCCGGGAGGCTGAGCTTGCAGTGAGTTGAGATCCCACCACTGCACTCCAGCCTGGCAACAGAGAGAGACTCCACCTAAAAAAAGAAAAACAAATTATTTAAAATTCTTGAATTTTCTGAATGTAAACACAAAGTTCAATTTAATCCCAGGAAATAAAAATTTCACACGAATTTAGAAACATTTTTAAAACACTTGTGATATTTATCCCTCCAAATGCAAAAGGTGCAGAAGGTTTTACAGTGGACTTGTTTGTGCTATATGGTACAAATAATGCAGATGCCATTTTTATTATTACAGAATTTATAGAAGAAAAAATAATTTCCAAATTCTTTGCAAAGACAGTTTAGCACTGACAGAAAAAAACTGAAAGAAAAAGAAAAAACATAAGTCAACCTCATTTATAATTCTCAATGCAGATTTTTATTTCTATCATTATAACAGATTAGCTACACTGAAAAATGCTTCCAAGTCAAAAACAATTAAAGGTGGCTAATATAAAAAAAACCTCTTCAACTGAATCACTAACTTAAATGACAGCAGACTTCTCATCAGAAACCACTCAAGCAAGAAAAGAATTGAGTGAAATATTTAATGCACTAAAAAAAAAAAAAAAGCCCATTCACCTGGAATTTGGTATTCTGTGGAATTATCATTCAACAGTAAGGGACAAATGAAGACATTCTCAGATGAAAATAGAAAACTCCTTGCCAGCATACCTGTTTTGCAAGGAGCGTTAAAAAAAATTCCTTAGGCACAAGTAAAATGATATAGATCAGAAATCTGGATCCATATGAAGAAAGGAAAAGCATCACAGAAAGAATAAAGGCACAAAATTACTTTTAGAGTTATATGTTATTAGTTATAAATTATTATTAGTTATATTTATATATTTATATTTATTTAAATGTATATTTATATTTAGAGTTATAAATTGTTAGTTATAAATTATTAGAATTGATAATTTTCTAAAAAAAGGAGTTACCACAGGTAAATTGACTGATGTATTGTACCAAACATTAAAGAAGGAAATGATATTAATTCAGTTATCCATGATTTCTTCCAGAAAACAGCAGTAGAAGGAACACTTTCTAAGTCATTTGATGAGGCCAGCATTACCCTAAAATAGGTAAAGACCCCCAAATCAGATACAAACATCACAAGTAAAGAAATAAAACCAAAATAACTCACCACATAGTATCAAATCCAGTCCAACAACATATAAAAAGAATTATAACAATAACTGAATGGGATTTATTTGGTGTGCAAGACTAGTTCAACACTTGAAAAAGCAGCAAATATAATCTAACACATCAACAGGCTACTGAAGAAAAATCACACGATCACATCAATTTAACAAAGAAAAACATTTAACACAAATCAGTACCTATTCATTATAAAAATCTATCAGCAAACTAGGAATAAGGGTGACTTCCTAACATTAAAGAATATATACAAAGAGCCAATGGGTAAAATCATACTTGAGATTGAGCAACTGGAGCTTTCCTTCTAAAACTGGGAACAAGACAAAGATGTCCTCTCTTGTCAGTACTATTCAACTAATACTGGAAGTTCTAGCAGATTGCCATAAGAGAAGAAAAAGAAACAAGCGTATACTGATGGGAAAGGAAGAAATAAATTTGTCTTTCTTTATGGATGGCTGGACTGTCTATGCAGAAAATCTCAAAGAATCTACAAAAGAATTAACAAGACTAATAAGTAAACAGAACAATTTCACAGGCCACAAATTTAATGTTCAAAAGATAATTGCTTTCTTTTATACTAGTCATGAACATGTTTGAAATTTAAAACATATATAACATTTACAATAGCACCAAAAAAAAATACTTAAACATAAATACAACCAAATTTTGTAGAAGATATGCATGTAGAACATTAAAAAAATTAATATTAATTAAAATATCAAATAAGAACTAAATAACTACAGGTTAAGCATCTGTAATCCAAAAATTCAAAATTTGAAATGCTTCAAAATCTGAAAATTTTAAACTCTGACATGGCACTACAAGTGAAAAATTCCATACATAAGTACTTGACACAAACTTTTATGAGAAATTATTTAAAACATTGTATAAAATTACCTTTAGGCTTCGAGCATAGGGTATATATGAAAGATAAATGAATTTTGTGTTTAGACTTGGATCTCATTCCTAAGATATCTCGCTATGAATATGCAAATATTCCAAAATTCTGAAATATCCAAAATTTGAAAGATTTCTCGTCCTAAGCATTTTAAATAATGAATATTCAGCCTGTGGAAAGATATTCCATGTTCATGAATTGGAAGACCCAATTTGTTAAGATGCTAATTTCTCCCAACTTGATCAATACATTCATCTTGATCTATACAACCAAAAATTTAGCAAACTACATTGTAACTATCAACCAACATTCCAAGGTGTATTTAGAAAGTCAAGAAATCTCAAATAGCCAGCACAGTTCTGTTCCATAAACCAATGGAACAGAACACAAAATTCAGAAATAAAGCCATGCAGTTACAACCATCAGACTTTCTGTAAGGTCAACAAAAACAAGCACTGGGGAAGTGCTTCTATTCTATGAATGGGGCTGAAATAACTGGCTAGCCTTATGCAGAAGAATGAATCTGAACCCTTACCTTCCTTTTCTTTTTTAATTTATTTATGGTTTATATTTTTAAGTTTTGTGGGTACACAGTACGTGTGTGTGTGTATATACATATGTATGTATGTATATAGCACATGAGAAGTTTTGATACAAGCATGGGATGTGAGATAAGCACATTATGGAGAATGGAGTATTTATCCCCTGAAGCATTCATCCTTTGAAATACAAACAATCCAATTACACTCTAAGTTATTTTTAAAATGTACAATTAAGTTATTATTGACTACAGTCACCCTGTTGTGCTATCAAATAGTAGGTCTTATTCATGCTTTCTATTTTTTTGTACCCATTAACCATCTCTGGCTCCTCCCTCCCCATCAGCTCCCCACTACCCTTCCCAGCCTCTAGAAACCATCCTTCTACTCTCTATGTCCATGAGTTCAATTGTTTTGATTTTTAGAGCCCACAAGTAAGTGAGAACATGCAATGTTTCTCTTTCTTTGCCTGGCTTATTTCACTTAATGTAATGACTTCTAGTTCCATCCATGTTGTTACAAATATGGATCTCATTATTTTTTATGGCTGAATAGTACTCATGCTGAAGAGTACTCATTATTTTTTATGGCTCAATAATGCTAATGGCTGAATTACATATATATGTATACCACATTTTCTTTATTCATTCATCCGTTGATGGAAACTTAGGTTGCTTCCAAATCTTAGCTACTATAAACAGGTGCTGAAACAAACATAGGAGTGTAACTATCTCTTTGACATACTGATTTCCTTGCTTTTGGGTAAATATCCAGCAGTGTTTTTCCTAGATCATATGGCAGCTCAATTTTTAGTTTTTTGAGGAACCTCTAAACTGTTCCTCATAGTGGTTGTATTAATCTACATTCCCACCAACAGTGTACAAGGGTTTCCTTTTCTCCACATCCTTGCCGGCATTTGTTATTGCCTGTCTTTTAAATATAAATCATTTTAACTAGGGTGAGATGTCACATTGTAGCTTTGATTTGTATTCATCTGATGATTAATGATGTTGAGCTCCTTTTCATATCCCTATTTGCCATTTGTATATCTTCTTTTGAGAAAATGTCTATTCAAATCTTTTGCCCATAATTTTAATCAATTATTAGATGTTTTTCCTAATAAACATGTTTGTGCTCCTTATATATTCAGGTTATTAATCCTTTGTCAGATGAGAGTTTGCAAATATTTTCTTCCATTCTGTGGGTTGTCTCTTCACTTGGTTGTTTGTATCCTTTGTTGTGCAGATGCTTTTTAACTTGATGTAATCCCATTTTTCCATTTTTCTTTGGTTGCCTGTGCTCATAGAGTATTGCTTAATAAATTTTTGCGCAGACAAATGTTCTGGAGATTTCCCCCAATGTTTTCTTGTAGTAGTTTCATAGTTTGTGGTCTTAGATTTTAATCTTTAACCCATTTTGGTATGATTTCTGTATATGATGAGAGATAGGGGTCTAATTTCATACTTCTGCATATGAATATTCAGTTTCCCCACTGCCATTTATTCTTCAATATTATCTTTCCTCCAGTGTATGGTCTTGGCACTTTTGTTGAAAATGAGATCACTGCAAGTGTGCAGATTTGTTTTGGGGTTCTCTATTATGTTCATTGATCTACATGTTTGTTTTTATGCCAGTACCATGCTGTTTTGGTTACTATAGCTCTGTAGTACATTTTGAAGTAAGGTAATGTGATTCCTCCAGTTTGGATTTTTTGCTTAGAGTAGCTTTGGATAGGCTATTCTAGGTCTTTTGTGGTTCCATATAAATCTTAGGATTGTTTTTTCCATTTCTGTGAAGAGTGTCATTGGTTATTTTTATAGGGATTGCATTGAATCTGTAGATTGTTTTGGGTAGTATGGACATTTTAACAATATTAATTATTCTGATACATAAGCATGAAATATTTTTCCATTTTTTGTTGTCCTCTTCAATTTCTTTTATATAATTTTCATTATAGAGATCTTTCACTTCTTTGGTTAATTACTAGGTATTTAATGTTCTGAGTGGCTATTATAAATGGGATTACTTTTTAAATTGCTTTTACACATTGTTCACATGGACCTTTATCTTTCACCACATATATGACACCACAAACCATAAAAATTCTAAAATAAAATGTAAAAAATACCCTTCTCAATATCAACCTTGGTAAAGAGTTTTTGGCCAAGTCCTCAAAAGTAATTGTAACAAAACCAAAAGTTGACAAATAGGGCCTAACTAAACTAAAGGGCTTCCACACAGCAAAAGAAAATATCAACAGAGAAAACAGACAGCCTACAGAGTGGTAGAAAATATTGTCAAACTATGCATCCAACAAAGGTCTGATATACAGAATCTGTAAGGAACTTAAACCAACCAACAAACAACAACAACAAAAAACAAATAACCCCATTAAAAACGGGCAAAAAAACATGAACAGAAACTTCTCAAAAGAAGATATAGAAGTGGCCAAAAAAAATACTTTAAAAAGTTCATCATCACTAATAGTAAGAGAAATGCAAATCAAAACTACAGTGAGATACTATCTCACCTCAGTCAGAATGGCTATTATTAAAAAGTTAAAAAACAACAGATCCTAGGGGGCTGCATAGAAAAGGGAATGCTTGTACACTGTTGGAGGGAATGTAAATTAGTTCAGCCACTGTGGAAAGCAGTTTGGAGGTTTCTCAAAGAACTTAAAACAGAGCTACCATTCTACCAAGTAATCCCATTACTGGGCATATGCCCAAAAGAATATAAATCATTCTACCAAAAAACACATGCACTTGTATGTTCATGACTGTGTTATTCACAGTAGCAAAGACATGCAATCAACCTAGATGCTCATTAATAGCAGATTGGATAAAGAAAATGTGGTATATATATACTATGGAATATGACACAGTCATAAAAAAGAAGAAAATCATGGTGTGAGTGTGTGCGGCCACATGGACACAGTTGGAGAACATAATCTTAAGCAAATTAATCCAGGAACAGAAAACCAAATGCCGCATGATCTCACTTATACGAGTTGAGGATATTTGGACATAAACACAGCAGCAGTAGTTACTGTGGACTAACAGAGCAAGGAGGAGGGGAGCATGGATTTAAAAATTACCTATTGGGTGTTATATTCACTACTGGAATCCATCCTCCAAACCTCAGCATCACATAATTTACCCACGCAACAAACCTGCGCACGTATCCCCTGTATCTAAAATAAAAGTTGAAATAAGACAAAATACATGACAGACCACATGATTTTGTGTAAAAGTGGCTAATTAAGAAAACAAAAAGCAACTTTTACAAGTGTCTGAGTTAAATAAAGTGATCCAGTAAACGTTCTGACAGTTCATAAAAGATAATAAGATAATATTGAATCACATAGACTTCCTTCTTCCCCCACCCATCCATGCTGTCTGAGAGCATTAAAGTAAATCCTAAGATGCTTATACTCTTCTAAAAAATTATGCTTAATCAAGGATACTTACATTTTGGTTAGAAAGAAATAGCTCAAGGTTATGCTAAGTAAAATAGTATATGTGCTACCTGTATGAAAGTTACAAAAGGCAATAAATATAAAATACATTTGCTATCCATCTACTTTTAGTGTCGGATTTAGCACCAATGTGTGCCCTCCATTGGATAAAGTTTTCAGAAAAAAATCCTCAAAAATGCTCTCAAACATTGTACTTTTGCATCGAGGCCTTCTTAATTAGAGGTCTTTAACACAAAGCAAGGATTTGAGTTCCCTACCCATCATTATTGATAAGAATAAGGTAGCAAAAGGACATCAAAAAGGAAGCAAATTAGAAGATATGCACTCACTCCTTCATACATGCACTTAAAAGTTTAAAGATATCAAATGAATCTATATAAATGACATAGAATTCTATATCATGTTGAAATTTAAATATAATTTTTTGGTGGGTGATCTTTAGTTGACTTAAAAATTTTATATGTAACTAAACATGTCACGTATAAGCAGAGATATTTTCAACAAGCTCTATTAGATAAAACATATAAACCTATAATTCAATCTATATTGGTACAGGGATAGAGAGATCAAGAGTACAGAATAGAAAGTATATACTTAACCTGTGTAAAAAACAAAACTTTTCATGGGCAATGTATTAGTCCGTTCTCATGTGGCTAATAAAGACACACTCAAGACCAGGTAATTTATAAAGGAAAGAGGTTTAATGGACTCACAGTTCCACATGACTGGGGAGGCCTCACAATCATAGTAGAAGATGAAGGAAGAGCAAAGGAACGTCTTACATGGCACCAGGTGAGAGAGCTTCAGTAGGGGAACTCCCCTTTATAAAACCATAAGATCTCATTAGACTTAATCACTATCATAGAACAGCATGGGAAAGACCTGCCCCCGTGATTCAGTTACCTCTCACCAGGTTCCTCCCACAACCACCCATGGGAATTATGTGAGCTACAATTTAAGGTGAGATTTGGTACACAGCCAAACTATATCAGATGAAAATAATACTGTATGGACAGTCAAAAAAATTCATGAAAATCTAGAAAATGCATTTGTTGCCTATATCTCTTCTCAACTAAATTTCTCAGAAACTTGGCTCCTAAAATTATCTTCTTTCACTCTTGAATCACCTTGTTTTATTACTCTTGTTTCCTTATCTCCTGCAGCATTTATATCAACATACAAAATCAGTTAAGAATCTCCCATAAACAAAACAAAACACTTCATTTGATTCCAAATTCATGTCTAGCTTATAGTTTCATTCTCTACACAGCAAAATGTACTGAGTTGCTTATAATCACGCTATCCACCTCTATACCTTTCCAGCTCTCATTAACTCAATTCAGTTATGCTTCCATTTCCACCATTCCTCCAAAACTTGTCTTACGTTAACTACCAATCTGCTCTATATCTTCAAATTCAGTCATCATCTTTTAGGCCTTACTGTGTTTGATCTCTCAGCAGCAATTGACAATTGATCATTCCTACTTCTTCAAAACTTTTTTTTATTTGTTTAATTCCACATTCTCTAATGTTTCCCCTATCATGGAGAGTTGTTCTTGACTCCTCTTATTTCCCAGATAGCATCCATCAGCAAATACTCTTTATCAGTGGTCCCTAAACTTTTTGGCACCAGGGACTGGTTTTGTGGAAGACAATTTTTTTTTTTTTCAGAGACTGGGGTGAGTGGGATGATTTCAGGATGATACAAGCATATTTCATTTATTGTACAATTTATTGCTATTATTATTACATTGTAAGATAATGAAATAATTATACAACTCATGGTAATGGAGAATCAGTGGGAGCCCTGAGCTTGTTTTCCTGCAACTAGATGGTTCCTTCTGGTGTAAGGGGAGACAGTGACAGATCATCAGGCATCAGATTCTCATAAGGAGTGTCCAGCATAGATCCCTTATGTGTGCAGTTCACAATAGGGTTTGTGCTCCTATAAGAACCTAATGCTGACCAGGTGTGGTGGCTCACACCTGTAATCCCAGCACTTTGGGAGGTCAAAGTGGGTGGATCACGAAGTCAAGAGATTGAGACCATCCTGGCCAACATGGTGAAACCCCATCTGTACTAAAAATTAGCTGGACATGGTGGCGCATGTCTGTAGTCCCAGCTACTCGGGAGGCTGAGTCAGGAGAATCACTTGAACCTGGTAGGTGGAGGTTGCAATGAGCCAGGATGGTGCCACTGCACTCCAGCCTAGAGACAGACACAACAACAAAAAACAAACAAACAAATAAACAATAATGCTGTGGCTGATCTGAAAAGAGATGGAGCTCAGGAATTAATGTGAGTAATGGATTGTGACTCTGAATACAGGTGAAGCTTTGCCTGTTCTCCTACCACTCTCCTACTGCTGAGCAGCCCAGTTCCTAACAGCCCACAGACTGGTAGAGGGTGGGGACCCCTGCTCTATATGAACAGTGAACACTGCATCCTTCTATTTTCCTTTTACTCTTACTCAATTCTTCATGCTAAGGACACAACTCCTTTCTAGTTTTATCTTTGAGGGACTCATGGGGGTTCACAACAATTCCTGTTCAGTTTTAACACCCTTTGTTTTGTGGTATGGCTGCTCTTTTTATTTTTCTGCTCCACGCTCTGCAGTCTTCTTGACCTGGGAAACCAAATCCTAAATAAAAGAAATTACCTATCAGCTTTATTTTTCTCTTTACTTCTCTACCCCTTTGTTCTAAACTTTATTTCTTTCTAGACATTCCACAGAAAACCTGTGTCTAATACTGAGCTAGAGCTAAGCTTTCTAATCAAACCATAGTTGTGTTGCCTTTTGTGAAGGTGATGTTTACTTTTGGGAAATATGTAGTTGGCTAAAGTTTAAACACAACAAATGCCAATTCTCATCATGTTCCCATCTGAGTCCACACTTTACAGTTTTGGCAAATATATGTGGTGGTTTGTGGTTTGAGGTTATGGCTGTCTTGCTGTATCACTGATGAGGTATTTCCCCCTATTTTTCTTTCCTTTCAATGTTTTCAATGAGTTATGAAGGAGAAAAGTGAAGTAAGTTTTTATTTTCTCTCTTTTTTAGTGTGCTTTTTCCTATATATTTTGCTTTGTCTACTGTCATGCACAAATAAACAATTACTTTTTCATCATGCACAAGCTTTCAATAAATATTCTGTGATTCCTACTTAATGAAATTTGCTTTGGTTTCTCTACTGACATGCTAATATTATATATCCAATTTTTATGAGGCATTCATCTTTTTAAATGCCTTTTGTTTCACTTTGATTTTGATTCGATCAATTCTAGATTTCTGTCTAACAGCATTTTAAATACTTCCTCGTTGATATCAGGAATTAAACAGCCATTAACGTTCTCTCTTCTTTCCTTTCCCAATTCTCTATGAAAATTGTAGTTTAGTTAATTTAATTGAGTTTAGTTAATTTGGCATTTTAGAGCTAGAGCATAATTTGCACTTTAAAAAGTAGTAAATAAGTGAATAATTATAAATGTATACTTATGTATGTATATGTAAAGTTTTTGACATTTGTATTGATGCTTGACATATTTGCAATTATCTCTCATCTAACTAGATTTGGTTCTGTCCTTCATTTGTTTAATGTTCATATTTTTCCTTTGTTATGCTATCAATTTTACCATGATCTTTTTTTGAATTATATATTCAAGCAATTTTATGTCTTTCTGTTGCTTTCCTTATGAAAGAAAATATGTGAAAGTATTTATGTCTTCAGTGACAACTTTGCCGAACAATGCTAAATAGTATTCCTTTCTGTTCTCTTCATTCGTGGGGCAGAGAGTCTGAGGCTGGCTTCCTTTTAGTCCCTTACCAGTAGCCAAGCAGTTGTATTTTTGTGAATGAATTGTTGTGTTTTGACGCTTAAAGAACATTCTCGTTGCCTTTGGATTTCAAACATGTTGAATGTATATTGTTTGTAGGCCAGTTTAGTTTTGCCATCATAGTTTTGCAGGGGTTACTTCTTCTACATTGTGATGATATTTTCCCACTGGTTCCTATAACTCAGCTTTTGATACTTGAAGTTGAAAGAGTACAGGGAAAGTATAATTTACAAACATACGGTGCCATCAAACTTTGCCCTAATTCCATTTTGTTCTGTGTTTTACTCATGCAAACTGTGCTTCCCAGAAAACATGATACTGTTACCAGTTCGCTTCTATTTCCCTTCACACCTTTTCTAGATTTGAACTGTATTTCCAGAAGGAATTCTCAGGGCCTATACATTTGTATGAAAATAAACTACATATATATTATAACTAAACTCCAACAAAAATTTAGTACTTCCTTCAATTATAAATGTAAGTTTTAAATACAGAACAGTAGTAGCATAACTGTGACACTGTCATCAATAGAAAACAGATATATTCCTTAACATTACAAATGTTGCAGATATTTCAAAACAAAACTTACCCTGAGCACTATAATATAGCAGGCAATAGACTTACTGCCAATAATTCTATTTATTCCATTTTTAACAAAGTAAATTATTGCATATGACACAATTTTCCTTAAAATTTTAATAAATACATTTAAATGCAATTGCTTTCCTCTGGAGTCCTCAATATGACATTTTATTTTATAAATTTAAAAATTATTACATTGAGACATATATAGGCTCCTTTAGATGGCCAAAGACATCAACTGTACCCCAAAAAGGTAAATAACTTCTGACATAGAGGTAGTGAAGGTAACAAAGACCTATGAAAGAAAAAGGAGGAGGAACTCTGCCTACTTCAAAGTAATTGACTCAAGGAGCAGAGAGAGGGATGATTATGAAGAGCTCAGCTATAGATTTCTTCCAGAAAAGCTGGGAATCATCTCAGCTTAGTAATTTTGTTTAGCTAGTATATGTGGCAATATGTGATATAGGGTAGACTATGAGTGTTTTTTTCTTAGTCCCTCAATTGTCCATTACGATTCTTTGTTTTTATAAGTTGCATTCTTCCCCCATGCCTCCAGTGAAATAGAAAAGAATATGGTGGTTCTCAGACCTCTGGAATCCTGACAGGAAGAGACTCCTTGACAACCCTGGATACTTGAGTCGGCAGGGAGAGCTGCTTAGAAAAGTGGTAGGGGTAGCACTCCAGTCAGTGTGGAGCTCACAGGGTTGGATGCAAGAGGGTGTGTAGTGGAGCACAGCCAGGAAAACCCATCCCCTTAGGCTTGACTGGTTCCCAGAGGGAACTCTCACCCTAGGGGAAATGTTGGACCTGAACTCTGCAAGGCGGTCTTGGCCATTAGACAGAGCTGGTCCAACCTGAGCATCCCCTTGTTATATAATTTGAATCTGTGTCCTTGCCCAAGTCTCATGTCAAAGTGTAGTCCCCATTGTTGGAGGAGGGGTCTGGTGGGAGGTGACTGGATAATGGGATGGGTTTTCCCCTCACTATTCTCGTGATAATGAGTGAATTCTCATGAGACCTGGTGGTTTAAAAGTCTGTAGAACCTCCTTGAGCTCTCTTCCCTCTGCTCCAGTGATGTAGAACACACCTGCTTTGCCTTCGACTTCTGCCTTGGTTTAAGTTTCCTAAGGCCTCCCAGCACGCTTCCTACACAGGTTGTGGAACCATGACACAAGTAAACCTTTTTTCTTTATAAATTACCCAGTCTCAGGTAGTTCTTTATAGCAATGTGAGAACATATTAATACACCTTGGTCTGCTATGCCCTGGGGCCCCAGCCTGACTGCACCTACTTGCAGTGTAGCGACGGGTGCCCTGGAGACCTGACTCATACCTCCCGCACTGTTGGACCTGCCTGACAAGTAGAGTTCCAGCAGAGCAGCCCCAACAAACATGCATCAACCCACCTGCTCCCTCTCTACACTGCATCTTCCCCCAGGCCCATGGCCACCCCCTACGTCTCCTTGCTGGTGCATGTGTGTGGGAGATAAATCTTGCTTTCCTTGAACCATCATGGCATGTGTATGTATGTACCTTGCCCTGCCACTGCTGGCAGTGTGAGTGCATTCTACCCCCACTTCCTGTCACACTGTCTTTGCACTCAGAGCCTGCTGGGCACAAAGCCTGCCAGCCCCAGCCCCACCAGCACCCTACCCCTGTGCAAGGAACAAATCTGGGGCCTGATACCAGTCCTGCAGAGTTAGAGCATGCAGTAGTGGAGTTGGGATCTGAGCCTTGGCCCCCTTAAATCTTTCAGAAACAAAATCAGTCGATTGAATCTACCTTATACCACAATCAAACCCTCAAAGTGATCAAATGGGATAAAAGAAAAAAAGAAAAAACATCAAAATAACAGCAACTTCAAAGACCGAAGGGAACATCAGCCCACAAAAATGAGAAAGGACCAGCGCAAGGACTCTGACAACTCAAAAAGTCAGAGTGCCTTATTTCTCCAAATAACCACACTAAGTTTACAGCAAGCGTTCTGAAGTGGGTTGAGAAGCTCAAATGACAGAAATATAATTGAGAATGTGGGTAGAAATGAAGATAATCAAGATGCAGTAGTACGTTGAAACCCAATCCAAGGAAGCGAAAAATGACTTCCTTCAATAATAATGAATGAAACAGTAGCTGACAGAGAAAATAGCCAGCATAGAAAATAATGTAACCAAGTTGATAGAGCTAAAAAACACACTATAAGAATTTCATCATGCAATCACAAATATTAACACCAGAGTGGAACAAGCAGATGAAAGAATCTTAGAGCTTGAAGATTGGCTTTCTGAAATAAGACAGACAAGAATAGAAGAAGAAGAATGAAAAGGAATGAACAAAACTTCTAAGAAATAAGGGATTATGTAAAGAGACCAATTCTGTAACTCACTGGTGTCCCTGAAAGAGAGGAAGAGAATGAGAGAAACTTGTAAAATTTATTTCAGGATATCATTCATGATAACCTCCCCAACCTAGCTAGAGAGGCGAACATTCACATTCAGGAAATGCAGAGAAACCAAGTCAGATACTTCACAAGAAGATCATCCCCAGGATACAAAATCATCAGATTCTCTAAGGTTGAAATGAAGGAAAAATTGTGAAAGGCAGCTAGAGCAAAAGGTCAGGTTACCTACAAAGAAAAGTACATCAGACTAATAGTGGGCCTCTCAGCAGAACCCCTACAAACCAGAAGAAATTGGGGGTCAATATACATCATTCTTAAAGAAAAGAAATTCTAGTCAATTTTATATCTGGCCAAACTAAGCTTCATTAGAGAAGCAGAAATAAGATTATTTTCAGACAAGAAAATGCTTAGGGAATTTTTTTACCATAAGAAATCCATCTCACATACTCATAGGCTCAAAATACAGGGATGGAGAAAAACCTACCAAGCCAATAGAAAACAGAAATAAGCAGAGTTTGCAATCCTAATTTCAGACAAAACAGACTTTAAGCCAATGAAGATCAAAAAAGGCAAAGAAAAGTATTACATAGTGGTAAGTGGTTCAATTCAACAAAAGGACATAACTGATTCACAAAGCAAGTCCTTAGAAACCTGCAAAGAGACTTAGACTTCCACACAGTAACAATGGGAGACTTCAACCACCCAACTGACTGTATTAGACAGATCATTAAGACAGAAGATTAACAAAGATATTCAGGACATGAACTAAACTTGGATCAAATGGATCTGATAAACATCTACAGAATTCTTCACACAAAAACAACAGAATATACAGTATTCTCATCACCACATGGCACATACTCTAAAATCGACCACATAATTGGACATAAAAACAATCCTTAGCAAATGTGAAAGGACTGAAATCATACCAACCATTCTCTCAGACCACAGTGTAATAAAATTAAAAATCAAGACTAAGAAAATCACTCAAAACCACAAAGTTACATGAAAATGAAATAACCTGCTTCTGAATGATTTTGGGGTAAATAATGAAATTAATGCAGTAATCAATTACTTCTTTGAAATTATTGAGAACAAAGATACAAAATACAAGAATATTGGGACACAGACAAAGCAGTATTAAGAGGGAAATTTATAGCACTAAATGTCATATCAAAAAGTTAGGAAGATCTCAATTTCACCATTTAACATCTAAAAGAACTAGAGAACCAAGAGTAAACTAACCACAAATCTAGCAGAAGATAAGAAGTATCCAAAATCAGAGGTAAACTGTAAGGAGATTGAGATATAAAATACCATTCAAAAGATCAATTAATCCAGGAGTTAGGCTTTTTAAAAAATTAATGAAATAGAGCACTAACTAGGCTATTAAAGAAGAAATGAAAAAAAGATGCAAATAAACACAATCAGAAATAACAAAGGGGATATTACCACTGACTCCGCAGAAATACAAATAAACATCAGAGAATATTATGAACCACTATGTGCACATAAACTAGAAAATCAAGAAAAAAATACATAAATTCCTGGATACAGACACTCTCCAAATACTGAGTCAAGAAGAAACTGAAATCTTGGGCAGATCAATATCAAGCTCCAAAATTGAATGAGTAATAAATAGCCTACCTAGCAAAGAAAGCCCAGGACCAGATGATTCACAGCTGAATTCTACCAGATATAAAAAGAAGAGCTAGTACCATTCCTAGTGAAACTATTCCAAAAAATTGAGGAAGAGAGACTTATCCTTACCTCATTCCATGAGGCCAGCAGTATCATCCTGATACAAAAACCTGGCAGAGACACAACAACAACAAAAAATCAGGCCAATATCCTTAATAAACACAGAAGCAAAAATCCTCAACAAAACACTGTCAAACCAGCTGGGCAACATTTTGCCCAGCTCACACCCATAATTCTAGCACTTTTGGAGGCCAAGGTGAGCAGATCGTCTGAGGTCAGGAGACCGAGATCAGCCTGGCCAACATGGTGAAACCACATCTCTATTAAAAACACAAAAATTAGCCAAGTGTGGTGGTGCACATCTGTAATCCCAGCTATTTGGGAGGCTGAAGCACAAGGCTTGTCTGAACCTGGGAGGCAGAGGTTGCAGTGAGCCAAGATCATGCCTCTGCACTCCAGCCTGAGGGATAGAATGACACTCCATCTCAACAACAACAACAACAAAAAAAGTTGGCAAACTGAATCCAGGAGCACATCAAAAAGCTTATCAATCACAATCAAGTAGGCTTTAATCCTGGCATGTAAGGTTGGTTCAACATAGACAAATCAATAAATGTGACTCATCAATTAAAAATAATTAAAGATAAAAACTGGCCGGGCATGGTGGCTCGCGCCTGTAATTCCAGCACTTTGGGAGGCCGAGGGGGAATGGATCATGAGGTCAGGAGTACCAGCCTGACCAACAGGGTGAAACCCCGTCTCTACTAAAAATGCAAAAATTAGCTGGGCATCGTCCGCACGCTTGTAATCCCAGCTACTCAGGAGGCTGAGGCAGGAGAATCGCTTGAACCTGGGAGGCAGAAGTTGCAGCGAGCAACAATCACACCATTGCACTCCAGTCTGGGTGACAGAGCAAGATTCCATTAAAACACACACACACACACACACACACACAAAAATTATTTTTTCAACAGAATCAGAAAAGACTTTTTAAAAAAGTCAATACCCCTTTATGTTAAAAACTCTCAGTAAAGTAGGTATTGAAGGATCATACCTCAAAATAAAAAGAGCCGTCAGCTACTATCGTACTGAAAGGGGAAAAGCTGGAGGCATTCCCCTTGAAAACCAGCATAAGACAAGGATGGCCTCTGTCACTATTCCTATGCAATATAGTATTGAAAGTCCTAACTAGGGCAATTAGGCAAGAGAAAGAAATAAAGGGGATCCAAATAGGAAGAGAGAAAGTCAAGCTATCCCTACTTTGAGATGACATGATTATATACCTAGAAAATGTCATAATCTTGGCCCAAAAGGTCCTTAAGCTTATAATCAACTTCAGCAAAGTCTCAGGATACAAAATCAATGTACAAAAATCACTAGCATTCTAATACACCAACAACAGTCAAGATGAGAGTCAAATCAGAAATGCAATCCTAATCACAGTTACCACAAAAAGAATAAAATATCTAGGAATGCAAGGAGGTAAAAGGTCTCTACAATAAGAACTACAAAACACTGCTCAAAGAAATCAGAGCAGATACAAACAAATGAAAAAACATTCCATGCTCATGGATAAAAAGAATCAATATAATTAAAATGACCATACTGCCCAGAGGAATTTATAGATTTACTGCCATTTCTATCAAACTACACATGACGTTCTCTAGAAAACTAGAAAAAAAAAAAAAAAACAAAACCTACTGTTTTAAAAGTCATATGGAACCAAAAAAGAGCCTGAACACCCAAGCCAACCCCAAGCAAAAGAACAAATCTGGAGGCATCACGCTACCCAACTTCAAACTATACTAACAGGGCTACAGTAATCAAAACAGCATGGTACTGGTACAAAATCAGACATGTAGAGCAATGAAACAGGACAGAGAGCCCAAAGTAAGCCTGCACACCTACAACCATCTCATCTGTGACAAAACTGACAAAAACAAGCAATGGGAAAGGAATTCCTCTTCAGTAAATGGTGCGGGGACAACTGGGCCCCTTCGTTACACCATATACAAAACAAAAACAAAAATGAAAACAAAGACAAAAAGACCTCAAAATGAATGAGAGACTTAAATTGGAAAACCCAAAACTATAAAAACCCTGGAAGGCAACCTAGGTAATACCATTCTGGACATAGAATCAGGCAAAGATTTCGTGATGAAAATGCCAAAAACAATTTTAAAAAAGCAAAAATTGACAAATGGGGTCTAATTAAACTAAAGATCTGCACAGCAGAAGAAACTACCATGGCAGGAAATAACATTCTGGACACAGGAATGGGCAAAGATTTCATGAGGAA
>NW_012101963.1:63892-125485 GCF_000951045.1 Mandrillus leucophaeus
AAAAAAAAAACCTACTGTTTTAAAAGTCATATGGAACCAAAAAAGAGCCTGAACACCCAAGCCAACCCCAAGCAAAAGAACAAATCTGGAGGCATCACGCTACCCAACTTCAAACTATACTAACAGGGCTACAGTAATCAAAACAGCATGGTGCTGGTACAAAATCAGACATGTAGAGCAATGAAACAGGACAGAGAGCCAAAAGTAAGCCTGCACACCTACAACCATCTCATCTGTGACAAAACTGACAAAAACAAGCAATGGGAAAGGATTTCCTCTTCAGTAAATGGTGCGGGGACAACTGGGCCCCTTCGTTACACCATATACAAAACAAAAACAAAAATGAAAACAAAGACAAAAAGACCTCAAAATGAATGAGAGACTTAAATTGGAAAACCCAAAACTATAAAAACCCTGGAAGGCAACCTAGGTAATACCATTCTGGACATAGAATCAGGCAAAGATTTCGTGATGAAAATGCCAAAAACAATTTTAAAAAAGCAAAAATTGACAAATGGGGTCTAATTAAACTAAAGATCTGCACAGCAGAAGAAACTACCATGGCAGGAAATAACATTCTGGACACAGGAATGGGCAAAGATTTCATGAGGAAGATGCCAAAAGCAATTGCAACAAAAGGAAAAATTAACAAATGGGACCTAATTAAACCAAAGAACTTCTGCACAGCAAGTAAACTATCTATCATCAGAATAAATAGACAACCTACAGAATGAGACAAAATATTTGCAAACTATGCATCTGACAAAGGCCTAATATTCAGCATCTATAAGGAACTTAAATTTACAAGAAAAAAAGTCCATTAAAAAGAGGGCAAATGACATGAACACTTCAAAAGAAGACATACATGCTGCTAACAAGCATATGAAAAAAGTGTAGCATCACTGATAATTAGAGAAATGCAAATGAAAACTACAATGAGATGCCATCCCACACCTTTCAGAATGACTATTAATAAAAAGTCAAAAAATAACAGATGCTGGTGAAGATGAGGAGAGAAAGGAATGCTTATATACTGTTAGTGGAAGTGTAAATGACTTCAACCCTTGTGGAAAGCAGTGTGGTAATTCCTCAAAGAACCAAAAGGAGAACTACCATTTGACCCAGCAGTCCCATTATTGGGTATATACCCAAAGGAATATAAATCATTTTATTATGAAGACACATACACACTTATGTTCACTGCAGCACTATTCGCAAAAACAAAGACATGGAATCAATCTAAATGTCCATTAATGCTAGACTGGATAAAGAAAATGTGGTACATACATGCCATGGAATACTATGCAGTCATAAAAAAGAATGAGATAATGTCCTTTGCAGGGACATGGATAGAGTTGGAGGTCATTATCTTTAGCAAACTAAAACAAGAACAGAAAACCAAAAACTGCATATTTTCACTTATAAGTGGGAGCTAAATTATGAGAACACATGGACACATAGAGGGAAAGAACAGACACTGGGGCCTCCTTGAGGGTGGAGAGTGGGAATAAGGAGAAGATCAAGAAAAATAACTAATTGGTACTAGGCTTAATACCTGGGTAATGAAATAATCTGTACCAAAAACCCCCATTACTGAGTTTACCTATGTAACAAATCTGCACATGTACACCTGAACTTAAAAGTTTTTTACAAAAGAAAATAATATGGTGGTTCCAGATTAGATAATGTTAACATGAAACACACCAATGAATTATTAAAATCATTTTAAATCATTGCTGTTTTCAAAGCACAGAAAGTTTTATAGTTAATCATTGTAACGATGAGATATTTTTTATGATGCATTCAGTTGTTTTATACTTAGGAAAATATTGCTCTTACATCAAGAACAGACGAAAATTTGCAACTATCTTCTTCTAGACCTTGTATCATTGTGTTTTATATTTTTGTTGGTCATTTTTATTTTACATTGAATGGTTAAGAAATTGAGTACTTATCTGAAGTGTGGCGTGAACTGATGATCTAGTCTATTTTTGATAAATAGCCAAATTTTTGACACTTTGCCAGAGCCATAAATCTTTTTTTCCCTTAATGACTCATTGTATCATGTATGTTATCTGATATATTTCAAGATGTAGAACAGTGTGGAGTAAACTCTCAAACATGTTTGCATTAGTGAATAATGTCTTCATTCAAAAAATAACTGTGTTTTGCTAGTAAATCTACTCAGTAACGAGGATTCCCTGGCTTCTTATGAGAATACCATCACAAAGACTATAGAAAGTAATATGAAAATCTCACATTTGATACTGTGTCAGTTACATTCCCTAGGAAGGAGATACTAAGACATATTTAAAAGTGAAAGAGGTTTCATTGTGGAAAAGGACTGGGAAAGATAAAGAAAGAGGGATCAGGAATACGCAGGGAAAGTCTTCTGGCCATGACATAGTTCTGAAACCTGTGAAATGAGAGAGAGAAGGAAGGAGGAGAGAGCAGGAAGGGCCTCAGACTACAGTGGGAAAAGTCGTAGCCAAATGTGGAGGTCTAGGGCAAAGGCTATACCGAAATAGGGCTCTCACCATGCTCTTTCATTCTCTGTTTCATGGTCTGTGTGGTTTCAAGGAAAAGCATGGCTTCACCTTGAGAGCTCAAGTAGGTAATGAAAGTACCTACAGCTAAATATTATCAACGTTACACCCAATGACAAGTTCAATCTTAAAGGGAGGTCTATGTGGCACAACTTTATGACTGCCACAGATACCATTGACAAGCCAAGGGAAAGCAAGGAGCAGAAGAGACCCTCTATAATATGTACTGTTTTTAGGAAGTGAATAGAAAAATTGTGAAGCAAAGAAGATCAATAATCTTCACTATTGGACACCATTTTGATGTTATATATTAAGTCCTATTATTACATTTAAAAAACTTGGCCCAAGTTTCCACCTAGTTTACACTTTAGCTGCCATGTGAGAAACCAACAAGTAGGCATAGAATGGAGGAAGCTGCAATTTTATGTTTAGAGTATACCAACAAATGTCAGTCAATTTTTGTTTTAAAGTAATAGCAATTTCAAACAAAAATGTCATATGGATGGTAATATTTCAATTTTTAAAAAATTATTAAGATGTTTTATGGTCAAGTTGTGGTTGATTTTGGAGTATGTTCCACCTGCAGATGAGAAGGAGGTATATATTGTGGTTGATGGGTGGACTATTCTGTAGACATCTATTAGATCTAATTGGTAAAGTGTTGAACTTAAGTTTGGAAATTCTTTGTTAGTTTTCTGCCTCAATTATCTGTCTAATGCTGTCAGTGGGGTGTTACCAAGAAGATTTCTCAAAACTACACAAGTACAGGAAAATTAAACAACTTGCTTCTAAATATCTTTTGTGTAAACAATGAAATCAAGGCATAAATAAAAAAAAATTCTTTGAAATAAATGAAAACAGATACAACATAGCAGAATCTTTGGGATGCAGCAAATGCAGTGTTAAGGGGAAAGTATATAGCGCTAAATGCCTCCATCAAAAAGTTAGAAAGATCTCAAATTAATGACCTAACATCACATCTAGAGGAACTAGAAAAAGAAGTGTGAACTAACTCCAAAGCTAACAGAAAACAAGAAATAAATAAAATCTGTATGGACCTTAAAATCCATATAGAAAATCAATGAAACAAAAAATTGGTTATTTAAAAAGATAAACAAGATTGATACACTGCTAGTTAGATTAACAAGGAAAAAGTTAAGGACCCAAATAAGCACAATTACTAATGGCAAAAATAACATTATGACTGATCCCACAGAAATACCAAGGATCTTCAGAGAATATTATGAACATCTCTATGCACAGAAAATCTAGAGGAAATAGACAAATTCCTGGTAACACAAAAACTCCCAAGATTCAGTCAGGAAGAAACTGAAACTCTGAACTCAATATTAAGTTCTGAAATTGAGTCAGTAATAAAAAACCTACCAAACAAAGCCCAGGACCAGATGGAGCCACAGTCAAATTCTATCAGATGTAAAACAAAGAGCTCGTACCAATTCTAGTGATACTATTCTAAAAAATTGAGCAGAATAGAATCTTCTCTAACTCATTCTACAAAGCTAGCATCATCCCAATATCAAAACCTGACAGACACACACACAGACACACAAAATAAAACTATGGGCCAATATCCAGGATGAACACAGATACAAAAATCCTTAACAAAATGTTAGCAAACCAAATCCCACAGCATATCAAATATTAATTCATTATAATCAAGTTGGCTTCATTCCTGTGATGCAAGATTGGTTCAACATACACCAATCAATAAATACGATTCACCACACAACCAGAATTAAAAACAGAAACATGATCATCTCAATAGATGCAGAAAAAGCTTTCAATAAATTTCAACATCCTTTCATGATTAAAACTCTCCCAATACTAAGTATTTAAGAAACATACCTCAAAATAAGAGCCATCTAAGACAAACTCAGAGCCAGCATTATACTGACTGGGCAAAAGCTGGAAGCATTCCCCTTGAGAACTGGAATGAGATGAGGATGCCCACTCTCACCACTCCTATTCCACATAGTACTAGAAATTCTAGGCAGGACATTAAGGTAAAAGAAAGAAATAAAAAGCATCAAAATAGGAAGAGAGGAAGTCAAACCATCTCTCTTTACTGACAATATGATTCTATATCTTGATAACCCTAAAGATTCTGCCAAAAGGCTCCTGGAATTGGTAAGCAATTATAGTAAAGTTTCAGGTTACAAAATCAGTGTGCAAAAATCAGTAGCATTTCTGCACGCCAATAACGTTCAAGCTGAGAGCCAAATAAAAAATGCAATTCCATTTACAATAGTCACAAAATAAAATAAAATACCTAGAAAATACCTCTAGCCAAGAAGATGAAAAGACTTTACAAGTAGAACTACAAAACACTGCTGAAAGAAATCGTAAAAGACACCAAGAAATAGAAAAACTTTCCATGCTCCTGGATTGGAACAACCAATATCATTAAAATGGCCATATTGCCCAAAGCAGTTTTCAGATTTGATGTTATTCCTATCAAACTACCAGTGTCATTTTTTCACAGAATTAGAAAAAAATATTCTAAAATTCATATGGAAACAAAAAAGATCCTGAATAGCCAAAGCAATCCTGAGCAAAAAGAACAAAGCCAGAGGCATTTCATTATCTGACTTGAAACTATACCATAAGGTTAAAGTAACTACAACAGCATGATACTGGTAGAAAGACAGACATATAGACCAATGTGTAGGACAGATAGGAGAACCCAGATATACAACTGCACACCTACAGCTATCTGATGTCAATAAAGTCAAATAAGAATTAAGCAATGAGGAAAGATCTTTCCTTTTTTATAAATTGTTGTGGGATCGCTGGCTGGCCATACACAGAAGAATGAAACTGAACTCCCACCTTTCACCATACACAAAAATTAACTCAACATGGATTAAACATTTAAATGTAAGATGTCAAACTATAAGAATTCTACAAGAAAATCTAAGAAAAACCATTTTATCATAGGGTTGTTTGTTTTTGCTTGTTGATATGTTTAATTTCTTATAGATTCTGGATATTGACCTTTGTCAGATGCATAGTTTGCAAATATTTTCTCCCATTCTGTACATCATCTGTTTTCTCTGTTGATAGTTTATTTTGCTATTCAGAAGTTCTTTAGTTTAATTAAGCCCCATTTGTCAACTTTTGTTTTTGTTGCAATTGTTTCTGAGGACTTAGTCATAAATTCTGTCCTAAGACCAACCCTATTAAAAAATGAGCAAAGGATCTAAAGAGACACTTCTCAAAAGAAGACATAATAGTGGCCAATAAACATATGCAAAAAAATGCTTATTGCCATTAATGATCAGAGAATTTGCAAATCAAAACCACAATGAGATACAATCTCACACTATTCAGAATGGCTGTTTTTAAAAAGGCAACAAATAACAGATGTCGTTGAAGTTGCAGAGAAAAGGGAGCGCTTATACACTGCTGTTGGGAGTGTAAATTAGTTCAACCACTGTGGAGAGCAGTTTCGAGATTTCTCAAAGAACTTAAAACAGAACTACCATTTTACCTAGCAACCCCATTACTGGATATATATCCAAAAGAAAATAAATCATTCAAACAAAAAGACACACATACTCACATGTTCATCACAGCGCTATCACAGCAGCAAAAACATAGAATCAACCTAGGTGCTTATCAATGGTGGATTTGATAAAGAAAATGTGATACGTATACAACTTGGAATACTGTGTAGCTATGAAAAGGAAAGGAAAGGAAAGAAAAGAAAGAAAAGAAAAGAAAAGAAAAGAAAAGAAAAGAAAAGAAAAGAAAAGAAAAGAAAAGAAAAGAAAAGAAAAGAAATGAAATGAAAAGAAATCATGTCCATTGCTCAACATGGGTGCAGCTGGAGGTCATCATTCTAAGCATATTAACACAGGAACAGGAAACCAAATACAGCATGTTCTCACTTCTAAGTAGGTGTTAAACATTGGATGCTCATGTACATAAAGATGGCATCAATAGACAATAGGGACTATTAGAGCAGGGAGGAAAGGGGAGGGGAAAGGTTAAAAAACTATTGGGTACTATGTGCAGTACCTGGGTGATGAGATCAATCGTACCCCAAATCTCAGCATCACGCAATATACCCACGTAACAAACCTACACACAGACCCACTGAAACTAGAATGAAAGTTGAAGTTATAAGAGCAAATAAAATAGAAACATGGAAAATGAATTATTAAAAATTGATGTAGGGCCCAATTTAGTATTATTTAGAGGTCCACCTCTAAATAAGCACATACACGCACACACACACACCCACACACACACTGTCTTTAGGAAAGAGAACATAGCCCAACAATATATTTATTGTACATATGTTTATTGTGCATTTGTCTGTGGAAGGTGAGCTTTCACACAAATTTTGATCATATTTTTGTAGGCACAGAAATAATTTTATGTTTTCAATATTCTACTTTCTTCTCATGATGTTTATGTCACATGTTTTTATTATATAAAGAGCACTGTTAATTAAATGAGTTTTATGATCAGACAAAAGCTTTCTCATAGAGGCATTTTGTTTGTTAATATCATTACATGTTTTTCCTTCAGCTTTTTGTGCTACTACATTTAATACATATAAATATTTTATTTTTTATATTAATATTATATTTCACATTTATTTCTAAAATAAGTCTCCTCCTAATACTTCATAAATTAGAAACAAAATTCTCAAACTGTAGACATCTCCTTCAGAGAAAAATTCCAGAATATTCTCAGTAGTGAATACTTTTCACTTTAGGCAACAGTCAAATCTTACAAACTCTACTCTTCAAATGATATGGGTAGCCCCCTCCTTTCAAGGAACTCTTGCAAGAATTCTCTCACTGAAAGGGATTTATAATAATCAGCAAGGTCCAAGAATTATCTCTCATTTGTTATGTTCTGTATCTTATCTTCCTTCAGTTACTGTAAGTAATATCGTATTGCATACTACTTAAGAGCCTGGCCTCTAGAGTTGGGCAAGAATATGAGAATGTGCCAAAACACTACCAAATTGTGATCTAGTCAAATTATTTGACCTCTCTAGTGTCTTATTTTTCTAACAATACTTAAATGGAGACATGTGAATGTAAGTTGTTTAAGTCTGCCAGTCATCTTCACGTCAGCCTGAAGAGGAGCCAAAACACACCAAAAGAAAATTAAAAAAAAAAAAAAAAAAAAAAAAGGCAGACCTTGGAGAATCAGAGAAAAATTAAGCTGGATAGACTGAATTAAGCCAGCTCTAAAGCACACTGTACCCTTCATCTTCCAAGTACAGATGCTCTTCTGCTTATGATGAGGTTACTTCCTGATAAACAGTGCTTAAATCATGACTTGCCTGTGATGCATATATAACATCATAAATATAAAATCCTATGATACCATTTGGAACATATTACAATATCTACTCAGTTAATATCCACTTTTACTAACTTCTACATTGCAAGCAATTTAGAACATCATAGCTTAACCTAGCCCACTTTAAATGTTCTCAGAACACTTGTAGTAGCCTGTAGCTGGGCAAAACAATCTAACCCAAAGCCTATTTTATAACAAAGTGTTGAATATCTCATACAGTTTATTGAATACTGTACTGAAAGTGAAAAACAGAATAGTTGTGTGATAATTAAATAAAAACTTTGTAAGTCAGGGACCATCTGTATATAATCAATTAATCATTAGATTGTAATAAGCTACTTTCAGCTTGGGTTTTCTGTTACTTGCTGCCAAATGAAAACTACCATAGATTTTCTTTGGAAACATAAATGTATAGAAGGTGTAAATGTGTGTGTACATTGGTTATGAAACTTTTAGTTGCAGCAATCTTGAAATAGATAACAGGTTTTAATGACAAAAGGATTATCTTACATCACATAACTCAGAGAGTCTACAGGTAAGGCAATGATCTTTTGTCATTCACTAAAGACTCTGGCTCTATGTATCTTATTCTCTTCACTCTCTCCTCCTTCATGTTCTACCTTCTCCTTCAGACCAAATCAAATTCCCTTCATTAATATGGGGGTGTGTCCTTTCAAACAAAATGGATACCTACCTAGGTGAATGTTGAATATCTGAAAGAAAATTGTTTTTCAACTAGAAAGGGGCAAATAGATAAGTAATCGACAATGTCACTAGAGTGTTTGCTTAATTATGCTTTTAGCCATGCTTTCTGCTAAACATTAGAAGAATTTTGAATTATATATCTAACACAGTCCAACCAATGGCTATATTTGCCATGAAAAAGTACACGTAATTCCTAGGGTTCACTTTTGAAACATTTAACAGAACTTGCCTGTCACTACCTTTTTATAATACCATACTACATTCTCTCAGATGGTAATGACAAAAGTAATTTTAACACTTCTTCCTCTGTTCTAATCACTCTTTTGAGCAACATGTATTAACTCATTTAATTCTCACAATCACCCATGACTTAAGTGATATTATTATCTCCATTTTACAGGGTAGTTAGCTAGAGCATAGAGAGTGACTTTCCCAATCTCACTCTTACTAAATGGTTGAGCTGGGGTTTGAAGCTAGATGGGTCTGACTTCAGGGACAATAATCTTTGCCATTGTGTATTCTGCATTTTTGTGTTGCTAGCTCATCAAATTCAATTCAAGCATGTTCTTCCCTTCTTTCTTTAGTACTCACTATTCATATATTACTCCGACTCTTGCCATAAAACCTTATGACTAAGACCCAATGCATTCCTGATAGATCTACTACATCTATTTTATGTTGGAACACATGAAAAAAGTGAATAGAGGAAATATTTCATTATATATTGAATTATGATTGAGCTTTCTTTTCTAATTCTTGGGTTTGAATTGCAATGGTGTATAATTAAGGCAAAAAAAGTACTGGGAGAATCCTATTGAGAAAGAATGGCATATTATTAGCATTAGCAATGCGCATCTGTGTACAACATCCGCTTGCATTTATTTATTTTTTCTCTCTTTGTGGGCTAATAAAGCAAATAACCAAGATCATTTTGAATTTTTTATGTTTTTCTAACTAAGAAGGTCATGAACCATTTAAGTGGAAATTGAAAAAATAAATGAAAATAAACATGTGCCTTTGGTTTAGCTGCTCTATTTTTTATTTAGTAAATGTAATCCTTGCAAGTTAGATAGGTGGAAAGAGTTTAAGATTACTTTGGACAATTTTTAAATTCTCTGTAAATGACAATTTCTATGATGAAAAAATGTTAATTTAATGACCATTAATGGCACAAACCTCATAACATTACAATGCTAGTTAAGGTTTGGTTACTCGATAATTGTAAGTAACGGAAGCAAATACCTGAAACATAAAATATGACAAATACCACATCAAGTTCAAGGTAAAAATGAATTCAGGAAAGGTGAACTCCAATTCCTAAAATGTCAACAAGACATTAATCTACCAAAATCTTGGAATCAAATTTCTAGAACATTTTGATGAGAATCATTATAATTAAAATGGCATGACAGAATGGCCTCACCATCAAAGAGATGGGCCACTCGTCCTACAGTGGTTTTAATTATGATTTGACTCCTCTGAACAGTGCACATTTAGGGAGATATTTATCACCAGATGTACAGTTAGGTGCCCAATTTATGCATTTTTAATTTATTCATTGAAAATATATTAAATGCCTGCTATGATCTAGGGATATAGGTATACAGTACTGAAGAAACAGACAAAAGTATCGTAACGTTATAGAAGAGTAGAATGGTTTGAAAAAATAGAAACACAACTTCCCAGCGGGGTGGAGCCAGTGAATGCTGGAACAGACCACTGTTAGAGAAAGTAATCTGATATATAACAATAAAACATGGGATAATCTCCTTTGAAAATGGATTTTGAGAAGCACATGAGTCTGAGTCAGAGCTACAGAAGTAACCCTTGTGAGACAAAACCATAGTCACACATCAAAAGATATTTTTTACATATCTGCACATTCGTTTTTCACTAAGAAATTGCATTCTCAACATTTTTACTTCCCCTTTCCACCGTTTCACTCCCCACTGATAACTGTTTACTTACAAGGCCATTGCTGAAAGTACAGTAACATGATATTTAAGTACTAAGCATTAGGAGAGAGAAATAAATACATAAATGATTCTTGATCAACAAGAGTTAAAAAGCCATAATTTATTTACCACTACACATCTAAATTACTGGGCTCAGTCCCTGGTAGAATTATCTATCCCAACAATGAGAGTGACTCAGATTTTTCATCTGGCCCCATAAATTAGTATGTTGCTCTGGGAGAATGACTAAGGGTCTTTGCCTAGTCATTTAATTGTATAGTATAAGTAAAGGAGACAGGCAGCTTTAATATTCTCATCCAAATATTGTTGGGTTGAGTTTTCCAAGCTGAAATACAGAGACCTTCATGCTTCATACTTATTTATTTCTTAAGAAGGTTCTTTTCCTTTTTCCCATTCTTTTGTTAATCAGAGTTTGGGGGAATCCACAAAAATTTGGAGAATGTCTTATCTGAAGATGCCAGGAAGGAAAAAAAAAATCATGAAAGTAGTCTCTTTCCAGAGCAAGTTTCTCCTGTTTTAACAGTTGAGAAAGTCAAATGCATCGTCTGCATGCTTCACCTTATATTTATATTGAATCTTTCTTATCAATGTGCTCTACACATCTGCACAGATTTTTACCTTCAAATTTAGCAGACCGGTGTGAATCAGAGACAAACTAAAAAACAGCAAACTAAAACACAAACTAAAAAATAAAAAAAATCTAAGTACCCACTTCAGAATTAATTTTAATATTTAAGCTTGATTAAAAATAAAATAACAGAATAAACACTGTTGAGGACTAAATTAATCATATGGAAGATAAATTCAGAGCAATATCCTAGGACATACAGCCAAAACAATCAGAAAGTTAAAACCAAGAATTCCACAAACAGAATATGTTAGGAGTGGAAATCATCCCAGTCACACTGCACCAAAACGTTACTGGCGGCGAATCTATGTGGGTCTACAGTACCTCAATTCTTACCTCCTCAGAAGAAAGAATTTGACTGAGGGGCATAAGGCAGAGATTACAGCAAGTTTTAGAGCAGAAGTGAAAGTTTATTTAAAAGCTTTAGAGCAGAAATAAAAGGAAGGAAATTACACTTGGAAGAGGGCCAAGTGGACGACTTGAGAGAGCCAAGTGTGCATTTGACCTTTTGACTTGGGGTTTATACGTTGGCATACTTCCGAGGTCTGCCTCTTTTCTCCCCTGATTCTTTGCTTGTGGTGGGCTATCTGTATGTGCAGTGGCCTAATAGCACTTGGGAGGTGAGTACACAGTGTGTTTACTGGAGTTGTAAGCATGTTCACTTGAGGTATTCTTCCCTTACCTGCCAAATGTCCCTAGGAGGTCATATACCAGTTAAACTTTACCATTTTGCCTCTTAGTGTACATGCTCAAGTTCACTCATGCAACTCCTGAGATCTTATAGGTAAGCTGTTGATCACCAGTTTTAGGTATTTTCTATCTAGGGGGAGACTGCTTTTCTCTGGGCTGGCTGCAACCAATTATTATTTTAGAGAGACAGTTAACAACCGCCTGAACATCACCTGATGGTCGCCTGACATTCCTGGTTGAGGGTTCGCCATCTCCTGCCCTGCTCATGTCTGTCTGAAAAATAGAGTCAATAAAGGAGAAAGGCAAAAGTAATCTTTTATTATTTTCATGAGTATTTTATTTCTTCTCCCCCCTGGCAGAGCATCTGCCTTTTAAACACAAGAGCTTCAGGTGATTTGCTTTAGCCAATTAATTGTTTGTGGAAGCGATGTGTGCCACTCCTGAACAGAAGCTTCAAGTCCATTTTTCTTTTGTCCCTGTGTCATGAGGCTTGCTATGGTCTAGAGAGAGGCTATTTTTTCAGCCTAATTCCTGGAGTGAAAACTACAGGTTATTATTGTTTTACAAAATATTTTGCTACTGTATAATGTTCTAGGATCTAATAACAGATTTATCATTATTCTTGCATGGTCTTACTCCTAATGGACATCTGCAGTGTGAGAAAATAAACAGCTTTACACCACCATCTTTAGAGAGATTACATAATTTTATGTTTCCTGATTGATAGACAAGTTGAGTACTACTATATCAGAAAACCTTAAGCAGGTGGCACTAGCCTCGTGTCCATGTACTAGACAGTGAAAAAGTGCTACTAGAAATTAGAAGGACAGTGATGGGATGCAGTGGCCAAACATTTTTTAAAACTGCATCAGCTATAATTTTGGAAGTAGATAAATTATTGACGTAGCTTGTGTCTTTGGCGGATAGGGAAATTGAGTGTTGTATACCTGCTGTGGTACCATTGGCTACATTTAACAAGTTTCACAAGACATGAGATGAACTCATGTGAACTGGCTAGATTGCATGCAAAGTTAAGAATCTTTGCCTCATGCAGGGTTGGGATATTAAATAATTAAATGTTTAAAAATTCTAAAATATGTAAATGTACACACTTACATACACACACAAACACACATATTCTAACTTAACAGAAACCAGAAGAAAATGATTGACAGCTATGACCACGTATATATTTCTTATTGGTAATATGCTTCATAAACTAAATGAAAGAAATTGCAGACTGGCAGGAATATGTCCACCACGTGAAAAAAACAAAAATTTTATTTATTTATTCATTTATAAATCAATTTCTCTCACAAATGGAGACCAAAAAATATAATTAAATATAGGAATGAGCTCAGAAAAGAACAGACAATTCACGAAAGGAAAAAAAAATCACTGTCAATAAAGGTATAAAAATGTGTTCAATGTGAACATTTAATAACAAGATAAATACATTGAAAACACATGTAAAATAACTTTACAATGTCTGGCAGTCTCAAACTGTAGGGAAAAAATATTCACATTCACTTCTGAAGAAAGTAAAAATTTGTGTCATCTTTTAAAAAGGTAGTTGGCAATATCTACCATTTTAAATTGTATATACTCTTTTAATAGATAATATTTCTGGGTATAAATTGCAAGGAAATTCTTGTAAATGTATTACACAGAAATTAAGGGCATTGATATTTGTAAAAGGAAAAGACAGTAACAATCAAGATGAAATGTTAAAGTATAATACATGTTAAAAAATGACACAGTAAAGCCCTTAAAAATGGCATGACTGTAGTAGAGTTGCTTAAGGAGACATACTATCTGTTTCTCCATATCAACAAATCCAATGTATATCTCCATAAATAACTGGATGGATGGGTAGTTGAAGATAATATGGTAAAGGGAGGTGATTTTATGCTCAGAAAAGACTATTTAAGGAACAAACATAATAAAAAAAAGTACTGAAAATATGGTATGTGTACACCATGGAATACTATGCAGCCATAAGAAAGAATGAGATTATGTTCTTTGCAGGGACATGGATGAGCTGGAGGCTATTATCCTTAGCAAACTAACTCAGGAAAATACAACATGTTCTCACCTATAAGTGGGAGCTAAATGATGAGAACACAGGGACACACAGAAGGGAACAACACACACTGGGCCTATTGGAGGCTGGAAGGTAGGAGGGAGAGGATCAGGAAAAATAACTAATGGCTACTAGGCTTAGTACCTGGGTGGTGAAATAATCTGTACAACAAACTCCTGTGACACAAGTTTCCTATGCTACAAACCTGCACATCCTGTACACGCACCTTGCACTTAAAAGAAAAGCTTTTTAAATCTTATTTTATTCAATTTTATTAATATGTAAGTGATAATTTTTCAATTCCCATAACGCATATTTCTTCATTACTCAGGGAACATTTATTAAACACCTGCCATGTGCCAGGCATTTTGTAAGAAGTGGTGGATAAAGTGGGCATGATTTTTGCCCTCATAAAGTTATATTGAGAAAGACAGATGATAAACAGTTGCACAAACAAATGTTAAGTTGCAAGTTTGATAAGTGCTGTGATAGAAAATAATAATATGTTTTGAGAGTGAATAACAAGATGGGTGAAAAATTTTATTTGGAAGTATTGTTTGGCAAGACTACTTTAAGAAACTGACATTTGAGCTGTGATTTAAGAAATAAGAAGACAGATATAGTGGTATGAAAATTACTCCATAAAAAGTAAATTTCACATGTAAAGATCATAAAGAAGTTAAGAGCTCAGCATTTTCAAGAAATCAAAGGAAAGTTAGTATGGCTGGGACTGTTAAAAATGGTTGGCATTACATGAAATAGAAACTCATGGGGAAGATAAATTATGACTTACAAGCCATGGAAAATGAATTTAATTCTATTCTGAGTTCAATAAGAGAAGACGTTTAACTTTTCTGTGCCGCAGTTTCTTCATTTATAAAGTGATGATAACGGTACATCGTAAGGCATTCACGAAGATTAAATTAGTTGAAATAAATGATATTAGAACAGTACCCAGCACAAATGAAGTACTCTATAATTATTATATTGTTATTTATAATAATAAAATATTGAAAGCCCTGAAAATATATGTTCATATTTATCATTATTCAGGAGAAAAGTCAGAGTAGATAGGGGCCAGATAGTAGATATTTGACCTCTGGGAAACATGTTCTCTACCACAACTATGCAATTCTGCCATTGGAGCATGAAAATAGTAAGAAACAATAAATAAATAAGTAAATGTGTTTATTTTCGTTAAAACCTTATTTACCAAACAAACAGGGAATGGGCTCAATTTGGACAGTGGGCTATGGATGCCACTCCCTGAATCAGAAAATTAGCCAAGTTGAACATGTGTAAGTATCACCCACAAGTCCCAAAAAGGGCTATTGTGTTTACTGAAAAAACACAATGAAAGCTATTAGTTAAAGCTATGATTTTAAAAAATATATTTGTGATCAGTAGCAAAATAAGTGCCACAAATTATTGCCCTCCCAAACCATACTCTGTAGTATCTATTCATTTTTGATCAGCCAGCCCTTAGATAACTTGTCAACCGACTACAGACCCATGAGAAATCTTAGTCAAAATGGGCTAGGCCTTGCCCAGGTCAGCACACTGGGCAACCTGGCTGAAATTAGTGACTTACAGAACCATTAGTAAATAAGTGTCGTTTTAAGCTCCTATGTTTTGAGATTTTTCCTATGCAGCAAAAATTAACTGACAATATAGATGAAGTACTATTATCACAGCATTAAACAGATACTTGTCTTTCTTATATGATGGTAAAACTTACATATACAACAGAATTAACATTAATATTCGTAGCAATATTTACTGAGTACTCACTATATGTAGGGGCTATGGTTGAGGAATGCACTGGAAACCAGGAAGATCGGGGCACCTGCCTTCAAAAACGTTTACATTTGTCATATTTGAAAAATTTTGTCAGTAAGAGTTGATTTTTATATTAACTTCAAAACAGGTTTCTAGAATAGTCTGGTGGATAGTCAAAGATTAACCTTTGGCAATGACGAAAATCAACAATCATAGAAACTTCCAAAAAACTTGCTAAATGAGGCTCTAACCAAGATGAGTCAGAGTCTTACGGCATTGCAGATTTTTTAGGAAACGGGTACAATTGTGCTTCCTCTTCTTTAACTGGTTGCTTCCAAAATGAAGAATAATGCTGTGATGCTCTTTTCTGCAGTTTTGCTTTGGTGGGGCAGCTTTTTTTGCGAGTGGGAGCTCTCAGTATGTGGTACTTGAGCATTTTCAAAGGAGCTTTGGCAGGCCTCCAGTCCTTTGAAATCTAGCTCTGTATACACTGAAATACTTTCCATTCTGAGCCTTAGCTGCAATATTTTGCATCTTATAAGTGTTTACTGTTGGTTCATTTAAATGTTCTTAAAACTTGGGTGACTTAATAAGACGACTGTGTGCATAAGTTAGCCCTATAACACACTTTATCTACATGCTCTTTTAAGCTAAAAATTCAGAGAATCAAATGTCTTCACCTTGTAACCTGTCTAAAAGTATTATTAAATGTATTCAGTAGAACACATTGAAAATAATGTTCCTCAACTCACAACAACAGTCTCTGCCACATTTCTAAGCAGAACTGAGATCTGCTGCACACTTACTCAGCTATAAAATCCCCGCTGTTTCTGACATGAAGAAAACCAAAAAGAGAAAGGCAAAGCAGTGTCTCCATTCTCAAAAGCTTATGTTCAAGCTGACCGAACTTGGTTCCATGAACATTGGTATTAAAACATGAAGGATTGTATTTATCTGGGTTATATAAATTATATAAATAGTGAAAAGTATCAAATATCAATTAGTATGTTTGTTTATATTTATGTAGGATATTGTGAGCATAAGTTATCCAATGTATTAGGTTAAAATTATTTTAAAATTATTCCCCATATGGAGTAGTGCTCTAATTTATCATCTAAATCATTCTAATATTTACTCATACCCCCCCAAAACACTCTAAATGTCAGGAAACCAACACTTTGACTCAGATTATCAGTAAAGGGGGCATTATAGAAAGAAGCAGGCGGGAATCAAGTTATACAAACCATCCTCTCAGCGTGTCAATAATTTTGAATGTATTTAAGAAAAGACTCTCAACAGAGAACTGACACATTATTCATGAGTTGAAACATTTCAATTGTTTTCCCATTTTTTATGTTTTCTAAAAGTTTAACATCTTAATTTTTTACTTTAGTTCACAAATAACATGGTGTATGCTCATACTTATAATGGGCAAACCCAGCCTGTCGTATTTTCTAATTGTGATGGAACATGAGAAAATATTAATGAAATTTCATACTTAAAACCTAACTGTTTATGTCACATGCATTGTTGCATATTCTCAACTTTCTGTTTTAGTTGTTTTAGTTTTACAACAATAGACAATCTTGATTTTAAAATAAAAATTTTTAACCGAAGTTTATGGATTCCAATGTTTAGGATGCCCTTGTAATTTTCAAAATTACAAGTCAGAGAAAGAGAGTCAAGAAAAGAGCAGCATTTTCCCAGGAGGAATAAACAGAGATCAATATCTGAGGCTGCCAAAGCAGCTGAAACTTGGGGGAGCATTACAGAAGATAGAGGGAGCCACAGAGAAGAAGTCACAAAATCTGCATAAAAATTTGCTTCTGGTGCTTAGTCACCTCCTAAATTGCAAATTCACAAGGTGTAATTCTGAGGACCAACCTAGAACAGTGCTGGGAGGCAGTGACTTCAGAGATTGTTCAATGCTGAACAATCACCTGGGAGACTGGAGCAAGAAGAGTGAAGAATTTAGGTGAACATCCTAGGCATTCAGTTGAGGCACTAAAGACCACATCCCTACTCCCAGAACAATGTCCAAGGAGTAAATGCCATGCCCAATAGGTACGAGCAAACCTGGAACAGATCTGCCCAACAAAGTCTAAAACCAAGCCAGCAGTGGATCAAGATCATCATCTAGGAAGTTAACTGCTTGCTAGAACAGAACTTAACACCTCTGCTATGTGGAATTTACATATATACATATATATATAGAGAGAGAGAGAGAGAGACAGACAAAAATTTGGGGGAGCATTACAAAAGTAGAGGGATCCACAGAGAAGGAGTCACTATATATATTATATATATTATATTATATATTATATTATATACATATGTTATATATTATAATATAATATATGTTATATATTATATGATATAATATAATGTAGATGTTATATATTATAATAGATGATATAATATAATATAGACAATATGTCATATATTACATATTATAATATATGTTATATATATTATATATAGTTATGCATAAAATTAATAAATTATCTCAAAACATGTAATGCATGACAGGGTTATTTACTATATAGAATTTGTTAAACAAATCTCTGTTAATAACTTTTTCATATTGAAGGGAGGGAGGGAGGAAGGAAGGAAGGAAGGAGGGAAGGAGGGAGGGTGGGAAGGAAAGAAGGAAGAAGGAAGGAAAGAAGGAAGGAAGGAAGGGAAGGAAAGGGAAGGAAAGGGAAGGAAAGGGAAGGAAAGGAGGGAAGAAACTATTTGATATAATGGGTAGACAGAAATGTATCCTCTACTTATTTATAAGTAAACTTACATAAATACAAAATCATGGTTATCCTTCTACCCTCTAGACTAAGATCTGTGTAGGAAAAGATGTCGGTTTTCTTTCCTACTCAGCAACTAGCTTATAATAGAAATGAAAAATATATAGTGAATAAATGTTATGTCTTGTTGAATTCTAGTTTTCCAAAGGAGAAAAACTTCCTCATAAAATTATTGGATTATTAAACTTAATAACAGAAATGAAGAAATAGTTTCTGTACAATAATATCCAACTAGTTTTAGACTTCTAAGCACTGTTGTGAAACAAATATTAAGATAAATACATTTCTCTACGTGGTAGAGAGAGACTGACTCACTGCCAGGGAAAGAAAAAAAAGAAAACCTACGTTTTTTTTAAAAAATGCCACCTTTCATGGTCAACAAAACAGTCTCTGGAATCAGGTACATTTAAGTTGACCTGGGTTCACATTCCACTTCCTCTCCCAGTAATACTACCTTAGGCAAGCTTTTCTCTACCTCTTAGACTAATTTTAAGATTTAAGAAATATAATCCACATAAAATGTTTAGCAGAACCCCTGGCATAAAGTAAACCTTAGTCAATGATAACTTTTATTATTGTTACTATATTGCTGAATATGGTTTAAAAAAATTAGAAAAACGTATTTTATTACGTCCTATATGTTTAATTCAACTTGGAACAATGAATTGCAGAAAGATATCCAAGATTCAAGACATTTAAACTAGATGAAAACTTTTTGTGTTTGATAGAGCATGTTTTGGTTACTGGAAAAATTTATCCATGTGGGATATCATCTCCCCCAGAGACAGTTAAAAAAAAAAAAACAAGAAGAGACTATCTAGCTTACATTTCATACCTAATTACAGTCACAAGTTATAGTAAAGAATGTTTCCTTATAGTTGACATTGTCCTTGAAAATAAATGTTTCAGCTTTACCATTTTGATAAACAATATAGAAAAATATGGAGACTCATTCAACTTCTTCAAGGAATCGATTTCCTTTATCATTATTACTCATTTTTACACGGCTCCTGTGAAGTGGGGATATGTGATGTGGCAAATTGGCTCACACAGTGAAAACTGACCAAGGATTTGGGCGCATCTTTCTCCTGTTTTCAGAAGAAAGGCTATATCTATGTTCTTGCCCTTAAGCCACAAAATTACTTTGCAGCCACTCCCCTTGGCTCCTAACAACAAGATGTCATAATTCCCAAAGAGGCAGCTGCATTTAGTTACTGTGTTGTAGACATGCGCACATATCAAGTTGACACCTAATTAAATATAAAAATCGTTTTTTTTAAATGTTCAAGTTCCGTGTGCTTGAAAGAGACCAAAAGTAAAATGATCATACATTATATCAGCATAAATGAAGATTTCAGTAGAAAGGATGCCATGGACAGTAAATACAGGCACATGCATAATGGGAGAGTGTCCCAGACTTCATCCTTAGAGTCACTGACTGGTAACAGGGAAACAGCAGGCCCACCTGTTAAATGGTACATTCTCTAATCTTAGGTGAAATCTTCAGTTAGTGTGCCCTGCTTAAGGTCATTGTCTCCCAAAAGGTTTTAGTTTTATAGGAAGTTAACTGCTTGCTAGAACAGAACTTAACACCTCTGCTATGTGGAATGCAAATATTGTCATTTATTTAGAAAGCAATTTAAAGCAAATACTCTGTTACATGAAAAAGATACCAAAAAAATATTCACTGAATCATGTATGTGTAGTTCAATGAAAAAGGGACATATGATTTCTCAGTTGTTTTTTCATATAATTAAATTAAATAAGCATCAAAATATATAAATAAACATATAAATACACGTAAGTAATTTATATTTGTGTCTGTGTGACATAATTTTTATATACTCATATTTTTCATCTTTTTCATTTTAATAAAGCCTCATTGGGTATTTTCCTTTTACTTTTAATTGCTTATTCTTTGTGAAATGTATTACTTATCTCTGTTTATTTTTGTTTTTTTAAGTACTTAGCTATAAAACCAAAGATAAGTCAAAATTTATTTCTTTTATATTTCCCATCATTTCACACAAGGAATGTACTACTTAGGCAAAAGTATATTAGAAAATGCTGTGATTATAACCATCTCATGTTGAATAACTAGGTCTCAGAGCATCTTTAATGGTATCTTCTTCCCAGCAGAGTAAAAACACAAAATTATATTTATGGGCTCCAGATGTGTTGTCAAATAAAAAGCGTTTCTAGAACTATTTGACGTATCATTTACTTGTTTCCACATTTATCAGGCAGAGCAAAACTTGATCTCACATTAATATATCTTCTTTCTGAAACTGTTAAAGCCGTCTGTACAGCTACTCATTTTACTCATGTTATTTACTAGCAAGATGTCACAGACAGGAAATAGACTGACAGTAAAGACCCACAGAATCTCTCTAAGCGCATCAATACAGACGTTTCAAGAAAAGCTCGTTGGGACCTACTAGTGCCACAGTGTGAAGTTTAAGCTATATAGTCAAATGAAGGGAAGTATCTACATTTGATAGTTTCACTTTTTCAATGTAGATTGACCTGAGATTGAAGCATAAATTTGCTTAACACTGTTTATAATTCAATGATAAGAACCAGTCTATTTGTGTCAGCACTTCTTTTTAACATATAAAAGAATAATTGTACCCTCGTTTAAGTAGGATACTTCTTAGATCACTCAGGAAAAGAATATCAACTATTTGAATTTTTCAAATATTAGAATTTATTGGTAAAACAGAACAGGAATAAGCAGAAATGTACTTTAAAAAATTATATCTGATCATTTCATTAGTAAGTTGAAAAGAAGGAAAAGTACTTGTTATCAAATTTTGGGAATTCTAATATTTTCTCACATATTTTTATCTTTATAAATTAGATTTCTCATTAGCAATTCACAAGAGAATTTTACTTCAATAGTAGTTAATCACCAGAGAATAATGCATACACAGCTTATCCATAGGATTACAATAGTAGGTAACCACCAGAGAAAAATGCCTATATAGTTTATGCATAGGATTGACCTTGGTTCCAAACACCACATTCTTTTTTAAATTTGCCATATTTTTAAACCGAACTATTTCCTCCATAGACTCAGTTCTAACTTACCTGTACTCAAATTTTATGTGCAATAAAAGAAATTTGAGGTTGATGATACATTTTATATCTTTTTTCTCTCACTATATATCAATATAATGTTTAAAATGCATTTTTCAAATCAAAACTACAACAAGATACCACATCACAATCACTAGGATGGCTAGAATTGAAAAACTGGAAAATGTAAAAATGTGGAGAAACTGGAAGCATCATATTTGCCAATAAGAATGTAAAATGTTGAAGCCACTGTGAAAAACAGCTTAGTAGTTCTTCAATAAGTTAAACATAGAATTACCATGACAATAATTTCACTCCTAAGTATATATCCAAATGAATTTAAAAGAAGTGTTCAACAAAAACTTATATAAGAATGTCGATAGCAGCACTATTCATAATAGTCAAAAGATAAGAACAACTCAATTGTCCATCAATGCATAAACGAAATGTGGTATACCCATTTTGGAATGGTTACATGGAATATCATATAACTGTAAAAAGGAAAGAAGTACTGATCCACGTTACAACATGGATAAACCTTGAAAACATTATGCTAAGTGAAAGAAGGCAGATACAAAAGGACACGTATAGAATGATTCCATTTATATGCAATATCCAAAATAGACAAGTACATAGGGACAGAAAACAGAATAACGGCTGTCAAGGGCTAGGGATTAGAGAGAATGTGGAATGACTGCTAAATGGGTATTGAATTTTCTTTTGGGGTGATGAAAAATGCTCTGGAACTAGATAGTGTTGCATAATGTTGTAAATGTCCTAAATGCCATGCAATGGTACACTTTAAAATGGTTAAAATAGCAAATCTTATTTTATGTGTATTACACCAAAAATTTTCTAACTACATTGTTGACAATGCCTGACCATATGGTCTACTGTTTATTTAAGAATTTATGTGTTTGTTGAATTTCATAGAGATTTTCTAATGAAAAGTTTAAAGCATGAATATCTGTTCCCTCATGAAATCCTAGGATTGATGACAGTAAATGAATTTGTAAATGGATATAAGCCTATAATGGCAAAGATAATTAATTGTGAACTAATATCAGCAAGTAATATTTGTCAATAATATTTAGGAAAGTAGGATGAAGAATGATTAATGACGTGGCAGAGAATGTTCATTGTTCTCCTTACTTTGTTTATAAAATTTGTAGATGGGAGCAGGAAAATTAATTTGGAGCCTATTCCCAAAACATTTTACTCATAAAGTTAAATTTTGAGTCATGCCTTAATTTTCCCAAAGTATAAGAGTGGTCTTTGTCCAGACGAGGTTCCAGTAGCTGGATTTATCAATTATTATTTATTACTAAAGGCAATCTCTAAAATGGAGATCATTATATGTGGAAATATTAAGATTACGCACAATTTCTACCAAGATATCAATAGTGAGAGAATTTAACTTCTAAGCACTGCTTTGGCAAATTTTGAAACATTTTTTATTTATACATCAAAAATCTTCAGTGTCTTAATAAGATTCTTATACTGTCACACTCTGTGCAAGTTATCATAATAAAGAATCTGCTTTAGAAACAAGAAGAAATAATCCATGTCAACTTTAAATGAAGGCCCCTTTCCTTGCAAACAGTAAAGCACTTGCAAAATCAAGCAAAGTATATTAGGAAAGGAAGCCTAGGGATTCTGGAATGTAAACAATTTTGCTATTTAAAATATGCCTGTGTTTGAATTCTTCAAAGAGCAGTCCTTATTCTATCTTCAACATGCATATACCATTTTCTGCAATTAAAAAATTCAGTTACATTTTTTGTAATACACTGGTATTTGGGTATGGGGGGTGTACAGTGAGATGAGGAACAAAGAATGGGAAATAATGTATTAAGAAGTTTGATATTTGACAGGTTCAAGAAGAGGTTATACAAGATGTAGTCCAAGAGTATGTGGTAATCTTGATGTATGGAGACTGGACCCAACTGTAGTCAGACTGTTGAATAGATTCAAATTTCTTCTAATCCAACCTTCTCCCTCAGAAATTCCTTCTAACCCAGTCATCTCCTTGGGCAAATCCTATGGGACAATAGTTTCAGGGGACATTACAATGAAGCATACGATGACTCAGACTATAAAAATTTTCTATTCTCTTCCATCTTAATCTCACTGTCATTCTCCTTTAGCTAGTTACCTATTCTCAGTTTCTTATCATATGCTCATACCTTGCATTCCACACCATTCACGTATTAAAACTTTTTAAGGAATTAATAGTTTGGATTGCAATTTCAAAATTAATCTTAAAATAGTGCATTCAACTTTAATTGACTAGTCTCCTGTGAGTGAAAAAATCTAGTGTCATGTGCCAAAATAAGCAAAGTGAAATAGAAACTCTCAAAAAAAGTCATAATTTTCTGTTTTAGATTATTAATTGCTGCCCTTCATTTTAACAAAAATATCTATAAAGATATTTAAATTTAGGTGAAATATACACATTTAGATTACCAGTACTTTATTTAGGTTTAAATGTTTTTATGTAACTTTACTCTCATTTTAGAAAACAAAAATCCTCCTCTTAAGACGCATTTGTCTGCAGTTTTCATTTCTTGTAATGTCTGTTTCATTTTGGTTTCAGGCTAATGCACATATCCTAAAGTGAGTTGGGAATTATTCCAACCTCCTCTCTTTTCTCAAATAATTTCTGTAGAATTGATATTATTTATCCATAATTGTTTGATATAAATAGCCCATGAAGCCATCTGGACCTAATGTGTTTTTTTTTAGGGGGACAATTTTTATACATAATTTTCACGTATGAGATTGACAAATGTTCAGATTATCTATTGGTAATTTGTATCTTCAAGGGATTGGTCTATTTCATCTAAATTGTCAAATTTATGTGCATGGAGTTGTTTGTGGTACTATCTTCTTCAGTGTCTGCAGGGGCAGTAATGATATTCCCTCTTTCTTTGCTTACGAAGTTATTTGTGTTTTCTCTCCTTTTCTCTTGCTAAGTTTGCTAAGAACTGTATCAGTATCAGTGATTGTACAGTGTAATCATTTCCTGTTCATCTTTGCTCTTTCTTGTATCCTTAGTATAAACTCACGTTTAGCTGACTAAATAAAGCCCATTTCTGTTAGTTACAGCTTTAAGAATTCCAATATGCCCTTATTTTAAGCAATACATAACAAGATAAACAAAAATCTATAAACTCTTTTGGAGCACACCGCTGAATGAATGAATTGGAAGAAGATTCCTGAAGAAAGAAAAGCACAGTGAAACTAAGTAACTTTTATAAAGTAAAATAAAAATATTTTGGGTACCGTGACTGCTGCCTCCCCTTATTTTCCATCCTCCAAGCATAAAGACAAATTAAATTATTCTGGAAATGCTTTTCCTAACAAAGGGGACAGTGTTTTAGGTTTGCTTGTTAACAGAATCCTGTGATCCTCAAAGTATGCACAAACAAATGCTTAGCAATGGTATAACTATGTTTTCCTAGGAACTAGAAAAAAATTCATGGTTTTGTCCATGAATCCTAGAATATATATTTTTCTATCTTCTATTATTTTCATTGTTATCACTATGGTTACATATTTCTTGAATTTTAAAATAATGTTTATTGATTCTGAAATCTCTTCAACTGACTCCTTAATCAGTCAATTTTTTAGGTCTTGGTCCATGTTGTTAGAGGAGAATATCTTTAGAATAAAGAATATCTTTAGAATGAAGAAGATAATACATAATGTATGAAAATGTTTTCAGCTGTCATCAACACATAAAGATTAGAAAAAGTAGAATCTAAAGTTAATTACATTTTCTGTTTAGTTTGGATGTTAAGTAAATTGTCAATATGAAATTTAACTTTTTATCAAACTAATTGGATAGGTATTTATCAATTAAAATATTACCATTGTTGATTTTGTGATACGCCAAATTTTTCTAATATTTTAGGAGAAATTTAAAACTTCCAAACAATATTAATTTTATTTTTTTAAACTATTTGATATACAGTCTGGTTTTTGTCTGGTTTTTGTTTTTGTAGCAATTGCTATTGGAGACTTCATCATGAAATCTTGCCAGGATCTATGTCCAGAATGGTATTTTCTTCTAGAGTTTTTTGAGTTTTAGGGCTTATATTTAAGTCATTACTATATCTTGAGTTAATTTTTGTATATGGTGAAATGAAGGGGTCCAGTTTCAATCTTCCACATACTGAACTGACCAACCAGTTATCCCAACTTTACTTATTGAATAGGGAGTCCTTTTCCCGTTGCTTGTTATTGTCAACTTTGTCAAGAATCAGATGGTTGTTTGTGTGAAGCTTTATTTCTGGGTTCTTAACCTAGTCCATTGCTCTATGTGTCAGTCTTTGTACCAGTACCAAGCTGTTTTTATTACTGTAGCCTTGTAGTGTAGTTTGAAGTCAGGGAGTGTGATGCCTCCAGCTTTCTTATTTTTGCTTAGGATTGCTTGCGCTATTTGGACTCTCTTTTGGTTCCCTATGAACTTTAAAATAGTTTTTTTTCTAATTCTATGAAAAACAGAATGGGAAGAAATATTTGCAAACTAGGCATCTGACAAAGTTCTAATACCCAGAATCTATGAGGAACTTAATTCAACAAGCAAAACCTCATTAGAAAACAGGTAAAGGACATAAACACTTAACAAAAGAAGACATACAGGTGGCCAAAAAGCATATGAAAATAATGTTCAACATCATTAATCATCATAGAAATGAAAAATCAAAGCCCTAAAGATACCATCTTGCACTAATCAGAATGGCTATTACTAAATGTCAAAAAATAATAGATATTGGAGAGGTTGCAGAGAAAAGGGAATGCTTATACACTGCTAGTGGGAATGTAAATTAGTTCAGACACTGTGGAAATCAGTTTGGAGATTTCGCAAAGACGTTAAAACAGAACTACCATTAGACCCGCAATCCTGTTACTGGGTATATACACAGAAGAATAGAAATCATTCTACCAGAAAAGACACATACACTCATAAGTTCATCACAGCACTATTCATAATAGCAAAGACGTAGAATCAGTCTAGATACCCATCAATAGTGGACTGAATGAAGAAAATGTGGTACATGTACACCTTGGACTATTATGTAGCCATAAATAAGAACAAAATCATGTTTTTCAATCTGCAGCAACACAGATGCAGCTGGAGGTCATTATCCTAAGCAAATTAATGCAGGAACAGAAAACCAAATACCTCATGTTCTCACTTATAAGGGAGAGCTAAACGTTGAGTACACATGGACACAAGAGGGGAAGAGTAGACACCAGGGCCTACTTAAGGCTGGAGGGTGGGAAGAAGTGGGGATGGAAAAACTACCTGTCAGGTATTATGCTCACTACCTGTGTACAAGTAGTAGTTATGTATAGGTAGTAAAAAGTAATTTGTACTCCAAATGTCAGTGATATGCAATTTACCCATGTAACAAATATGCACATATACCCCCAAACCTAAAATAAAAGTTAAGGAAGAAAAATAAAATAAAGTAAAAAAACTAAAATGCATGGTGGAATCTACAATTTTGTTTTTGTGCTTTGGCTAAACTATATTTTCCCTGAAATGCCTTTATTTACTCCATCATTTTTCTCGTTGTTTAGACTAGACTTTGGTTTCTGCTGTTCCAGAAAAAAAAGACACAATGTGAAAGAAAATATGATATTTTAATACAATTAGGGATACATTGCTGAGTGAAGTTTTACCTTTGTCTCTCTCTCATAGTTTGAATTAGACCTAATTTTTTCCTTCTCTGTAGTAGTACTATAAGTATATCTCTTGGTAACGCCCTCATGATGGGCACAGCATAGTTCTACTCTCTGGAATTTGGGTGTGGTCTTGTGACTTACTTTGACAAATGAGATATTAGTGACGTGATGTGAACTAGGTTTAAAATGTGTTTGCATGGATGTTTTTCTCCTCTTTCATCTCCATTTTTCTCTGTAAGCACATGCTTTGGGTAGCCACTAGTTCAAGGTGGAGCAGACATAGATCCGATCCACAACTCAGAGTCACTCGCGATGGAAACCATCCTTCATAAGCTGAACACCCACCAACCCAGAGTCATGCAAATGTATTGTTGTAAGTTGCTGAGTTGAAGTAGTTCCCTGCAAGAACACTGTATGAGGGCTTAGAAGGGAGAAATGACAGCATACTATTTCCAGGCATAAGAGGACCAATCTGTCCTCACAAGAGCACAAAAATTTCCAGGCATAAGAGGACTGACCTGTCCTTGCAAGGCGTAAGAAGACCAACCTGTCCTCACAAGAGCACAAAAGAGCATTTACAATTTCCCTTCCTCCACCCTTTCCCTACAGAAGGAAGTAAAGACCTTCTGAAAAAAGTGAAGTGTGGAGGACTGGATAAGAAGGTACCGTGAAGGAGATTCAGACTCAGTATAGAATCAATAATTTGACAAAGATCTCAGTGAATGCCAATAAGGAATAAAACTATGCCAGAAGCAATGTCTTGTATCTCAAAGCATTCCAATGTGAAACTGACAACACAGTAGCATTTGCTTATTATTCTATAGCTAGTTATTATCCTCAGGATAAAGACCTGAACTCCAAACTTCCTGATGCAAAGAATATTAAATTGATTTCTGGACAGGAAATGTTAACAAACTGTAACAGAAACCTTAATGAACACTCCTCACACTAGAGTTCCTGTCTATCAGCCTATTTCCAGGTTTTTAGTGATGATGGGAGGATTCCTCACTCATTGCAGGGGAAAATAAAGGGTCCTATCCCAATTTATTTGGTTTCTATGTTCTAAAGGTAGCACAACATATTGTATTTGGAAAAGAGACATAGTCTTATATTATTGCTATGAAGAAACCAGAAACTGGGGACAGTGTTGTACTAAATATGATAACTTCCCCTCCTGAAGAGGTTTAAGAGATTTACAAAGTGTATTACACTTAAAAAAATATGCTCAGACACAGGATTGCCCATGTAGCAAAACTAGAAAAATTAAATTATTTAAAATAAACCAAAAAATTATTTTAAAAACATTTCAAAATGATATACTGTGGGTGAACAGGAAATTTTCCAGATGTGAAAGAGAGATTACATACATAACAAAAAAGATCTATGAAATGGTACTGTCTTATGGATGAGATAACTGAAACATAGGCATCATTCAAGTAGGTGGTACAGAAATGAATTTGAACCTATATGATAAATACACCACAAGAGAGACACTGATCTCTTTTTATAGCATAACTTTGAAATTCTGTGCTGTTAATCCTGGTGTTAGTTTCTAATATCTGAATTATGATTCCTTAAAAAGTCTCATTGTTTTAAGCTCTTCGTTGACATTGAACTATGATCTGTTCATCTGTAGAATGACACTTTTCTGCCATAATTTTGCATTTGAATCCACAGTAAACAATTTTTAAAATATATCCAGACATTTTGAGGAAGGACTTGACATCTAAGTGCATGCTTCCAAACTCTAGTCCCATCTCAAACTCAATAGATCAAGAATCTTAAATTTATTTGCCTCAATAATATACATAAATATATAAAATGGAGGTGCACAAAGCCTATATTTTTTGTCAAAGTAGATCAAGTATGCACTCCACATTTAATATTCTTCCAGTGACTTAAATATAATGTAGAAAGAAGCACATACAGAACATAACCTTTATGTATATTTACAATTTAAGAATGATGGCAAATTAAAGATATGTTTTGTCTAAAAAAATTAGTTGTTCAACCAATGGCAGTAATCATAAATTTCTCCTTGCTATTGTTTTTACTCATAAGTGCTATGACCAACTTAAATTAAGGTACTTAAATAGCTACCTAAATACCTAAACAAGCGACCTAATAAACACTGCTTCATGTATATGAATCTCATCATATGGAAAAAGCATAGTTGGCACAATATCTTCTTATCACTCAGATTAGCAAGAAGTAATAGAATGTGCTTAGTGCCTTTTCCATTCAAGTCTGTTTTTCAACTTAAATATAATTATTTTATTGACAATTACTAATACATGGCTCATTGATTCCCAAGCATTATACTAAGTGAGATTTCATAATTATCCTATTAGGTAGGTACCGATATGTCACCTTCATTTCACAATGAGGAAACCAAGACAATAAGGAAACTGAGGTTAGAAAACTTGGCAAAATGATAGAGCTATTGAGAAGAAAAGGCAGGTCTCTGACTTAGACAGTCTGCTTTCAGAGTCTATTCTCCAAATTACTACTCTGTACTATCCATTTCTACCATGATTTTCTTTTTGTATTTGTTTCACATTTTAAAAAAAATAACATTTTCAATTTGTCATTTATAACTACATTAAGTGAACATTAAAAGCATGATACCATTAAATAACAATGTAAGCAATCACTTTGAACCATACAAGCTTTTAATAAGCAGCTTTGCATATACTATTTTTTAATTTGCTAACTTATTTTTCTTTTCCACCATAAACAGAGAGTCATTTCAGGTATAGTCTTTCTTTACCAAGGTTAATCTTCATATTTGTTGGTACCCCTCTTGTATTATTATTTCCTCTACACTATCCTCCCCTGCTTTACTTATTTTTAAACAATTGTTGTCTTTCCATTATGGATAAGGCTTTATACCACAATAGATTCTCTTTGTACTAAAATATTTGAGATCATCAAGATGACTGAATTCACGACCACCTGATGGAATATTTTTGAGGGTTAAAGGAATCTTATTAATGATGACTCCCATTAAAGCTTATATAGAATAGACTCTCTTAGAAATCTAAATTTATGTTTACTCTAGACATGTAAGGTGAGCCTTGAAATAAATACATTTGATAGACTAAGATGTTAGAGAAGTGTGTTAATCACAAGCTGTAGAGTCATTAAAGGAAGAAAAGCCTAATGTGTGTTTACGGAAAGTGTAAGAAGCTTAGGACAGGTGGGATAGAGGCTCCCAATTCCATGGAAATAGATAATAAAGCTACAGAGTGGTTACTCATAGTTTAGAAGACTGTGATCACCAGATTAAGGAATTTGACCTTAATTTAGTAGACGGTGCAGGCTCATCCAGTGTTTCCGGGCAAGAAATGGAGAACCAAAACATAATGAACCAAAGCTTAAACAAGATTAATCTAATTGGTGATTATAGCTGATGGATCATGGCAAGCAATTAGAAGATGGATGAGACAGCTCAAGTGTGAAGTGATAAGCTTCATACTTTGTCAAGGTTTTTTTGTCTTTTAAAATATGTGCTATAATGAAAAGATTTGATCTGACTGTTTGAGAAATCCGATGCTGGAAAATTTAGTGAAACTTAAAAACTTTAGTGATGGATTTCCTGGCAACAATAATTTTTTTCCAAGACTTACTCCAAAGTTATATTAATGAACACAGCTGCAAAATCAAAACCTTACAGATTATATCACAATTCCCTAAGATTGAACACCGGGAAATACAATATTTTTTTTTCTATTTTTCATACATGACTTTAAAATGAAGTAGTCAAAACCATTTTTATAATTATTGATCCCCTTCACTTATATGTGATCCTATAAAATTAAAAATATACCATGAAATCTTTGGTTTCCAAACAAAATGAAGGCAGAAATAATACTGTATATTGGTATATTTATTATTCCTACAAAATTGGCTATTTTTTATTTTTAGTAATTATCTCATTTTGCAGGTGAAGAAACAAAGGATCAAAATCAAAATTAAGTAACTCTTGTAATACCCAGCAAATAAGTCTGAGTAAAGTAAGCAGGGCCTTGTTACTCTGACTCTAGTCCTTTTTCTGCCCTTTTCACCAATAATCATTCAGGAAAATAGAAATTTTCTTCTTACTGAAGAAGAAAATAAATTTCACAGCATTGGAAAATGGTATTTTAGAAATAGTGCCTTCAAGTATCAGTAAAAAATGTAGGGCTTTTATGTTATTCTATACTTTAAAATGAGACATAGAATACAGACCTAAATTTGTTCTGTAACATGGCCAATGGAAGCCAATCTTCCATGTATTTCTACACTTGGCACTAAAGAAATGATTAGTTCAGGAAAAATCTTAAAACATATATTAGTGATATGTGTTAGTACTAATAATAGTGATAAAGCACCTACCTTGCCTTGATGATAACTTCACCCATTCTTTAATTTTTTAAATAGTAGGATGTGGCCTTATGATGAGTGTATAATATCCTTGAACTCTATTTTCATTCTAAATGTAGAAAATTAACAGGTAGATTTATATGACTGACTATGACAAAAATACAATGTCGAGCTGTCTATTATCTCCAAAAATAACTTTTTTCACTATAAAGTTACTTATAATGTTTTTACTTTACACTTTTTTCTTTATACCTGGATGCCGGCTTTTATGTAACAGTGTTTTGTTCTGTCCTCACAATAGTCTAGCCAAGAGGAGGTCACTAAGTACTAACCTGGCAACAAGTGAGTCTGCCCCATATAATGAGCCTCCACACATGCACAAAAACTTTAATGTACATGTGAGTTACCTGGAGATTTTGTTAAATTGCACAGTACGAAGCAGTAGGTCCAGTGTGGTCTGAGACTCTACATTTTAAGTAAGCTCTGTGATGCTTGCTTCCGATTCTCAGACCACTGTTTGAGTAATAAGACTATGGTAGCACCGTAGCAGTAAAGAACATAGAGGGTCATTTTCAATAGGATTCTCACAGCACAGTGAATACAAGATACTTGGAAAGTTTATTGATACTGGGAATTGCAGAGTTAATGCCAAGGCAGCTGCAGTAAAGTTGTAAGTATTCGCAGTACAGTGCATTCCACACAGTTGAGACTAAAGGAATGAATAATCCAAGGAAGATCCTAAAACATGTTAGTGATAAATGTTAGACCTAACACTAATGATGATAAAAGTACCCTATTGCCTAGAGAACAGCTTCATCCAAAAACAATTTTTTTAAGCAGAGTCTGCTTAGCTGTATAATGTTTCTCAAATCCAAACCAACGCAAAATTATTCTGCCAAGTTTAGTTTCAAGGAAAAAGATTTTTTTTCATGCTAAGACCTGTTTTAATTTCTTACATAATGAAAATTGTTTTCTTTTTAGAGTTACTCAGAAACTTTAGAGATATTTTTAAATGATATCAAACACTTCAATACATAAGGAGTGACAAATACAATTTAATTGTATTGTTTCACTTAATGTCTAACTTTTGTATCCCTAATACTCTTATTTTGCATTATGTTTGATCTTATAAGTGTCTCCAAATAGTTTTGTACAAATAAAAAAAGGAATAAAATGAAAATTAAACAATGTAACAAAGATGGAGTAGAGATGTAGGAGAAAAGGAAGAGGAATGAGAGAAGAAGGGAAGGGAAAATAAGCATGAAACAAAAATGTAGGGGGAGGGGAAAGCAGTCAATTATGGAAAGAAAACGATAACAAGGAAAGGAATGGGTTAATTTTGGTTTCTTTAACTTTATTGAGGTATAATTGATATGTGAAAAATTGCAAGCATTTAATATGTACATCTAGATGAGTTTGGACACATGCTTACAGCCATGATGCTGTCATCACAACCAAGATACTGAACATATCCATCACCAAAAGAACTACATTTTTATAAAATGAAGAAAACTGAGGTCAAGTTTCTCTCTCTCTCTCTCGTCCCTCTCCCTTTACCTATCGATTTCTGATTGCTCCAGTATCATTTGTTGAAAAGGCTATCTTTTATTCCACTGAATTGCTTTGCACATTTGTCAAAAATTAGTTGGGCACATTTATGGAGGTCTATTTCTCGGTTCTCCATTCTGTTCTGTTGACCTACATATCTGTTCCCTCCATCAATATCACAGAGTTTAAACCATAAACAATCAAGACTATATAGTATTCCTACTACTTTATGCTTCCTTTTCAAAGTTGTTTTAGGAATTCTTTTCTTTTGCATTTCTATGTACGTTTTAGGATATTCTTGTCTATACCTAAAAAAAGTCTTTCTGGAATTTTGATTGGGATTGCTTAAACCTGCATATCATTTTGGAGAGAAACGTTATCTTTACTATGTTGAGTCTCCCAATCCATAAATAAGGTATCTCTGTCTAGACTTAGATTTTCTTTGTTTTCCTTCATCAGAATCATGTAGCTTTAGAGATAAAAATCTTGTACAAGTTTCGTTAGATTTACACCTAAATATTTCACTTTTGAGCCATCATAAATGGTACTGTAATTTTCTCTGTGTCCACTTCATTATATGCTTTTCTTGCATGTTTATCTGTATCTTGCGTATATATGGAACTTACTTATATGTTCTTACTTTTAAGTTCTAGATATATTTTTGTAGATTCCTTTGAATATCCTATGTAGAAAATAATATATGTAAGTAGGAATAGTCTTATTTATTGCTTTCTGATACATATGTTTTTATTTTATTTTCTTGCATTATTACAGTGGCTAGAACTTCCAGCACTGTGTAACTAAGAGTGATAAGAGCAAATATGCTTGCCTTGTTCTCAATATTTAGAAGAAGAGCATTCAATCTTTCGGCATTAAGTAAAATATAAGCTGTAGGGTTTTTTAAATTTTTTTCTCAATAGATGTTCTGCATCAAGTTCTTCCCTAGTTCCATTTTTCTGAGAATTTTTATCATGAATGAATGTTGACTTTTTGTCAAATACTTTTTCTGGATTGATTGATACAATCATGTGTTTTTTTTTTCTTTCTTAGCCTGTTAATACTGTTGATTACACTGATTTACAAAAATTGAAACTTACTTGGATCCCTGAAATAAAACATATTTGATTATAGTGTATAATTATTTTTATATATGACTAAATTTTATTGGATAATGCTTTGTCAATAACTTTTCTGCCTATATTCATTAGGTATACTGCCTCTAATTTCCTTTTACTGTAATGCCTTTGTCTGGTTTGGGTATCAGTGTAACATTAGCTTCATAAAAAGCATTTTCTTCTATTTTCTGAAAGATATTGTGTATAATTAGTGTTAATTCTGTTTTAAGCTTTTGGTAGCACTCTCAAGTGAAATGATAAGGGCCTGAAGATTTAACTTTTGGAAGTTTTAAAACTATAAATTATCTATTACATATTGGATGAATCCTGATAGTTTGTGTTGTTTGGTACACTTCTTCTAAGTTGTCAAATTTATGTGTGTACAGTTCTTAATGTTGTTCCTTTATTATTCTTTTAATGTGCACAGGAACTGTAATGATATTCCCTGTTTTGTCCCTGATTTTTATAATTTATGTCTACTGTCCTATTTTATTTGTAAATATTTCTGGAGATTTGTTAATTGTATTGAATTTTTTGAAATATCACTTTGTTTCAGCTCCATAAAAATGTGGGCAAAGAACATGAACAGAAACCTTTCAAAAGAAGACATACATGCAGCCAACAAGCAAATGAGAAAAGCTCAACATCACTGATCATTAGAAAAATACAAATTCAAATCACAATGAGATACCATCTCACACCAGTCAGAATGACTATTGTTAAAAAGTCAAAAACTAACAGATGCTGGCGAGTTGTGGAGAAAAAGGACCACTTATATCCTGTTGGAGTGTAAATTAGTTCTGCCATTGCAGAAGATGATGTGGTGATTACTCAAAGACCTAAAGACAGTAACACCATTTGATCTGGTAATCCCATTACTGGGTATATACCCAAAGGAATATAAATCATTTTATTTTAAAGACACATGCACACGAATGTTCATTGCAGCACTATTCACAACAACAAAGACATGAAATCAACCTAAATGACCATTAATGATGGACTGGACAAAGAAAATGTGGTACATATACACCATGGAATACTATGCAGCCACAAAAAAGAATGAGATGATGTCCTTTGCAAAGACATGGCTAGAGCTGGAGGCCATTAGCCTTAACAAACTAACACAGGAACAGAAAGCCAAGTACTACATGTGCTCACTTATAAGTGAGAGCTAAATGATGAGAACGTACGAACACATAGAGGGGAACAACACACCCTAGAGGGTGGGAGGAGGGAGAAGATTAGGGAAAACAATGAGTGAATACTAGGCTTAACACCTGGGTGATAAAATAATCTGTACAATACACCTCCATGACACAAGTTTACCCATGTAACAGACCTGCACTTGCACCCATGAACTTAAAATAAAAGTTAAAAAAAAAGAAATATCACTTTGTTTCATTGATTTTGTTTTCCCATGATTTTATTGTTTCATTGATTTTTTCCTAGTGTTTTGTTGTTTTCATTTTCATTGAATTCTGCTCTTTATAATTTTCTTCTGTTTGTTTGCTTTGGATTTATTTTGATATTTGTCTAGGTTCTTGAGGTGAAAACTAGATTATTAGTTTGAGACTTCTTCTCTTTCCTAACACATATAGTCTGTGCTATAAATTTCCCTATTAGTACTGTTTTAGTGTATCTCAAAAGTTTTAATGTGTTGTATTTTCATTTCCACTCAGTCAATGTACTTTGTTAATTTTCTTGACCAAAAGAAATTTAGGAGTGTTGTTGTTCACTTCGCATAGTTGGTGAACACTTGGTGTAATTTAATTTTTTAAAATTTGTTAAGAATTGTTTTATGGCCACTAGTGTGGTATATCTTTGAATACCTTCTATGGGCACTGAGAAATAATGTACATTCTGCTATCGTCCGAAATATTCTATAAAATTTGATTAGATTCTGTTGGTTGACAGTGTTCTGGAGTTCTATATCTTTGTTGATTATTCCAGTTGTTCTGTTGAGACAGGTGTGTTGAAGCCTCTAACTGTAATTGTGGATTTTTCTCTCTGCTCCATCAGGTTTGCTACGCATATTTTGTATTATCTTGTTTGGTGCATATACATATAGGATTATGATATCTTCTTGTTGGATTGATCCTTTTATTACTACATAATGCCTTTCTATGTCCCTGTAGGTTTCTTTACTTTGAGGTCTAATTCATATGATATTAATGCAGCCAGTGCTGTTTTTTGATTAGTATTTGTATGAAATGTTTTTTTCCATTCCTTATTTTAATCTGCCTTCACATTATATTTGAAACGGGTTTTTGTGAACAACATATAGTTGAGCTACATCATTAATTTACTCTGAGAATTTATTTTACTTAGTGTATTAGGACTGTTTACAGTTAATTTGATTAGGGTCTCATGTTTACCATTTTATTTCTATGTATTCTGATCTATTTTTCCTTCTTCTGTTTTCTTTCTCTGGCCTTTCTATACACAATAACATGCTTTAGAATTCTATTTTGATGTATTTATAATATTTTCAATGTCTCTGTATAATATTTTATTGATTCCTTTAAATATTTTATTTTATATACATAACTTTTCACAATCCATTGGTGCTGTTATTTTACCAATTTAAGTGAAATGTAGGAACTGTTCCTTCTTTATATCTCTTTAGCCTCCCTCATTTATAATATAATTACCTTAAATATTTCTCTTATATACATTTAGAATTATGTGACGTTATTTTATAATTTTTCTCCTTCAACCATTAAACATAATTCAGAAACTCAAGAGTAGAAAACTATTGTATTAACCTTTTTTTTTTTTTTTGCTGTGTTCTTTAACCCTTCCTAATATTAAGATTTCTTCTATCTTTCATTTTCTGTTTAGAATACTATTCACCAATATTCTAACATGTGCCTGCTGGTGAAAAACAAATTAAGTTTTTACTCATCTGAAAATGTCTTGATTTCCCCCCTTAATTCCTCGAAGATATTTTTTGCATATATAGAATTCTTGACAGTTCTTTTCCTTCCACACTTAGAAAATAGTGGGCCACTTCTTTCTGGACTCCATGGTTTCCAAGGAGACATTCACTGTCGTTTAAATATACATGTGCATGTATGTGTGTGCATCTATCAATCCCTACAACAAATTCTTATGCATATAGTTAAACCAAGAGTGGTTCCAAATAAACAGAAATTTAAGACTGAACTGATATTTACCTATATAGAATTGATTCTCTCTACTGTTTAGATTTAGTTATTAATGACTCTTCCTAGTGGTAAGAGCAGTACACTGCACACAGCGGCAAACAAGTACATAAATATCATCTATAGACATCTGTAATTTAGTGTCAATATAAGGAAAGGCTTTGGGTGACTAAGCATTTTCTGCTATAGAACAGCTTATTGAAAGCAAGATGTAAAATAAGACTGGTTGGTTGTTTTTAAGTGTTCTAGATAAGTTGGAGAAAAGAAATAATTAGATCAGATACTTAAATTACTGGCGCATGGCCCACAGGTGTCTCTATTCTAATACTCAGGATCCTGCTCCTTCCCAATCAATCCCCTAACTTTATCAAAAAGATCATTAAAGGATGGAAAATTCATATGTGGTAATCCAGATACCTGCAGGATTAAACAATAAATTTGCTTTCAGAAATGGAGTCTTTTTTTCTCTACCATCAGAAGTGTTTTGGTTTCAGCTAGAAAGGCTAGCAATATGCATGGATGAAAACAATACAAGGATATATGAATGAAGTCTCAGCTCCATATTATAATCTTTAAGGAATTTGATTAACTTTTCATTGTACAGGCATCATGCTGGTTTCTGACATTGCTGATATGATGCTGAATGGACCTAGACTGATAGAGTCTGCTTAAGCTTTTCATATCTAATGGGGTTCACTTGGTAAAATGTTTTCCTAGGAAGTTGTCCATTTTATTTAGGTTTTCAGATTTATTTGCATAGTTTCATTTTGCTCTATTTGCTTCAATAGTTGTGCTCATTGTTATTTCTCATTTTGTATATTTCTATACTTGTCTTTTCTTATTGTCTAATTTTTTTCAAAACATGCATATTTTTATTATATATATCTACTGTTCAATACCCTACCTTCTTGATTTTTGTTTATATCTTTATCATTTACTTCTTTTGTTTTATTTTCATTTATTTGTTGTTCCTTTTCTAGTATTTAACCTGAGAATATATTTTTTATTCACTTATTTGCATTTCTTAGTCCTTATTGATAAATACGATTAATTATAGAAGTCTTCCTTTGATTACTGCTTTAACATATAGATTCTTATGTGTGGTGTTTATGTTACCTTTTATAAATTACATATTCAGAAGTTATTTTCCCCTCCTGCCAAGTTAGCTTAATAGAAAATTTTATTTAATGTCCAAATGGAGGAGCTTTTATAAATCTTTTTTTTTTTTTTTTTGAGATGGAGTCTCACTCTGTTGCCCAGGCTGAAGTGCAATGGCGTGATCTTGACTCAATGCAACTTCCACCTCCTGGGTTCAAGAAATTCTCCTGTCTCAGCCTCCCGAGAAGCTGGGATTACAGGTGCCTGCCACCATGCCTGGCTAATTTTTGTATTTTCAGTAGAGACTGTTTCACCATGTTGGTCAGGCTGGTCTTGAACTCCTGACCTTAGGTGATCCACCCACCTCTGCCTCCCAAAGTGCTGGAATTACAGGCATGAGCCACTGAGCTCAGCCTAAACTTTTTAATTTTTTCTTGCACTAGGATCAAATACTTTTAAAAACTATTTGTACCTCATGAAATTTACTGACACATTCTTTGTGACCTAACATATTATCAAGTTTTGTGAATATTCCATACATACTTGATAACTAGTATATGATTGGTAAAATTGCAATAGTCTATATTAAGACTGTCCTTTTTCACACTGAATTCTATATTGGATATGAAGATTACAAACCTTGTTTTTTATATTTTACATCTGTCTAATATATTTTACATTTACCCTTCTTTTTATTATTAGCCTGAGGTGTGTCTAAGCCTTTAGTTTTGCTTTTAGATTCAAATTGAAAACTTTTTTAGTTTAAAATGTGAGTTAATTCCAATCACCTATATTGATGTGACCTTATGTTTAAGCTCAGTTCTATCATGTTACTTTATGTTATACTTTTTATGAGCATTATGGCATATTTGCTGTGTTTCTCTACATCTTGTGTTTTCTTTACTCTTATACTTTTTTATATTTCTTTTAGCATATAAGAATGTTTTCATTGTTGTTCTAGTTGTTACTTTTGTATCTACTCCTTATTTAAATGCCCTTAGTCTACTACTTTTCTTATTTAATTTTTTACTAACTTATTTGCTAATTTTCGATGGTGTCTTTAACTTCCATTATTGCCTATGCAATCTATCAATGAGCTTATTCTGTTGCTTCTTTCACTCTCCTTTTCTTACAATTTTTATTTGCATTATTTCTATTTCACCCGACTGTATAAGATTTATGTGTCATGTTTTCATCTTTGTCCTCATATTTACTTTAGACTTAGGCCTATGTTTAAATATTAAGTGCTCCCCATCAGGCCCCTGCCTATCTTTCCAGCTTCATCTTATATGACTCATTTTTTGCTACCTTTCATCTTAAGAGGTCTGCTACCTGTTCTACTGCCACCACACCACTGTTATGCTCTGATTGCCATGGATTAATTATGTTATAGTGTTTATCACTACCTGAAATCATCTCATTTGTTTGTTTATTGTTTATTTCCCACCCCTCTTCTTCAAGATTCCATCTTCATATGAGCATAGTCTTATCTTCCTCATCTATTTAATTTACAAGGTCTTGATACATGGATAGCCAAAAGGCTGTCCCAAAAAGAAATTCAAATCCATGAATCCTGCTGCATTTTATTCTCTTATACTAAAGAAGTATGAGAAGAATAGTCCCAGAGATTTTAAGTGTGCCATACTTAAAAGAGAGAGCTAAATTCTATATAGGAGCTTCCAACATTCAGAAACCAACACAGAAAAGTGCATCATTTATCCAATCACTTCTATTCAAGAGATCCAATAATGTAACATACGTGAACAAATTTGATAATGATGCAAATTTATGACAATATTGTTTTTAAACAAAGTTTCTACTTCTGAGTAACTAAGGCATAGAAAAGAAGTCCAAGTTAATTGGTTTTAATTTAAAAATTGGTAATTGGAGAAATGAAGTGGTAAATTTACTATGTGACAATTTAGCCAAAATGTATCGGGGAAATAGAAAAAAGAAAACTAAGAGAGGCTGAGTAAAACCTAAGGAACAACAAATACATTCAGGGAAGTGTAGCTCTCAAAGGCCTGTCACAGTAAGAATGAAGGGATCTTTAACATTTGCCCTTGTCCACAATTATGACTACATCAAAATGTGTACTGGTTGCAATATAAGAAATAGTAAATGATATAAGCCTATGACTATGTTTCTATTTCAAAGTCACTAGATTATGCAAAGTAGTCGTTATTGGTGAATAGTATACATTTCTACATAGCTATAAATGTGGCCAAAATTCCCTACATCACAACTATGTCTTCTGATCCTTGTAACTCCTGGGCCAAGCATACACCCTGATACCTTGTGAGGTTTTAATAAATAAATAGCAAACAAATAAATTAAATGTTATTAGTGAGTATCAACTACTTATGAAAGTTAATGAATAAATAATTGTGTCACCCTATTTAACCTAATTTTCTCTAATGATGTTTCATCAAATCTAATATGATTTGCCTAAAATAAGTTGTAGATTCAACTCCTTACAAATCATGTATTTTGTGCCTATATGTGTATTTATTCAAGAGTCTACTTTAGAAAGCAAGCAATTATATTCTAGCTTTATTCTGTTGTGGCTACAGACCTGTATATCTAGATATCTGTATATCTAGAACCTGCTATTGCATAGCTCGAAAGGATAAGCTGAATTTTAAAATTCAGTCCATTTGTAGAAATTGATTTAAAAGAGGGACCAATTAAATGAAATTAAGATTTGAAAAGCTATGAAAGAGAATATTGCTTATAATACAAACTATTGCACAAGCAGCTGGATAAAGATTTTAATTCATGGCTAAAACTATAAAGAAAGGAAAGGCAAAGGAGAGTTAAATTCTATCAAATAAAATGAAATTTAAGAAAACTGGGCTTGCCCTTCTTATGAAAATGTTTAGAGCAGATTATTCTTTAGAAAGGAATTAAAACTGTGAATTCCCTAGAATATTTATGAGCTATAACTACATAATTAGTGAACTGAGTTCATGAAGTCCAAAAAGTGAAATTTCATTAAATAAGCAGTAGTTATTAATTTAAATGTACTAGTACCATAATTAAATATTGCCTTATTTTTTATGTTACCTACATTGAATTCTAAACAGTACTTTCCAAAAATGAGCATAAAAGAGCTTTTCTGTTTTAGGTGTATGTGATATATATATAGGTCTATAACATAATTTAAAGTAACATACAAATTTTAACTTACCTTTTGAAATATGTACAACTTTGAGGACAAAAGTTGTGTTGCATTAAACCTTTTATCCCTCCAAACGCCCAACACAAGATTCTGAACATAATTAGGTACAAAGTAAGTAATATCAACATTTGTAGTAAAAAATGAAGAATGAAGATTAGACACTTAAAATTTATTAGAACACATGATCTTGTCCGCTTTTAGATATGTATTTACCACTTACATGGCAATCTCCTGGAATGAAAAAGCTTACATTATACTAAATAAATTCAAGTGACATGATTATTTCAGAGAAGACAACAATAAAACAAGATGCTTGATTCAGAACAGGCAATATTACAAAGGATATTTTTATCAGTATGTAAGTCATTCTAAGCATGTTTAATTAAAAGTTAATTAAGTTAATTAAGAACAGAAATAGCAAATTTAAATAATTGTGAAGAAAACAGATGACACTAATAATAAAAGAAAGTTTTAAAAGCCTGGGAACTTTAATTAAATGTAAAACAAACTTTGAGCTATGTACATATAAGATACAAATATAGATTCAATTACTTGTAATTAGACATTAGAAAATCATTATTACTTATTTGCCTACATTGTCCATTTATTTTCTGAATACATGTTCTAATATATACAATTTTGTTGAAAATGATCTTTCAAAGTAATAGGTATTATCTCATTTTCTAAAAGCTTATTATACCTGGCTACTGTGGGCCAAGTGTAAGAAATGGTGGTTAGCACCAAATATACAAATTCCAGTTGTCTAAATTGAATCATGTGACTGAACATGGTGGCTCATGGCAGCACCTGAGCTCAGGAGTTTGAGACCAGACTGGGCAACATGGTGAGACCCTATCTCAACCAAAAAAAAAAAAAAAAAAAATTGCTAGGTGTGGTGGTGCATGCCTGTGGTCCATGCCTACTCAGGATGCTGAGGTGAGAGGATCACTTGAGCCCAGGGGGTGGAGGTTGTAGTGAGTCAAGATCGCACTACTGCACTCCAGCCTGGGTGACAGAGCGGGATCCTGTCTCAAAAGTAAACAAATAAATAAATAAATAGAATCTCGTATGGTGAGCTCATTTTTTTTATGTTTATATATTAATTAGTTACTAGCCATGAGTAAAATACCAAACAAAAAATCTTACACAATGAGAAAAATTTAATTTCCCATATAAGGAAAATTCTAGAGGCTAGGGATTTCTAGATTTAGTTAATATAATAGTTCAAAGATGCCAGCATCCTGGCTCTTCTCCGTAGTTCTCCCAACTTTATTCGTAATTGCAAGATAGCAGCAGAAACTCCAACCGTTACCCGACAACCCATGTCCCAAAGGAAATACAACGTTTTCACAGAAGCGCCCTGGCAGATTTTCTTCATCCAGAGTTGTGTCCCATATCTTTGCTTAAATCAATGATTGAAAAACACACAGAATTTCCAGGATTTACTTAAACTTATCAACATTTGCCCTCTGGGGCTGATTAAAAGGGTTCACCTTCCATGAACGCATAAAAACAAACAAACGAATAAAAAACAGACTCTGCTGGCAAGAAATAACGCTGTTAAGGATATTGAGGAGACAACAGACAAAATAATTTCTCAACAATATTCACTTAAAATTGATTTCCCTCTATTATTTAGTTTTCAGAATTATATAGACCTTTTCAAAGACTGGATTTTAGAAGACAGAATTGTTTTCCCGTATAGCTTTCTAGGTGTTACTTCTATAGCCATGTCTTATAGGTAGAGGGTTGTCCTCAGTCTCGTCTCTCATACTTTTGCAGACCCACTTGCCATGTTTATTCCTGCCCAGAATCTCATTTCTACCTTATCTCTTCAAAACAAAACATAACTATTTTGTAAGACACAAATGAAGTAACATGTCTTTCATAGTCCTCCTCTCATTTTATTTTCACAAGGATTACTGTAATGCTTATTTAAAAATTGCTCTAATAGTATGGAAGTGTTACATAGTCAATGATCAAGTAGTATGTGAATGTTTTGTCACTGTCCTTATTCACTCTGATTTTCCAACCTCAGACAACTGACTTCTGTTAACTGGTGTTCATCAGTTCATTACATTTCTGTACAAGTCCCATATTTACATGTTGTTTGCTCTGTGGCATTAATGAGATTATACACTACGTATTGCAATTTGACCTGAGTTTTAACTTGACTATATCTTCGTGTTTTTTACTTCAGTATATATGTATCTACTTAAATCTTTTTAGTGTCTGAATAGCATATGCTTTACCATAATTAATTTAATCTTCCATAATTGAGTAACTTTCAAATTGTTTGCCATTTTGTTCTTATGAAAAGTGACAACGAACATCTGCATGTGATTCCCCAAAACAGACTCCTAAAAATGAAATGTTTGGGTCAAAGGGTATATTGCTACCAATGTTTTAAAATTTCCCATCAAAATGCTAGTTCCATTCTACTTATAGTTAACCGATATATGACTACTTAATAACCTGCATCTATATCTAATTAGATATTACCAATCATTTGTATAACATCATTGTTATTGTATTTTAATTACTTCCATTACTAGTAAGATATCTTTCTATTTTATTTTCAAAATCAAATAGAACTTAGTATTAACTAAGAACTGTCCTTAGCATTACATTTCTCATAAGTCATGTAATATATATGCCAATTTTATGAGTAGATACTAATATGATCACCAATTCAGAGAAGAGGATTAGGCAAAAGATCACTTCCCAGGGCCACATGACCGGACTTGGAGAAGCCAGAATTTTAACCCAGATAGCTTGGATGCAAAGCTCAGCCGGGATTAAAGTACACTTTTCTGTACTTTCTTCTGAAATGGATATGTTTTTTAAAACTTTAATTCTCAGTTTATTCCTCTATCTATAATATATTCTTTGTATTTCTGAGGTAACTTTACTTTAAAATACATAGCTTTAAAATTGCCCAAACAGCAGTAAAATGCCCATTTTATCATTAACTCCACATCTATAATGGTGCCTGGGAAATGTGTGTAGGAATCTTGGACTTAGACCCTTCTGTAAAAACTTCTTTCTCAATAGATTTTAAATGTAATTTTTATTATAAATAAATATATATGCTTATGGCTATGCTACCTGCTTATGACTGTGCCAATCCACATGATTTTAGTTACAAATTCATTTTATAGTATGCACCAAGGGAAAGCTACTTTCATTACCCACTGCCAAACTCTATTCTCCACTAGTTATGGATTTTCTTCCAGATGCATTTAAAAATAAAAAAATTAAAGTCTATTAAAAACAGCTATTAGGAATTTGATTGAAGGAAACTGGCATCTTTTCAATACTGTTATCTCAACTCATCATTCTACCTTGTTTGTGTTTTTTAAAAGACATTATTATCTTCACAGAAATTCAACATATTTCTTATTCCACTTCTTACGTTGTATGGGCAGTTTGCTGGTAATTGTCTATTTTTTATTGATAGGTTTCTGATTTTACCATGAAGTTTTTTTTGTTTATATATGTATTCTTCTTTGAAATATATGGTAGACTAAGCTCACAGTCGTCACACCCAAAGAACAAGGAAGCTAAAATGTTTATCCATAAACTCTCATCCACTAGTTCAGAACACTTACAAAGGCATTGATTCCAGAATTTTGGTCTGCCCCATTGAAGGGCAAGTGCCAGATGTCCTCAAAGTGCAGATCCTGACAGTAAGACAGTAAGAGCTTTAAGATCTGAATGCATGAGAAGAGGGGACACCAAGGGGATCTAACTGGGGCATCTCCAGTATCTGCCACAAGTAATGTTTATAATTGATTTCAGCTAATTCAGCTCTTCACAACTTGAAGGCTTTTTTATTTTTATTTTTGTTAGATATCTGTGACTTCAAAGCAATACCTTCCTAGACCTATGCAAGAGAAGCCCCTTTCCTGAAACTTCCTCCTTAGAGAGACTCACATATCAAGGATGCCATTTAGGTCTCACAGAAATACTTTCCCGTTTCTTACCCAAAGTTCTGACGTCAAAAAGCAGTACTATCTTAATCCTGTGAAGATCTGTGGGCTCTGCTGCTGCCAATCCATGATTAAAAGTACTTATGAATGTGAAGAGGATTTGAGTAGTAAAAAACTTCACTAAGAGAAAAGGCAACTTAGTCAATCTATTAAATTCTTCCTCTCAGATGACAATAAATAGTGTTTCAGTGTTGTCAAGGTAGAAGAAAACACATAAAGTTTGTCAACTTGATTTATAATTTTAAATTTTTAAACCTGTGGTATATGGGCCTCCATTTGTACCCCTAACCTGGGCTTATACATATTAAGTAATAAGATATAATAAATGAAACTTAGAATGAATTCTGCCATATTTACATAACATTTACTAGTAAGCAGGCACAAAAGTGTCATATAATCTGTTCTATCAGCAGCAGTGGTGAATCCAACGGGTCTGTAGCAAACATGATTCTTGCCTCCTTGGAGGAAAAAATTCAGCTGAGAGGCATAAGACAGAAGGAAAGACCAAGGCAAGTTTCAGAGCAGGAGTGAATGATTTTTTTAAAAAGTTTTTGAGTAGGAACAAAAGGAAGTAAAGTACACTTGGAAGAGAATCAAGCAGATGACCTGAGAAATCCAAGTGCCCAATCAGACCCTTGACATGGAGTTTTTATGCATTGGAATGATTCCAGTGTTTGTGTGTCTCCTCACTTGATTTTTCCTTAGGGCGGGCAGGATGCACGCACAGTGACCTGCCAGCACTTGGGAGGGGCTACATATGCCATGTGTATGTGTTTACTGAAGTTGTGCATATGCTCATTTGAGGCATTTTTTTCCCTTACCAGTCCAGTGTTCCTAAAGGAAGTTCATATGCCAGTTAAAGTCTGCCATTTTGCCTCTTACTGTGCATGCTGAGACTGCTCACCCAACTCCTGAGATCTTATTAGGAAGCCGCTGATCACCAGCTTCAGGTGTTTTCTATCTATTGAGAGTTAGCCTTTCCCTAGTGCCAGCTTTGACCACTTGTTGTTTTAGAGAGACAGTTTAACAACTCCCTGACCATCACCTGATAGTCACCTGACATTTCTGGGGACGGGGAGCGTACCATCTCCCACCCTGCTCATGTCTGCTTAGCTACCTACTTTAACACTATGAACTGGTGATTTCTGGGGTTTAGGCATTCCAGGAAGGGCCTACATGAAAAGCTCATCTGAGGTATATTCGATACTACCTTAGTGTCAGAATTCTGTTCATCTAATCAGAGTCAGGGCAGAATTATCTACAGGTAGCCTTGCACAAGACCAGTACAAATTCCAAGCCTAGGATATTACCCAGCCAAATCCTTTCTTCCATTAATACAAGAGCTGAGCTGCCTATTGTGTCTAGGCTGTCATGGACTTCTACCATTCCTTATGAAAAAATAATCAATTCTCTAAGGCAGATTAAAGTAGAATTATTTAAAGCTCCTCTCTGTTAACTTTCTCTGGTGTGTGAATTCTTAATTCAGGTATTTAAGATGCTAACTATCTAACCCTGAATTATAAATTCTTGATTGGGGTACTTGCCCTAGGGCATAGATTAAAACTTACACACATAGCATTGTATACATTGAAACCCTATAATGGAAATTAAATGTAGTATAATGCACTGTTATGGAAGGCCTTGCCCTGGTTTTGCTGAAAGTTCTACGGGAGAACTGGGGCATGGTAGCCTAGAGCAGGCACAAAGCTTTATGCCTCCTTTCTCATTCTACGGTCCCCTTCCCATTCTGTCATGGACTTTTCAGGTCTAGAACAGTTCATGGAGAATCTGAGTAGGAATGTTAACCAAGAACTATCTGCAAAGCTATCAAAATTGGCTGCCTTTATGTCAACATCAGACTGCTAATGCATGTGACCTTTAAGATCCATTTGTGCTTGCTCTCAGCAGGATTGTAAAGATGTTCTTAACATTCAAGAATGGAATGAATGCTGACTTTTAGCCTTCTTTATTCTCCTGCAGTAGAAGCTGAGAAAACGTTTTTACAATTTGAATGTCAGGCTTTTTCTTTTTGTTATTTTTTTTTTTTTTTTTTTTTTTGAGACAGATTAAGGAGAAACAGAGCTTTAGAACTACTTTCCCTCCAAGGCCTCCAGGAGTTTGGCTGACAGCCCTAATGCCCACAGCAAGTCAAAAAGAATAACTGCACATTTGGTTTTCTGCAGAACCCATTACCTTTAGGTCCCCTGCCCTTCCTCCAGGCGTTTTCTTGGCTAGGACTTAAACAAAGGATTGTGAAAGAAATATCAACCTAGCGAACTTTTTCTAAACTTCCCACACCCCTTTTCATTTATAGCCAATGCCCTCTGAGCAGAGCAAGGCCATATAGAGCAGAGCCTATGCCAGACTTCAAGACAGTGGCACTTCTGCATGAGATGCAATGAACAAAGAAATAGGAGATTTCATCTTCTAGTTCACTGGCCTGGCTTGGCTTTTACAGTGCAGCATTCTCAAGAAAAGTATCTAAAACACTCCAAAAATAAAAAATAAAATATAAAAAAGCATCCTGTGCTTTTTCTAACATTTCCCATCTACACCCTGCTTTCCTAAACCTAGATGTCATAAACTGTGAAGAGAAGTATAAAAGGGACTCATTCAAGACCTGTCCCCAGGAGTCCCTTCACAATTCTGTGCCATGTGCTTGTAACCAGCAGTGGCTCCAGAGAATGAAGACTCAGATCCCTTGGATTCTTCTGCCTGGCCTTTTAGAAGCCCTCTGGTCTATTCCCTGCCCTTCGCTGAGGGCACCTCAAGCTTGTTGAAATGTTGGCCAGCCATGACTTTTAACCACTGCCAGAATTCTTTGTTGCAGGATTACTCACATCCCTGAGGACGTGGATGGAATAACTGATCTGTAAACAAAAGGGAAACAACTGCCAGCTCCTGAATCCATAATAAGGATTACACTGTGGAACCCTTGTGAGACTCTTAAATACTAAATTCCACAGTCAGTAATGGGGAATGCCCCAATTTGGGGCTTTTTGGTGTCTCCATCATGGGTTGTGTGCCGTGTCTCTTGTTCCTGATGTTTTATTATGTCAACCACAAAAAAACCCAAAAAAACATTGCATGCCTCTGCAGTAGTCATCCTTCCTTTATTTTCATCCTTCCTGCTCAGATTTTCCCAGGCTTCTGGCTGATTCTGCAAGAGAAGGCTGGAGCCTGGAGGTTTCCCATATCAAGAACATTTTCAGAATCCTTAGCACTGGGACTTTAAGGATTCAAAACAAATGGATGTGCCTTGAGATAAATGGCTCCATTCCCCCATTTCTTTTCTGCCTTGGCCCTTAAGAGGCAATATAGACCATATAGCTTAAATGAGGCAAAATAGAAATGATCACATATTTTAAATGGAGAACTTACATGTATATCTCATGAGGAAACTGAATGATGAAGCCTCCCCATGTTATCTAGGAACTAGATAATGGTGTTTGTTTGTTTGTTTTCTGCAAGTGATTCTGAGTCATTGGTACTAGGACTTAATTTCCCTTGAGAAACAAGACGAGGTAGATGTTTTTCTTATCCGAGGTGGGAAAGGATGGTATTGGTGGGATGAAGAAGATGGGGAAGTACAGGCCAGCAAGAACTTGTAAGGCAGGACAGGGAAGACTGTGTACTCAACCTCTGCCGTGATATCTAAGAAAGTTAAGGAAAAACAAAATCATCCTCTCTAAAATACTGGGAGTTGTGGATCTAAAAAAAAATTAAACACAAGGGCACACTCTGTCCCTCCTCTGCCTATATGAGATCAGAAACAGAACTCACGATAGCAGCACCAGAGGACCCACGAACAGGCTCTTCTCTTCCCAAAACTTTACCTTTCCCACATTTTCCTACCTTTTGGAAGCCTAAAGTTACTCTCTTCTTAGGCTTGTCACTGTATAATATTTATGGCTGTTTGTTAAAATACTGTTTAAGCAAGGGCCCTAAGTCATTGCCTTGAGAGAGAAATACTTCTGAACTGAGGCCTCTGCCATGTAATGAGTACAACATGCATTAATAAACTTCTGTTTACTTTTCTTTGGTTAATCTGACTTTTGTTTTTAAGATCCACAAAAGAGAAAGAGAAGAAATTATGTTTTCTGTGCTTTCCCTTAAAAGGCATTGATATTGCAGCCAAGAAAAAATGTCAAATATGGGACAAAATAAAAGACTCCTTCAAGGGACATTGTTGTGATGCTCAGTCTTACTTGAGCTTGAGTCGTCTCTTACTGACTGTCCAGCTATCATTCCAGTAAGAACACACAATCACATCCATCCAGGGGCTATCACAATTGATCATCTCATCCACACTAACAAATCCCTAACTCCCCATCAATGGCCTAGTAAGAATAACACTTGTCTGTGTCACAAAATTTTGCTCAGACCCAACGTAGATAATCCCTAGAAAGCCCCAGAATGTCCATAGGCATCAAGACTGTGACTATATAATAGTGCATTTAAGATTAGGTTTGGAGAATGGAACTAATCAAGCTGGAGACCAATCAGCTGGGAGGTGATTTGTAACATCTCCACTGATATGCATATAATTTAGAGACATGACTTTCACTCTCCCTGTATCTTAGCTCCATAATCTGGCAATAAAACAGATCTCTGTCCCAAACACACAGGTCTCCAAGGACCTCAAAAGTTTTGTATCTTTAGTAGGTCTTTAGAGCTCCACTACTAAGGGGTTTCATGAACATTTTGGACTCAGAGCTGCCTCGAAAATGAACCTTTAGAAATAAACGCAATTTGCATTCTACCATTTTAGAATTCCTAGATCCAGCCTCCTCTTGCACAGTAACATAGAAGGAGACATAATTGAGAAGTTGCTTGTGGCACAAACTGACTATTGCACATCAAGGCATAATGCCTATGTTCCAAGAAAGAAAAGGGAGAAGAATAAGACTTTTCCAACTGACTCTTTCCCTTTGTATCATTATGGGATTATGCTGTAGAAGGCATTGAGTATCAGATAGAGACTGGGGGAAGGGGTATTAAAAGTTTTGAGCAAGGGGATAACTTAGGTTAAAAAAAGAGAGCAAAGTATCCACATGAAAAAAAAAATTAGAACTCCGAAAGCATGTAAAGGAATAAAATTTTTAAATAATTTGTTTTTTTGAGTGAAAGAAAAAGAAACAAAACCCAAAGGACCCTATAATTCATTTCAAATATGATATAGTCCACAGGAAGAGTTTTATAACATAAGTAAGCATACAATGATTTTTTAAAAATCAGGGCACATGGCATGCAAGTATTACTGAAATTGGGCTATACTGGAAAACGTATGTAGAGTTATAGACCAAGTGTTTCTAACTTCTCCATAGAGAAGAAACACATGGAAGATAAAAACATTCATGACTATATGGACATTTAAATCCTTTCAAATCTTATTTTGTCTAAGAGACAGTAAATACTTGTTAATAATAAGACAGAATGTATAAAATTATAAAATATACATTAAATTTTTAATATGGATAGGTCAATTATTGTCTACATTAACCTATGAAATTTGTGTCCAATTTATAAAATAGAAAGTAGTTCAACTTACTATTTTTGTTCCTAAACTTGCCTACCAGGAAACCTGCTAACTGAAAAAAAGGTTTCACTATTTTTCTTCCAGCCAGGAAAATTCAAATAAAATTTGAGGAGACAGAAATTTGAGTTATAGGACTGTCACTTTAAGACTTTACTGGGTAATTTTTTTTATTGACTCTGCATTTTTTTTTTAGGTCTCGGGGTACAAGTTCGGGTTTGTTAACATGGCTAAGTTGCATGTACTGGGGTTTGGTATATGAATGATCCTGTCATCCAGCTAGTGAGCACAGTACCTGATAGGTGGCATTTCAAACCTTGCTAGCCTCTAGTAATCCTCAGTATCTATTGTTCTCATCTTTGTGTCTGTGTGTACTCAATGTTTAGCTCCCACTTGTAAGTGAAAACATGCAGTATTTGGTTTTCTGTTTCTGAATTAATTTGCTTAGGGTAATGGCCTCCATCTGCATCTCTGTTGCTGCAAAGGGAATGATTTCACTCTTTTTTATGGCTGTGTAGTATTCTATGTTACCACATTTTCTTTTTCCAATCCTCTGTTGGTGAGCATCTTGGTTGATTGATGTCTTTGATATCATAAATAATGCTGTGATGAACATGAGTGCATGTGTCTTTTTGGTAGGATGATTTATTTTCCTTTTGGTATATTCCCAGTAATGAGATTGCTGGATCAAATGGTAGTTCTATGTTCTTTGAGAAAACTCCAAACTGCTTTCCACAGTGGCTGAACTAATTTACGTTCTCACCAATGGTGTGTAAACATTCCTTTTTTCTCCTTTTAAATATACATTTTCATTATTTTGTAGTGTGTTTTGTTGCATGCAATAGAAACTTGAATCTAGTGGTTTGGCCATTTTTTTTTTCTTTCATAGGAAGAAATCAGCAGTAGAAAGCTCAGGACTAGCATGGAGGCCTCCCATCATGCCATTAAAGAGGGTTTGATGTGTTTTCTCTGCCATCTTTAATGTCTGGCTTTCATTCTTAATAGCATAGACTGGCTGGTGAACATCTAGGCACCATGCCTGAATTCAAAGAAGGAAAAGGTGGAAAAGTAATGAATTTCCAATGAACTCTTACCCTTCATATCAAGACATATTATAGACTCAGCTATAAAGGTGCTTTCATAGTTACAAAAGAGTATAGGGAAATAGGTAATTTTAGTTGGGCATGTTGCCATGTTGAGCAAAATTGGAGTTCTCTTGGTAAGGAAGAAAGAGAAAATAAATACTGGGTAGGCCACATGCAACATATCTCACTACTTCTAAACATTTTAAGTGATTATAAATTTTATTCAATTTTAGCTTTTATTAGGAGTTCAAGGACTGTTACATCTTCTTTTAACAAAAATCTCTTTATGTGTCCCTTAATTAATCATTGAAATACAAGGATAAAATATAGGGCCTAGACCAAATAGTACATGGTTCTATATATGTTTGTGTTTATATTAGGCTGGGAGAAGACAAGAAAGGGTAAATGTAAACATATTTCTATATGGGTGATATGTGAACTATTTATCAAGTGCTAATCTGAGTTATATAACGAATGTCTCTTTGGTGTGAAGGTGAGGAGGTATACACTGGTAAAGAAGCCTTCTAGATGAGATAACAGGTAAGGCTTATTGTGTCTCCAAGGATTTGATATGATGTCTATAATGACACCTAGAACTGACTAGGAACAGAAAGGAAGGAGAATTGAGCAGCCACTCACAGTGACTCTTGGCCTCCCAAGTCTGACCTCAGAAAGCTGAACATTCACTGTATGTTATTGATTAAATCTACTTTTTGGGAATAGTCTCAGCCTTTTAACTTTAATGTCAGACAAGAACAATATGAAAAAGTTACTTGATGACATTTGAACCAAGAGAGGTTTTTTTGTTATTTAACATTTTATTGATTTTATTTAAAATCAGACTATTGAGCTGTTTGGACAAGTGTCAGTGATGTTGAGATCAGAAAGACAGTAACAAAAATTATAAAAACTATGGGTTAACAGGATTACTTTCATTAAAAAAATGATAAACTTGAGTTTGTAAGGGAAAAAATCTATTTCTTAAAAAAATTTATTTATATGATAGGCAGGTTATATTCCTTTCATGTCAAGCATTTGGAAAAGCAGAGACTGATCAAGGCATGAAATTCACCATATTCACTCCAGTAAAGCCTAAAAGTTTCATACGAAATACAGTTTGTAGATATTTTACAAGAACACTGTCTGAGGCTTATGAACCATACACAGAGGCTTAGATCAAAGCCACAAGACATGTTGAGGTTTAGTTCCTGCTTGAGTTTATCCAGAAACAACGGAAACATGATATCATTTCACATCAGGGAATAAACTAAAGTGGAAACAGCACAGTTTCAGTGATGAGTTCAGTCTTTGGTCAGGTCACGCAAGAAAAGGAGTAGGAAAAGTAAATTGTTCTCCCACAAAACTGTATTTTTCTTTGTAAAAAATTATCATCAAATTGTGATCTATAATGTTAATGAGATATTACCAGAAGAAGAATATCCAGTTATTGAATGCATTATATGCAGCGAGTTATTTGAGAGAGTTTTGTTTTTCTTTTCTTCCTAAGGCTCCACTTTTGATATGAGAGTCTCAGGTTTCACATCAGGCCAATGTGTATTGGTAGTGATTAAAAGTGTGAAGTCTTCTGGAAAGAAAGCAATGTAATCTCTAGTTCTTCTAGATAACTATGTAAAACCTAAAGGACTACTTTGATAATAAACATATTTTGCCTCTCTCAACAAAAAAGCCAAAAACATTAGTTCTGCTTGTACTTCCAATAAACAATTGTATTATATTGTGCATTTTAAAATTTTCAATACATATTTTCACTTTAAACAAACATGTTAGTGTTCATTGAAGATAAGGTTCACATTTTTTAAATAAAACATCACGTTTGGATCTTCTTGATTCCTTCATAACCAAAATGAAAAAGAACAATACCTCACCAGTGGCAGATGTAGAATCAACACCCAAGATGTAGGGACCTAGAGCCCACAGCTTAACTATTATGTTATTTGATCACTCATTAAATCAAGTTAATAATTATTTATAAGTTAGTCAAGCATTTTTTTTTTTCTTTTTTAAGCTCAATTTTTTTTTTCTGATTATAAACTTATTAGATTGGGAATTAGGAGACAATTCGTTCTGTATTCTAAGTTAACTGTAAAACATTGGGCCCCTAAACTATGTGAGCTTCATTTTTATTGTCTGCACAATGGATTGGTTGGAATAAATGATCTATGAAGTTCCTCCTGCTCCCTAAATCCACTTGTTCATTAGGATCCCATTCTATAGGACATATCCATCTATTTCATTTGCCACTCTGTCCTTAATGCACGCAGTTTAAGCTTGGGTTGACAAGGAAGTAGGGAAAAGGAGGGCATAGAATACTCCTTTTTCTAAGTTTTTGTCACATTTTGTGAAGTTGGTCAGAAAAAGAGCACTTTGTAACATTTCATGATGTCGGCCTGAAAGGCAGATTGGGTTCTACTTGAATACATCTGCCATATAATTAATGAGTCTATATGTGCCATAAGAGATAAGAGAAAATACAAATAAAATACAGCTTAGAAGATGTGGATCTTGGATCTTGAAGAATTTGTAAGATTTAGATAAATGGAGTGGATAAAGAGAGGATTCCACATAAAGGCCACATTCTGGGAACAAATACAGAGGCAGGAATGAGAACCATGTGTTTGGAGGGAAATGAGAGAAGCTGGAAAATACTGAAATAATGTTTTCGTTTTTCCTAATCTTGAGAAATATTACAAGATGGGTAAGTTGAGGTTCAGTTGTAGAGTGTCTTAAATGTTGGTGACTAGTGATCAACTGCTGCATAACAAAGTACCATAAATTTAGTGGCTTAAAATAACATCCATTTATTATGTCACAGTTTCTGTAGGTTAGAAGTCTATGCATGGCTTAACTGGATTCTCTGCTTAGCGTCATAGAGGCTGAAATTGAGCTTTTGGCTGGAACTACTATCTTATCTGAGACTCAGGGTCCTTTTTCAAGTTCATTCAGGTTGTTGGCAGAATCTATTGCCTTGTGATTGTATGATTGGCATCCCCATTTTCCTGCTGTCAGCCAGAGGTCTCTCTTAGCATCTAGAGGACTTCCATTTACAGGCCCTCTAAAAATATGGGAATTTACTGTTTCTTAGAGGTCAGTGGGAGAGTGTCCTCTGACAGTCCACTTTCCTTTATTGTTTTCACTTGGTTATGCCAGGTCCACCCAAGATAATCCCCCTTTTTAATAACTCAATTGATTAGTAACCTAACTGTGGAAGTGAGATCACATTATATTCATTGGTCTGGCTCACATCAAGAAAAAAGGATTATATAGGGTATATACACCAGGAGATAAGGATCTTGGGGGCCATCTGAAAATATTGTCTATCATAATTGCACAGAAGAAACATTATACTATAATATGGTATAATTTAAATGTATTGCTGTGTGAGATAATTTTATTATACAAATAAAACATAGAGAGGCATACTACCATACAGTGTTTGAGGTTGATGCTGGATGTTGTCTCTACCTCTCAGATACTCCATAAGACTGGAGCATTTTTTCTCCCAAATACTTGTAATATTTTCCCCTGATGGAACATAGCTGAATTCCCCTCTAGGAATTTCCTTCTGCCAAAAGAAGCTGCCTCACCTAAGAGTACACTTCATCTTCAAGGCAGGCTACATACAATGACTGATCTAAATAGGAAGTATAAATTCCCCTAATTATAAACATTTTTATAAGTATATTCCAGCTATAGCGTTCCCTATCGAATTATTTGAGGTCTCGGTTGCAATAAAAACTCAATGCCTAATCCTGCTTCCCTATTACTGAACAGTTTTTGTTGCTGCAAATTTCCAATACAGAGTCTATTTCCACAGGGATTTGACCTATGGCAATTAAAACAGAGAGTAGTCCTACATGGCAAACTCTAAAATGAGATTTTGGAGCAAGATCACTTTTGTCAGGCTGATATGATAATCAGGACTAATCGCTGTAGATGTGTAGAATACTGATAGAACCTGTCTGGGTTTTAATGCAGTAGAACCCAGTGCAGTAGAATTAATAAAACTAATAACCAATAGACTATTGGTTAGTCTATAACTAAACTAATAGAACAATAGTCTATAACTAACTAATAACTAATAGAGCTAACAACCCTACCCTACAGAACTGCATTCTAATGCAGTAGAACTGGTTGCTAATGCAGTATGTGCGCCATTGATAAAAGTAGTGAAATTGGAGATATAATTTGAATTTTTGTTCACCACAAATCTCATGTTGAAATGTGATCTCCAATGTTGGAGGTGGGGTCTGGTGGGAAGAGTTTGAGTCATGGGGGTGATCACTCACAAAGGGCTTGGTGCCATCCTTGAAGTAATGAGTGACTTCTTACTCTATTATTTCTCGTGAGATTTGATTGTTAAAAAGAGCCTGACACCTGCCTCCTCTTGATTTCCTCTTCTCTTACCATGTGATGCCTGTTCCCCTTCTCTTTCTGTCATGAGTGAGAGCTTCCTGAGGCCCTTGCCAGAAGCAGATGCTGGCATCATGCTTCTTGTACAGTCTGCAGAAGCATGAGTCAATTAAATGTCTTTTCTTTACAAATTACCTAGCCTCAGGTATTTCCTGTATAGCCACCCAAACAGACTAAAACAACTGGCAAATGAAATAACCTAGTGATACGGTTTGGCTGTGTCCCCACCCAAATCTCATCTTGAATTGTAGTTCCCATAATACCCATATGTTATGGGAGGGACCCAGTGGGAGGTAATTGAATCATGGGAATGGGTTTTCCCATGCTGTTCTCTTGATAGTGAATAAATCTCATGAAATATGATGGTTTTATAAAGGGCATTTCCCCTTCACATGCTCTCTTCCCTGCCACCATGTAAGACACGCCTTGCTCCTCCTTCACCTTCCACCATGATTGTGAGGCCTACCCAGCCACGTGGAACTGTGAGTTCATTAAACTTGTTTTTACTTTATAAATTACCCAGTCTCAGATATTTGTTCAAAGCAGTAGGAAAATGCACTAATGTACCTAGATATTCAAGAATTTGGGGAAATTAGATATAAGAACCATGCAATTGAATAGCTGTTGCTTGGGCATGTGGATATATTAATTAGAAGAAACAATTGTCCGCTGAGAGTAATTGTTCATCAACTTAATGCAAACTATGAAATCCAGAGTGCCTTGACAGACAGAAAAAAAGCTGAAGATAAGTGTCAGAACTTAGAGAGGAGGCTTGTTCCAGAAAAGACTGGATTTACAAACTGAAAGTCTATTATAACAAATTTAAGACTTTTATTAAGAAGAAATGAGAATCTGAGAGATAGAATGGGGCATGTGGATCAATTTAATCAAACAACTGAATACACAGATCATTTTGAATCCTCTAAGCCCACATAAGAGGCTTAATGGTTTGCAATTCTCACCTGCTTTTAGAGGATTAATGAGTCTTAAATATGCATCCCCTTTGGGATCTGCACCCACCTATTTTCTGGGCCAATAAACCAATAACTAGAGTAAAGTTACAATATAACCTGGAAAAGTAAGTACTGAGCATGCTAATGGTCCACACTATATACCCAAAATGCTGCAGAAGCTATAGATTTACAGGAACTAGAAGAACATTTGAGAATCAAGAGAAATAAATGGTACATTTGAGTATCAAGAGAAAAAAATGTCACCAAGACAGCTGAATAAAGATACCCAACACTCCTTTCCTCCATAAGGAAAGATTGTAACAACAAATACATAACTGCACTTTGAGTAGTGTCTAAAGAAAAACACCAGAATTCATCAAAAAAATGAAAAACTCTCTGAAGAATGAATACTCAGGCAGCATAGAGAGGGAAGTGAAGTACCCAGCTGAGATTAGCCTGGAGTCCAGGCGGGACTTCCCATGTTCTCATAGGCTCTGAGCCTTGCATAGGGAGTTTCCTGCAATCCATGTTCCCACACTGCTCTAGAAAGGAAATTCATGCTGGGTCCCTGCAATTTCTCAGTATTCAAACTGCTGTGGCATGGTACCATTTTGAGAACTGAATCATTGCTGGAATACAGTGTGCACTGAGATCCAATAATTCTTGCATCACCACATTCCTGGGGCTCTACTATCACTCTGCCATGCCCACACTAAAGCTGCAACAGAATGACTCCACAAGCACCTAGTGGTACAGCCATAGACCTTACCCAAGTCCATGCCATTTCCTATTTCCTTAAAAACAGGCAGTTCAGCAGATTAGGGGGCCACGTCAGGACTAAGGGAGCCCACGGGAACACTCCGCAGGCCTGGGAGTCAGCCACACAGTAGCCACCAGTGCCAGTGATGATGTCCCCTCCACAGGCAGAGATGTCATGTGCCATGCATGTGCTTCCCAGGGCTCAAGGACCAGCCCATCTGGTGTCCACTGCCACAGACAATCCTGCCCCCTGTAAAGCCACACAACTGCTTACAGAAACACTCAAAATAATCTAAACCACTGAAGCACTCACAGACATTGCTGACACTGATTATAACCAAAGATATAACACAAACGCTACACCATTGCATCCACCCAGGACCAAAGCCAATGTACCCTCCCAACCAACACTATAGGACACATCTACAGAAACAGTATTTCCCTATGAAAGCTACTCCATAAAATTAGAAGTGACTGTTCAGTCACATGTGCAGATAGCAATATAAAGACACAAGAAACCTTTAAAAAAATCACAAAAACATGACACCTACAAAACAACACAGTAACTATCCAGTAATAGATTCTAAAGAAAAGGAAATCTGGCCAGGCATGGTAGCTCATGCCTGTAATCCTAACACTTTGGGAGGCTGAAGCAGGAGGTTCACTTAAGGTGTGAACTCCTCCTTGAGGAGGTCCCAAACTCCTGTTGGCCAGGAGTTCAGGACCAACCTGGCCAACATGGCAAAACCCTGTCTCTACTAAAAATAAATTTTAAAAAATAGCCAATCATGGTAATATGTGCCTGTAGTCACGACGACTTGGGGGGCTAAGGTGGGAGAATCACTTTTGCCCAGATGATCGATGCTACAGTGAGCTGAGATTGTACCAGTGCACTCCGCCCTGGGTAACAAAGTGACACCTTATCAAAAAAAAAAAAAAAGAAAAAAAAAAAAAAAAAAAAAGAAGAAAGAAAGGAAGAAAAAAAAGACAAAAAAATCTGCAAAATAGCTGAAAAGAAATTTGAAATAATGATCTTAAGGAAACTCAGTGAGGTACAGAAGAATACAGATATACAATTCCCAAAATCAGGAAAACCATTCTGATCTGAATGAGAAACTTAACAAGAAACACATAATAAAAAAGAGCCTAAAAGAAATCTTAAAGATAAATAATTCAAGAAATGCAATATAAAATACAATAGAGTTTCAACAATGGACAAGATCAAATATAAGAAAGAATTTCTGAACATGAAGACAGGTCTTTTGAAATAACATAGTAAGAGAAACAAAGAAAGAGAAAAAAAATGAAGAAAGCCTATGGGACATCATTAGGCAAAAATATATTTACATTATGGAATTCCAGAAGATGAATATGTAGGAAAGGGCATAGAAAGCCTATTTAATAAAAGAATAACTGAAAACTTCCTAAGTCTTAGGAGAAATATGAACATCCAGACTTAGTAGGGCTTCCAAATAGATTCAGCCTGAACAACTCATCATAGAGGCACATTATAGTCAAACTGTGAAAAGTTAAAGATAAAAGGAGAAATAAAAAATAGTAATAGAAAAGAGTCAAGTCCCATATAAAAGAATCTCTACTAGACTGACAGATGTATCAGCAGAAACCTTACTAGGCTAGAAAAGAATGACATTATATATTCAAAGTGCTGAAAGAAAACACGAATAGCCAAGGTTATTGTACCCACCAAAGCTTCAGAAATGAAGGAGAAATTAAGTCCCAGGCAAGCAAAAACTGAAAGAGTTTATCACCACTAAACCAATCTTACAAGACATGCTTCAGGAAGTCCTACATGTGGAAGTAAAAGGACAATAATTACCATTATGCAAATACAAGAAAGTATAAAATTCACTGATAGAACAGATACACAAATGAGAAAGGGAAAGAAATCAAACTTTATCACAACAACAAAAAACAAACTGTGAAAATAAACAATAGAGTAAGAAAAAATCAAAGGATGTACAAAGCAACAAAAAAAAATTAACAAAATGATGAGTGAACCCTCACCTATCGTTAATAACCTTGACTGTAAATAGGTTAAACCTCTCAATTAACAAATATAGACTGGGTGAATGAGTTTTTTTAAAAAAAGAAATAAGATCCAACTATAGGTTGCCTACAAGAAACTCCTTTCACCTTCAGAGACACACATAGACTGAAAGTGATGGGTTGAAAAAGGACAGTCCAAGCAAACAGAAACCAAAAACAAGCAGAAGTAGCCATACTTAATATCAAATAAAATAAACTTTAAGTCAAAACCATACAAAGAGACAAATAAGGTCATTATGTAATGAAAATGAATCAATTCAGCAAGAGGATATAATCATTGTAAATATATATGCACCCAACACTGGAGCACCCGAATATATAAAGGCAATATTATTAGTTTTGGCCGGTCAAGATTTTGGTTCACACCTGTAATCTCAGCATTTCTGGAGGTTGAGGAAGAATTACTTGAGCATAGGTATTTAATACCAGCCTGGACAACATAGTGAATTCTTGGCTCTATAAAAAAGTAAAAATAAAACATTAGCTGGGTGTGGTGGTACATGCCTATAGTCCCAGTTACTTGGGAGGCTGAGGCAGGAGGATCACTTGAGCCTAGGAGTTTGAGGTTACTGTGAGCTATGGTAATGCCACTGCACTCCAGCCAGTTTGATAGAGTGATGCCCTGTCTCTAAGGAAAAGGAAAAAAGAGGGAGGCCGAGGCAGGCGGATCACGAAGTCAGGAGATAGAGACCATCCTGGCTAACATGGTGAAACCCTGTCTCTACTAAAAAGACAAAAAAAAAAATACAAAGAAAAAAATTAGCCAGGCGTGGTGGCGGGCTCCTGTAGTCCCAGCTATTCTGGAGGCTGAGGCGGGAGAATGGTGTGAACCTAGGAGGCAGAGTTAGCTGTGAGCCAAGATCGCGGCACTGCACTACACTCCAGCCTGGAGGACAGAGCCAGACTCTATCTAAAAAAAAAAAAAAAAAAAAAAAAATAGCGACCTCCTACTTGCTCTGGGTTAATC
>NW_012101963.1:125552-140153 GCF_000951045.1 Mandrillus leucophaeus
AAGGAAGGAAGGAAGGAAGGAAGGAGGGGGAGAGAGAGAGAGAGAGAGAGAGAGAGAGAGAAAGAAAGAAAGAAAGAAAGAGAGAAAGAAAGAAAGAAAGAAAGAAAGAAAGAAAGAAAGAAAGAAAGAAAGAAAGAAAGAAAGAAAGAAAGAAAGATCATTATTAGATCTAAAAGGAGAGGTAGGCCCAAATACAATAAGAGGTGGGATTTTTAACACTTTAACACCCCACTCTTAGCATTGGACAGAATATCTACACAGAAAATTAACAAAACAAAATTGGATTTATACTCTAATGTAGACCATATGGACCTAAAAGACATTTGCAGAACATTTTATCCAATAGCTGCATAATATGCACTCTTCTCATTCGCACATGAAACATTCTCCAGGATAGATCATATGTTAGGTGAGCAAACAATTCTCAACACATTTTTTAAAACTGAAATCATCACAAGTATTTTTTCTGATCACATTTGAATAAAAGAAGAACTTTGGAAAAAGCACAATATGTGGAAATTAAACAACATGTTCCTGAGTGACTCAATGCATCAGTAAAAAATTAAGAAATTTCAAAATGTCTTAAAACAAATGAAAATATAAACCTCAACATACTAAAACCTATAAGATATAGCAAATGAAGTACTAAGGGGGAATATTAAGGCAGACAATGCCTACATCAAAAAAGGAAAAAGATTTCAAATAAACAACCTAATGTTATACCTCAAGGAACCAGGAAAGCAAGAACAAACCAAACTTCAAAGTATAGAAATCATAACAATAATAAAAGATCAAAACAGAAATAAACAAAATAGTGACTTAAAACATACACACACACACACACACACACACACATACATACATACACACACAGGATCAACAAAATGAAAAATTAGTTTACTAAAAAGATTTTTAAAATCAGCAAATCATTAGCTAGACCAAGAACAAAGGAAGACACAAATAAATAAAATCAGAGATGAAAAAAGAGAAATTATAATTGATAGCGCAGATACGCAAAAGATAGGTAGACACTATCATAAACAACTGTATGCCAACAAATTGGGAAATCTAGATAAAATAGATACCTTTCTGAACAAATACCACCAGACATTTAAAGAAGAACTAACACTAATTCTTTTCAAAATATTCCAAAAGATTGAAGGGGAGGAAATTTGTCCAAGCTTATTTTATAAGGCCAGTATTACTTTAATATTAATATTAGACAAGGACACAAAAGAATAAAAAACTACAGGCCTATATCCCGGATGAATATGGATATAAAAATCCTCAACAAAATACTAGGAAACTTCAAGAAAGGATTCCAGGAAAAAAAATATTTTAAAAAAATACTGGAAAACAACAACAACAAAAATATTAGAAAAACAAATCCAACAGCACATGAAAATGATTAGACACCATGATCAAGTAGGATTCATGCCAGAATGCAAGGGTGGTCAAATAAACACATATCAATAAATATGATACATTGCATCAACAGAATGAAGGACAAAAATTATATCACCATCTCAATAAACACAGAAAAAGTATTTGACAAAATTCAATATCCCTTCATGTTAAAAACTCTCACAAATTAGGCATAGAAGGAACATACCTAAACACAGTAAAGGCCATATGCAACAAACCTGTAACTAATATCATATGGATGGAGAAAAGTTGAAATCTTTGCCTCTAAAAACTGGAACAGGACACAGATGCCCACTTCCATCACTCTTATTGAATATAATACAGAAAGTACTAGCCAGTAAAATTAGGCAAGATAAAATAATAAATGGCATCTAAATTGGAAAATAGGAAGCAAAAATGTTTCTGTTTGAGATAATGTGATCTTATACAGGAAAAAACCTAAAGGCTTCACACCCAAAAAAACTTATAACTGATGGATAAATTCACTAAAATTGCAGGATACAAAATCGATATACAAAAATTAGTAGTTTTTTCAATATACCAGTAATGAACTATCTGAAGAAGAAATTAAGAAAGACATCACCATTTACAAAAGCTAGAAAAATTAAAATATCAAGGCATAAATGTAATCAAGGAGTTCAAAATGCCTCTACAATAAAAACTAAAAAATACTGATTAAAATAATTGAAGAGGACATTTAAAATGGAAACACAGCTTATGTTCATGGAATGGAAGAAGTAATATTGCTAAAATGGCTATAAAACTTAAAGCAATCTACAGATTCAATGCAATTCCTATCAAAACACCAATGCCATTATTCACAAAAATAGAGAAAAAATTAAATTTGTATGGAACTCCAGAAGATCTCAAATAGTCAAAGTGATCCTGAGCAAAAAGAACAAAGAGAAATTAACTGCCTGATTTCAAAATATACTGCAAATCTGTAGTAATCAAAATAGCATGTTACTGGTAATAAAAGCAGACACATTGGTCAATAGAACAGAAGAGAATTCTGTTCTATTCTGAATTCAGAATAGAAAACCCAGATATAAATCTACATATATTCAGCTAGGTTATTTTAACAAAGCTCTCAAGAACATTTACTGAGGAAATGACAGTTTCTCCAATAAATGGTGCTGGGGAAGCTGAATGTCTACATTTAGAAGAAAGAAATTAGACCATTATCTCTCACCACAAATAACCATAAACACAAAATAGTTAAAAAAATTAAATATAAGATGAGAAACAATGAAAGCGTTAGCAGAAAACTTAGAAGAAAAACTCAATAACATTGGTCTGGGCAAATAGTTTTATAAATAAGTTCTTAAAAGCACAGGCAACAAAAGTGAAAATGGATACATGGGATTATATCTAAGTAAAAAACTTCCACATAGCAAAGGAAACAATCAACAGAATGAATCAACAATCCAAATAACAATTGGTCAATTGATCTGCATAGACATTCCTCAAAAGAATCATACAAATGGCCAAAGAGTATATTTTAAAATGCTTAACATCATGGAAATGCAAATCAAAACCAAAACAATGAGATATCATCTCACCCCAGTTAGAATGGTAATTATCAAAAGGACAAAACACAACAAATGCAGAGAAAAGGGAACTGTTACACAGTGCTAATGCAGATGTCAGTTAGTACAGCCACTATGGAAAACTATATGGAGGTTGCGCAAAAAAACTAAAAACACAACTACCATATGATCCAGCAATCTTACTGCTAGGTATGTATCCAAAGGAATAGAATAGATATCTGCACTCCCATGTTCATTGCAGCATTATTCACAATAGCCAAGATGAAAACAAACTAAGTGTCTGTCAGAAGATGAATGAAATACAGTATATAAACAAAATTGAATAAAATTAATCCACAAAAAAGAATGAAATCTTGTCATTTGTGGAAACATGAATAAGCCAGGAGGACATTATATTAAATGAATTCAGACAGGCACAGAAAGATAAATACCACATGTTTTCACTTATATGTGGATGTTTAAAAAATTTATCTCATAGAATTAGAGAACAGAGTAGTGGTTACTAGAGACAGGGAGTGGTAGTAGTTAATGAATACAAAATTACAGCTAGCTAGAAGGAGTAAGTTCTAGTGTTCTATGACACTGTAGGATCACTACAATTAATAATATACCATCTATTTTCAAAAGCTAGGGGAGAGAATTTTGAATATTCCCAACACAAATAAATGACAAAATTTTTTTACATGACACATATGCTAATTACCCTGATTTGATTATTACCCATTGTATACATTTATCAAAATATTCTGTACTACATAAGTACAATTATTATGTATCAATTAAAAATTATAAAAAAGAAAGAAATTGTAAGTTTTAGAAGGAAGAATTTATTGATATGGGATTGCTCTTCTGTGGTCCATAAATTTTGTGGTTTAGACAATTTCATCATGTCAATGAGATAGTTTTTAGAAGCTTCAAGAAAGTGATGCCCTTTTGCAGGAAAATATACATCAAAGAACATTTGTAATAGACAGTGAAAGAAGATACAAGGATCAGAGAAGTGCTACTACAGCAGATAAAACATGTAAGCCCCCAAAATTCAATCGCAATGTTCCTTAGAATCACCTAGAGGATACCCCATTTACTAAAGTGATAGAAAATATGGTATTACAGATAACAATGAAAATAATAGGACCTCCAAATAGAGGTCAAGTACAGGCATTTAGCCATCAAATGGAAAACACTGCAATTATCATAAAGAGCAACAAGGCTGGTCTCTTAGGCTGGTCTCAAGGCTGGTCTCAAGGCTGTTCTTGACATGTAAAAGCTATGGAAATGATCAACAAAACATGGCATCCCTGTGGTCAATGTAAATGGTTAACCAAAAAGAGTCTTGCTCAGTCTACAAATATGGTCTATGGTCAGCCAGAAAAAATGTTACCAAATCTATAGTTATCAATATAGTTTTACTCAATCAAGAGAAACTGAGGATAATCAGCTTCTCCAATAAAAATGTACAACCTCTTAACCAGCATCAATAATTGAGCAAGTTTTTAGAACCAGAGCCCATTGACTGAAGAAAGGGTCAAATCCTCAGGAGTAAAGACTCTGTGACACCACACAAAAAATATTTACATATAATGATATTACTTGACTTTTACCAAAAGTATTTGCTATGGTTTGAAAATTTGTCCCCTCTTAAACTCATGTTGAGACTTAATCTCTAATGTAATGGTATTAATACGTGTGGCCTTTTAGTGTTGATTGGGTCATAAGGTCCTTGCCCACATGAATGGATTAATCTATTCATGGATTATTGGATTAATGGATTGATGGGTATTATGGGAGTAAGTTAGTTATCAAAAGAGTGGGTCTGTCATAAAAGCCAATTTTGCTTTTAGTCTGCCTCCTTGCCATTAGATGCCCCGTGCCACCTTGTAACTAACTCTGCAAAGTGTCTTCACCAGCAAGTAGGCTAATACCAGATGTGGTCCTTTGGCCCTAAACTATTCAGTCTCTAGAACTGTAAGAAATATATTTCATTTCTTTATAAATTATCCATTTCTGGTATTCAGTTATACTAACAGAAAACAGCATATGACAGAAAAGGTACCAGGAATGGGGGTATAGCTAATAAAGAATACCTGAAAATGTGAACACATCTTTGGGATTGGATAATGGACAGAGGCTAGAATAATTTGAAGGAGAAAGCTAGAAAAGGCCTAGAAAGTTGTAAACGGCACATTAAGGCCGATTCTGGTGATGGCTTAGAAGACAAGAAAAGTAGGCAAAGCCTGGAACTTCTCAGAGATTACTTAAATAATCACAACCAGAATGCTGATAGAAAGGTGGACAATAAAAACATTCCGATGAGGCCTCAAATGGAAATGAAGAACAGCATATTCGAGTCTGGAATAAAGGTCATCCTTGTTATAAAGTAGCAAATAACTTGGCTGCATTGTATTCATACCCTAAGGTTTTGTGGAAGGCCAAACTTGAGAATGATAAGCTAGAATATCTGCCAGAAAAAAAAATTTATGCAGCAAAGAGGCTGTGTGGTTACTTTGGCTGCTCATAGTGAGCTTTGGGAACAAAAAGATGATTTAAAGACAGAATTTATAATTAAAAGGGAAGTAGAATGTAAACATTTGTAAAATTTACAGACTAGCCATATTAAAAAAAAAAAAAATCCTGTTAGGATGTGGCCAGGCAACCACTTGCCAAACAGATTAGCACTGATAGAAGGGAGTCAGAGGTTATTCATCAGAACAGTGGGAGATTTCACAGGCATTTTAGAGATTTTCAAAGCTTCCCCATCCATCACAGACACAGAGAACTAGGAAGGCAGAATGGATTTGTGGAACATGCTCAGGTATCCTTCACAGGCTTCCTAAAGCTGCTTTGGGACTCTGCTCACAACATCCCAGCACAGTGCTCCTTGGCTGCCAACACTATAAACTTTGGCAGCACCAAGTTTGGGCTCAAGTGGGCTCAGATGCAGCTTGGGCAGTGGCTCTAGAATTAAGCATTGGTATTGTAAACATGTTGCTAATTCTAGAGGTGTGCAAAATGCAAGAACTGTGGAAGCATGGCAGCTTCCACTGAGATTTCAAAGGATGCGTTGAACCGTTTAGAGGTCCAGACAGAAACTTGCTATGGGGCAGATTTCAAAGGATGCATTGGACCACTTACAGGCCCAGAGAGAAACTTGCTCTAGGGGCAGAGTCACCACAAAGAACCTCCACTTGAGCAATGAGCATTAAGTGTGTGTTAGAGCTGCATTACAGTGTCCTTGCTAGGTTAATGCCTAAGGTAGTCATGGAAGCGGGCCCACCGCCACAACTCCAGAACTGCAGAGCCACAAGTTTATGACCCCAGCCAGAATGCTGAAATGTGGGCCAAGTTCAGAAAAGCTACAGGAGTGACGCTGCCTGAGATTTTGGGTGCCCAACCCTGCACTAGTGTGTCCAGAGGAGGACCTTTTGAAGGTGATTGGACCATGAGGGCGCTGACCTCATGAATGGATTAATCTGTTCTTGAATTAATGTGTTAATGGATCAATGAGTTATCAAGGGAGTAGGTTAGTTCTCATGACAGTGGGTCCGTGACAAAATGCCAATTTGGCTGTCTCTCATGAGCTCCATTGCCATATGATGTCCTATGCCACTTCAGGTCACTGCAGAGAGTCTCCATCAGTGACAAGGCCCTCACCAAATGTAGCTCCTCAGCCTTGGGTTTCTCAGCCTCTAGAGCTCTAAGAAGTAGATTTTTTTTTTCTTTATAAATTACCCAGTTTCAGGTATTTAGTTACAGCAACAGAAAACAGACTAAGACAGGATCTATGGCCAATTACTTTAGTAATTGTACACTGAAGAAAAAAAATAAGCAAGTATTTTGAGGAAAACTGGACACAAGAAATCATCATGGACCCTCTGTTAGAGTGAAGGTATCTGGGGTCTTGCCATAAATGAATTCCTGGCCAAAGTTCAAGTTCCAATGAGTCAATTGAGTTTTGGGTCATTTCCCTGGTACACAAATTTATAATTTGTTACTAAGAAAAACCCCAAGGTAGTTCCTTGGCATGTGGGGTTGGAGATATTGCACTGATGTAAATAAAGTTGAATCCATTAAACTATACAAGAGAGTAAATAAAAAACTATGAATATTGAATTCTGAGAGAGCAGTGGGTAGGAAGATTATATGGTTTGGATCTGTGTCTCCACCGAAATCTCATATTTAATTGTAATCCACAATGTTGGAGGTGGGACCTGGTCAGAGACGATTGAATCATGGGAATGGATACTTCATGAATGGTTTAGCACTATTTATTCAGTGTTGTTCTCATAATAAAGTTCTCATGAGATCTGGTTTTCGTAAAGTGTCTAGCGCCTCTCCTTTCTGTCTTCGTTTTGCTCCAGTCATGTAAAATGTGCCTGCTTCCCCTTTACCTTCCACCGTCATTGAAAATTCCTTGAGGCCGTCCCAGAAGCTGAGCAGATAGCCAGCATCATGCTTCCTGTACAGCCTGCAAAACCGTGAGCCAATTAAAGCTCTTTTCTTATAAATTATCCAGTCTCAGACATTTCTTTATAGCAGTGTGAGAATGAACTAATGCAGGAGGGAAGTCATTATTTCCATCCTTAAAGACCTAAAAGATGCGAGTTAATTGTCCCACCAGTCCCATGTAATTCAACAGTCTAGACTTTATCAGATAGATTCTGGTAGATATCAGTGCCCTACAACAAATTCAACCAAGCAATGGTCTGAATTACAGCTGCTGTGTCAAAGCGGATTGCTTGGGGTTCAGGTAAATGGCATGTTTTTTTTGTCTGGAAAATGGATACTTTCCCATTCCACTGCCCAGGAAAACAGGCATAATGGCAAATCTTCCAAATAGACAGAGCTTTGATGTTATATCTGGTCATCTGCTTCATGAGAAAAAGACAGTGACTTCTGGTAATAATGTATTCAAGCTCACAGACATGGTGATAAATGTGTTTTTGGTCAGAGATCTAGAAAAATATTAAAAGATCAATGACAAGATTTGTGTTTAAGGCATGTGGGTAGCACTAGGATATTGAGCATGAAATGTGAAAATAATTTTATTGCCTGTTAACAACCACTGCAAGAGAATCTGCATGGAAGTGGCAATAAACAACCAAGTAGACAAAATGACTTGGCCAGTTGACATCTGCCAGCTTTTATCTTTGGCACAGTGGGTAAAAGAATATAGTAGCATAGTGATAGGGAAAGATGATATGCATACATTCAGAAGCCTAGGTTTCAGCTTTCTAAGGCTAATCTAGCTACTGCCATTGTCAAATGTCCAATATGTCGGAATAGAGAACATCCCAAATTCTCTGAGCTGGTACCATCCTCTGAGAGAACAACTAGTATTTGATAGCAAGTTGATTATATTAAACTACTTCTACCCTGGAAGGAGTAGAGATTCATCTTGACTAAAATCAACATTTATTCTGGATAAGATTTTACTTTCCCTGCCTTCAAGATCTCAGGGCTTTAAAAGGATTTGCTCTATTGACAAGGAATTCCTGTATAGCATCACATCAGACAAAGAGTCAGACTTTATAGTACAGAAGGTATAGCAGTGGGCATACAGTAGTGGTCCAATCACATACTGTACAGCTCCAAAACTGCTGCTCCTATTAGCATGATGGTGTTTTGACAATGCACCTAACAGACTATTGTGGAGATAATTCCCTGTGAGCATGAAGAGCATTCTCCAGGTTGTAGTGTATACCCTCAATCAATTGTCATTATCAGTGATGTGTCACTGATAGGTAGTATATATGGTACTTGTAACCAACTGGTGAGTAAGTATGATCCTGCTTACCCTTACTCCCAGTGGCCTGCTTGAGAAATGTGTCCTTCTGGTTTGTGCAATTATTGGCTCTGTGGCTTCAAATGTCTTGGTTCCTGATGAACATATGCTGCCATCAGGGAAAAGTCAGGAATTCCATTAAACTTTAAGCTATTGATGTTATCACATATTTGAGGCTCCAAGAGATCTTCGGACAAGGAAAGGAATCACTGTCCTGGTAGAAATAATTGCCATTAATCTTTAGGTGGAGTTAGGGCCACTGTTACACAATGGAGGCAGGTGATCAATTGGGGCATTGCTTGGTAATTCCTCTGCTCAATTTTGATGGTAATTAAATAAAGTAGCAGATATAGTCTAAAATGAGCATAGTGTCCAGGGTCTTAGTCTTTCCAATAATGAAGGCCTTGCTCACCTCAATGAGGTGAACATTTAAACTGGAATTTATTTACTTACGATAGAAATTTAGAATGGGTAGTATTACCAGCTGTGGTATTGGGAGTTCTTAGTTTTTCTCGTTAATTTTTCTTTTGCGTATTTTCTCAGGGAAAGAGGACCAACCAGAACTGTGGAGCAACAGTTCTCAAATAGATTAAACTTAATAAATGTCCACATCTCTCCAAAAGGATGTTCCCAAGAAACTTGTATTCCCAATTTCCAGAATTGTTGCCTTCTAGTGGCTCATATTTAAGTCTTTCCCCAGGAAAGACTTTAGGTGGGGATCTTCGTCACCCAGAGTAACTGCCACTCTGTGGAAGCAAATTGCACATCATAACTAACGCATGAGAGGGTACAGAGGACCAGTTGCCTTCTGTCAATCCAGAGTGTCTATGAGGAGTCACTCCAGCTCCAGAGCTCCCTGTCAAATGACTGAAGCTACTGTTACATCAGAGTTCAACATCCTTCTCTGCCCGACTCTGCATCTTCCGCTCTGCATAGGTGTCATTAAAAAGAGCAATCCCCAGTGAAACATTTGTATGTAAATATCCATCTCAGTGTCTACTTCTTAGGGAACCCATCTTGTTACATCATTGTATCTTAATTTCTTTAGCATATATTTAAAATACTAAGCAGAATTTCCCTGATGTCAATCTGTCTCTCACCTGCCAATGCCCCACTTTCAAAAGTGCAAGTCTTCCCCTGGGTGATGCTGCTTGGAGTTAGTTACCCTAGGCCTTTATGCCATGTTTTCTTCCTAGGACTATAGAGTAGTGGGGTAATTCCCCGTTGGTTTCAACTACATGTAAAAAGCTGCTGCTAACTTATCGTTTTTCCTGGTTGTGAATATTCATGAAATCTCTATTAAGTGATGGTTCAACAGCCCAAAGTTAGCAGCCTCATGTGTATTCATTGTTTTTATTTTCTCTGATCTGGAGTCCAGTTTGGGGTTGTTTACTCCATATCTTCTATTTTGGGTACTCTATTCTTTAAGAATTCTCATTTTTGTTTTTTACACAAGCTTCCATATGTTTGCTAAAAAATTGCTGCTCAATTCTGACTTCATATAAGAAAAGCAGCTCAGTGGTTTAAACCCACTGAGAATGCCTCAAACATAAGTGTTTAGAAAGCTATGTAAAATCCATTCAAATTTTTATTGTTCCTTTAATAGCCATGTCCCACACTGGCTGTCTAAAATATTTAAAAATGCTTCTGTTACCTCAATTAAAATTAATCAAATATTTTTCTCAGATCATAATTACTTTTGAGTAAATATATAATTTTTAAGATACAACAGCAAAAAAATCAAAGAATGATGAAAAGATAGGTGAAAATAGAACTGTAAACCAGGCAAGAGAGTTCCTAAAAAACCAAATGCTTACTAATAAACTTCTGTTTATAGTAGTACTGTGTCAGACACTGAAAGTGATGCAAAACGTATAGTTTGTAGCAGTTTAGTAAATAGCTTAGTGACTAGATGGAAAGGCAGAAGATAGAACATAAAACAGCAATAAATGTAGGAATTCAATAAAATCCAAGTAGAAGTAGCTAAAACTATATGAATGTGAGAAAAGTTTTACCAGTGAAAGAGAAAGACTTTGTACTTGTAAAGAAGAGAGTACTAGAGTCATGGAAATCAAATACTCAGATTTTCAAAAGGGAGAAATATAAGGACAGTACATTTAAGCCAAATACAATTACTTCCTGCTTCTTAAGCCAAATACAATTACTTCCTGCTCCGTCTCTCTACCATGCTCAAGGAACCAAAATTGAACAGACACTCTGTCAGCAGCCATTTACAGTTCAGCATATCTGAGCTGCCCAAGTACTCATAGTTTCTAAGAATTTTAGCCAAGTTTGGTTTTGGTTTGAATTCTTCCTTGAGATAAATTTCAAACCATAGAAAAAGCAGAGCGATTTTGGCTTACCAGTAAGACAACGCGGATTATACTTTGTGGGACTCTTGGTTCTCTAGCCACGCTCAGCACAAAGGCCTTTGGCAGACACAACCCCATTTCAAAAACCATTCTAATGGCTGTCATGACAGGGGAAACCCTTCCCTAGACCAATAGTACTGTTTTCAATTATGTAGGTCTTGCTATGATTTATTTAGTTCAAGACAAACAATCCTGGAAAGATTGACTCTCACTTTCATGAAAGATACCATATAGAGCAAACAGGCAGCTAAAAATTGCAGAATATTTTATGGAACAGACAAAATAAAATTATTCTGAAAAAACATATCAAAACAATATTTCATTATATCATTTTATGATATTTTAAAAATGGTAAAATAAATACAAGTTTATAAGAACTTTTATATGAATATCTTTAATGCTTTATTGTTATTGTCTAAAACTCAGTTGAGCCATTAAGACTCTCATTGCTGTAACAGTAGCTTTACATTCATTTGGTATTTATAATAATAGCTATCATTTATTCAGTACCTGTCTAATTTTAAATGCTTTACATATTTATTTTCATTTTGTTTTTAATTTTATTACTAAATATTGCTCATATTTTCTTGGTAAGGAGTTGGAGGTATAAAAATATTATGTAACTTTTCTAAGGTCACAAAGTTAGTAAGTCTTGGTGGCATTTAATAAGCATCATGGATTACATTACTGATGGCCAACTTTTTGTTTCCCTCCTTGTACTGTTACACTTTATATCCCTTTTCTGCTGAACTCAGGAGTATGCATGTGACTTACTTTGGACAACAAAATAACATGTCTTCACTGCTGAGCAGAAGTGATATGTGACTCTGCCAAGCAGAACTGCTGAGTCAGCATGTGGCTTGCCATGCTTCTTTTCTTTACCACAAGATCAGTAATGCCCCAGTTAGAGACAGCTTTTTACTTGGTGTAGAGCTTCCTTGGAGGAGAATAGCAATAACTCAGAATGAATTTGTAGTGTGAGTAAGAAATAAACTTCGTTGTTAGCCTCTAGTACCTGGGAGTCATTTGTTGACACAGGGTATCCTTGCCTGACCTTGCCTCAAGTAGTTTCCTCAACAGAGTCAACAGGTAGAATTCACTGTGACCTAAATTAAAAAGCCTTTCCATGACCCTTATATTGATTCCTCCTGAGTTGTTCAACAACGAAAATCTGATATCCCCAACTTAATTAAAATCTTTTTGAGGGTAAATATAATGTGTTAAGTTTATAGTTTCATATTTCCCTGCACAAATAAAATTGATCTACTCAAAATATTTATGTGGCATCTGCTGTGAATGAATAAAATTTCATTCATTTACTTTTAGCAGCTTTACTTTTTTCGTTTTTAATCTATGACCACACAATGGTATATAAATGCCATTTTCTCTACGTGGCTTTAAGCATATTAAGTACCATATCTATTTACTTAACTTCCCAAGGTGCTTGGAAGACAGTAAACTACTCTTGAATTAAAATAGACAGAACCTTTGGAATAGGATTGTAAAATATCATTTTGTAATGTTTTGCAACTTTAAAAAATCTAGTATGTCTATGGACTTCCTATAAAATTAATGCCTACTCAATTCTGATCTGATTATTACCACTTCTATATTTCTGAATCTACATTTCTCTTCTAGGTTTTAGACTAAACAGGCTTTTCTTCTAGTGGTGGGCCTAAAGAAAAATGGGCATTTCTCCAGTTAATTTTCTTATTCTTGTAGCTATATTTTAAAAAACATCTTGAGTTCCATCTTAATAAAAAATCTTTAATCAGTAAACATTTAAGTTATCTCTCAAGTAGCTGTTAATATTTGTACAATAAATTTTGAGAAATTTCAGAACGGTTTTAGATTTACAGAAAAATGCCATACTACAGAGATCCCATATACCACACACATCTTCCCATATTATTAAAATCTTACATTTTTTAGTGTACTTGCTACAATTAATGAACTAATACTGATGCATTATCATTATTGACAAAAGTCTATAATTTATTGAGATTTCCTTAATTTTGCCTAATTTCCTTATCCTGTTCCAGGATTCCATCAGTATGTCATATTACGTTTAGTAATCATATCTTCTTAGGATCCTCTTTGCTGTGACAGTTTCTTAGACTAACCTAGATTTTAATGGCTTTGACGATTTTCAGTAGTATTAGTCAGCTTTTTTGCAGGATGTTCTTCTGTTGAGATGTGTCTGATCCTTTTTTTTTTTTTTCTTATCAATAGCCTGGATTTATGGGTATTGGAGAGGAAGTCCTAAGAAGTAAAGTGTCATTTCATCATATCATATGAAGAGCATGTACTATCACTATGATTGATAGTTTATCAGGCTTCTCCACTGCAAAGCTAATTTTTTCTCCCCTTAGTGTTGTACTCTTTCCACATTGTATTGTAATTGTCTACACATCGCCCGTGCTTAAGGAGTGATGAGTCATGCTTTACCTCGTTGATGGCAAAGTATCACATAAATTATTTGGAAATCTTCTGTATGGAGTTGTATCTTTTCTCCTCAATTTATTCAACCACTTCTTTATCAATATGACTCATGGATTATTATTTTAAAACTTGGGTTATAAACCAATACTACCGTCTTTGTTGTTCAGATTGTTCCATCTTTAGGCAATGAAAAGTTTCTCAGTTGACTCTTGTGTTTCTTTGACATATCCTCATCATCGTATCATTTCTTCTGTTTCTTTTTTTTTTAAATAATCTCTTAATTTCAGATGCTACATGATGCTCCAAACTCATCTCATATATTTCCCTCCCAAAACCTAGAAACAGCCTATTTTCCAAAGAGCAGATTTGTTTCTTTTTTTCTGATCACCACGAGGGAGAGTTCCTGTTGCTCCACATCCTCAACAGCAATTTTCAGCATTTTGAATTTTAACAAAATATTATTATAAAACATGGAAGTTTTAATTAAGAAATGACTAATATCATTAAGAATAGCCAATGTCCTGACATTTTATATTTTTTCTTCTGAGATTTGTTAATCCAAGTAAGTTGCCTCAAAGTCAATTTCAGAATATTTTAACATTCATTACTACGATAAACTCAACACATTATTATCACTGTACTTGAATGTAATTTTTACTATAAAAAAGTGAAAACCAAAGTTACAACTAGTAAAGGAATTGTGTTAGCATGCAGTATCTATAGGTTTTAAAACAAATTTAACACAGAACATAATTCACAGTCTATCACATGATCAACACAATAAAATTCACATTTGGCTAAATTTTAAATCTCAGTAGAGAAATCTATTGTCCATTAAATTTAATAATAATAGTGTCATGTATTTTACAATTATTTATAATTTACAGAATATTTGTATTCATTGGTTATTAATATAACAATAACTTTGATATTAGTACTTTTTAAATTTTTAAATAAATATTTTTCCTACGTATATTTTTTGAGATGGAGTTTCACTCTTGTTTCCCAGGCTGGAGCAGAATGGTGTGAT
>NW_012101963.1:143498-145699 GCF_000951045.1 Mandrillus leucophaeus
GTCTTTCGTTTGAGACCCCGTATCTAAGAAAAATGTAATTATGAAATGCTGTTTAAATGTTTAAACTGTCTACTTTAAAACCACATTACTGTAGTTTGCTAATAACCCTTCTATATTATGCTGATCTGTAACTTTTAAAACCACATTTTTAACTCAAGTAGTTGGCATAGCTTCTATTGCAATGAATTTATTCTGGGAAGTCTGACTGCCATGATTAGTGGTTTGACTCCAGTATTTCAAACATACTGCACTAAGTTCCCACTGATGTACTTGTGGTTTCACATATACCAAAGAATATTCTATGATGAGTGCTGGATGGAAAAGATTGTTCATCTGACAATAATCTTTCTAGCCACATAGACATACCACAATCTCTATCAGTAATCTTAAATTTCGGCAGTCATAGATAAACACTATTCTTGCCAATATATATTCATTATTTATACAATTTTCCTTTGATGACTTTTCCTTTAGGAATTGAAATTTTTAAAGAATGTGTGTCTAAATTGTTTTCAGAATGAATGCTCCAAGCTGTTTTAATATTTGGCTTAGAGCAAATTCAAAATCACATTTCTAACAACTTCAGTTCTGTGTGTATACTTATGGAGAGAGAGAGAGGCTTCTCACTGGAAAGGGAGCATAGCCCCAGTGAAGAAGTAAGCAGGGTGCAGACATTTCAATTGCCCCTTCAGAGTATGTGCAGTTGAAGCACTTAAAAGGATTAGTAAAGGACAATTACTTGTTTTTTCTTCCACTGTATACCCACTGGGGAGCATAGACTCCAGTTGGCACAAAAGGATCGCATCAGAGAAGTCTTTTAACATAAAGCATCTGTCTTAAGTATTAAAAATGTGACTTCAGTTTCCCCTCTTGAATACCATCACAGCTGACCTTTTCAAACAGAACTGAAGTTTCTCTCTGCTTTAAATTGCTCATTCTCATGAAGAACAATGATGAATTAATGCATTTATTTTAATCTTGGTTGGCCTTTCTTAAGAGCAAGCACATTCCCAAATAACTCTCTCGTTCTTTAAATCCTAGTTACATTGTTTCATATTACTACCCAAAATGAATTCATTATTATAATTTTCCTGCTAATTCTTAAAGGAAAAGATCACTGGTATTTGACGCAAGTTATTTATATGAAATAAAAATACTATTTTATTGAACAGACTAATAAAAATCAAAATGGTAAAACACAGTTTTTCTTTATTATTCCATTTGTTTTGTTTGTTGTTGGACAATTTTTGTGCATAGCATTTTTGAACACTTTTGTCCAATTTTCCTTTGATTTTCGAATTTTTAGTAGGGGAACAGTGCGGGAAACAATCTGGTTTTGATGGAATCTCAAATTTTTGTGAGTGTGTGTGTTCTAAATAAACTCAACTAGGTCATATGACTCATGTGCTTTCCATGGTCTCATTGACTTTATTTTCTGTCTAGAAACTATTTAATAAATCTTATTTGATCAGATGGATATTCTTTACTGCTTCTTCAACAAAACAAAGTTGAACTGTTTGTTAAGAAGTACTGTTTTAGGTTTCTCTCTTTTTGTAAATTATTTTCTAAAAAGTTGAAGAGTTTTGATCAATTTGCATAACATAATAAATACTTGAGCCCTTTGTGGTTTTCAGGGCCAGCTGTTTTCTCTAGCTTTAGCTCTATGATTAAGGATTAAGGGATGCAAAATGATGAGAAATGCACAGGGCAATGCTGCCTTTGGAAGATTTAACACCATGCTGAGGACTTTTATATTCTCTGCATTTCCCTTCCCTTTACAGGTAAAATAAACAAGAAAACTACCAAAAAGGCCATTCAAAGAGTATAACTCAACATGTCAAAGGCAAGTTTTATTTGAATCTATTTCAAGAAAGTATTCTAATATTCATATTCACACACATTACAAAACCTAAGCATATACATGCAAGTTCCTGAGAAATCCCAGTATAGGACAACTTCTCTGTGAATCTAAATATTTCTATCCATGTGAGTACATGTAAGAATACTTGTGTTTTGGTGTTTCAATGTAGTATTATCTTGTATGTTTCAGCTTTTTTTTTTTTTTTTTTTTTTTTTGCTCTCATTCTCAAGGTCTAGAATGCAGTGGGAAAGAGGGGGAGCCTTGGAATTCTTTTGAGACATGCCTTATTCATCTTGAAGTCATCCTGAAAATGTGGCAGGCCATTAATACTTTTGTAGAG
>NW_012101963.1:148019-321183 GCF_000951045.1 Mandrillus leucophaeus
TACTTTTTAAATTTTTAAATAAATATTTTTCCTACGTATATTTTTTGAGATGGAGTTTCACTCTTGTTTCCCAGGCTGGAGCAGAATGGTGTGATCTTGGCTCGCCAGAACCTCCACCTCCTGAGTTCAAGTGATTCTCCTGCCTCAGCCTCCTGAATAGCTGGGATTACAGGCATGCACCACTAAGCCTGGCTAATTATCTACTTAAATAAATGTTACCTTCTATTTCTTAACATAAGAATTTTTTAAAAAATTTGATTTTCTTATTTTCATCTGTCAAAAGTGTTTGATTGTCTATAAAGTAATGTGGAATATTAGAGAAACAGGACTATTTATTTCAATAGGAAAATGTCTACACCTTGTGGATTTCAGGTTATTCACCTGAAAAATCGTTTATGCTGCAAGTTTGCATCTATAGGCATGAAAATCACAATATGGGTAATCAGAAGGTTCTGTTAAATAATTTACATCATTTTATGTACATTGTGAAAAACTCGGGGAGCAGGATAGTAAATCCCTTCATCATAGGACAAACAGATTATTTTTCCTCCACAAAATTAACTCAGCGAAAGATAATGTATAAAGTTTCCTGGCATTAATAACCCATATATAGAGCCAAATTAGTAGGTGATCAAAAAGAGCATCCTTACATAAGTAAAATAAATTTTTAAAAGTATCATGTATAGAAAATTAGCTTTGTGTAGCATAAATATATATATATATAAAAATTAAGAAAGGGAAAATCATTTTGCAAATTTGTCTTTATAAAAAAACACAAAAATATGTTTAATGAAAACATATATATATGAACACACACACACAGGAAGAAAGAGAAAAAATACATGGAAACTAAAAAAAGTTGCATGTAAAGATCTCATTACAAATTAGTGAAAATATACATACTTCTTATTCTTTAGGAAAATACTTTGTTAAACACACTGGTACTGGATTTATAACAATTAGTATGGTTAAGAAGTAGCATTAAAATGATAATTCTCAACCAAAGATTGTATGTCAACCTAAAATGTACCTTACTTTAGTTTTTGTTTGTGTCTTAAAGTTGAAGTTCATACAAATGCTGAACAGATAGTGGCCCTATCTGACTTTCATCCTGAATTTGTCTATAGTATTGCTATAAATATTAAATAGAAACTTAGAAAAATCACACTTTTATATATTCCTAATTGCCTTGGCTCTAGGTCATATTAATTCACAATTATGAAGTATCAAAAAAAGTTAAAACTAACATGAAAATGCCTGGACAATTATGTACTTTACAATGAGAAAAATGTTTCTGTATTGTGACCTATGTATGCTGACATATATTCTACACAAAGAAAAGTTTTCAGGTTTTATGAGCAAAATTCACTTAGGCAGAATAGATACATTCATCTGCAAACCCCAGCTTGATTAAATATATAACTATGGTGCTTCCAACGGTCTTTCGTTTGAGACCCCGTATCTAAGAAAAATGTAATTATGAAATGCTGTTTAAATGTTTAAACTGTCTACTTTAAAACCACATTACTGTAGTTTGCTAATAACCCTTCTATATTATGCTGATCTGTAACTTTTAAAACCACATTTTTAACTCAAGTAGTTGGCATAGCTTCTATTGCAATGAATTTATTCTGGGAAGTCTGACTGCCATGATTAGTGGTTTGACTCCAGTATTTCAAACATACTGCACTAAGTTCCCACTGATGTACTTGTGGTTTCACATATACCAAAGAATATTCTATGATGAGTGCTGGATGGAAAAGATTGTTCATCTGACAATAATCTTTCTAGCCACATAGACATACCACAATCTCTATCAGTAATCTTAAATTTCGGCAGTCATAGATAAACACTATTCTTGCCAATATATATTCATTATTTATACAATTTTCCTTTGATGACTTTTCCTTTAGGAATTGAAATTTTTAAAGAATGTGTGTCTAAATTGTTTTCAGAATGAATGCTCCAAGCTGTTTTAATATTTGGCTTAGAGCAAATTCAAAATCACATTTCTAACAACTTCAGTTCTGTGTGTATACTTATGGAGAGAGAGAGAGGCTTCTCACTGGAAAGGGAGCATAGCCCCAGTGAAGAAGTAAGCAGGGTGCAGACATTTCAATTGCCCCTTCAGAGTATGTGCAGTTGAAGCACTTAAAAGGATTAGTAAAGGACAATTACTTGTTTTTTCTTCCACTGTATACCCACTGGGGAGCATAGACTCCAGTTGGCACAAAAGGATCGCATCAGAGAAGTCTTTTAACATAAAGCATCTGTCTTAAGTATTAAAAATGTGACTTCAGTTTCCCCTCTTGAATACCATCACAGCTGACCTTTTCAAACAGAACTGAAGTTTCTCTCTGCTTTAAATTGCTCATTCTCATGAAGAACAATGATGAATTAATGCATTTATTTTAATCTTGGTTGGCCTTTCTTAAGAGCAAGCACATTCCCAAATAACTCTCTCGTTCTTTAAATCCTAGTTACATTGTTTCATATTACTACCCAAAATGAATTCATTATTATAATTTTCCTGCTAATTCTTAAAGGAAAAGATCACTGGTATTTGACGCAAGTTATTTATATGAAATAAAAATACTATTTTATTGAACAGACTAATAAAAATCAAAATGGTAAAACACAGTTTTTCTTTATTATTCCATTTGTTTTGTTTGTTGTTGGACAATTTTTGTGCATAGCATTTTTGAACACTTTTGTCCAATTTTCCTTTGATTTTCGAATTTTTAGTAGGGGAACAGTGCGGGAAACAATCTGGTTTTGATGGAATCTCAAATTTTTGTGAGTGTGTGTGTTCTAAATAAACTCAACTAGGTCATATGACTCATGTGCTTTCCATGGTCTCATTGACTTTATTTTCTGTCTAGAAACTATTTAATAAATCTTATTTGATCAGATGGATATTCTTTACTGCTTCTTCAACAAAACAAAGTTGAACTGTTTGTTAAGAAGTACTGTTTTAGGTTTCTCTCTTTTTGTAAATTATTTTCTAAAAAGTTGAAGAGTTTTGATCAATTTGCATAACATAATAAATACTTGAGCCCTTTGTGGTTTTCAGGGCCAGCTGTTTTCTCTAGCTTTAGCTCTATGATTAAGGATTAAGGGATGCAAAATGATGAGAAATGCACAGGGCAATGCTGCCTTTGGAAGATTTAACACCATGCTGAGGACTTTTATATTCTCTGCATTTCCCTTCCCTTTACAGGTAAAATAAACAAGAAAACTACCAAAAAGGCCATTCAAAGAGTATAACTCAACATGTCAAAGGCAAGTTTTATTTGAATCTATTTCAAGAAAGTATTCTAATATTCATATTCACACACATTACAAAACCTAAGCATATACATGCAAGTTCCTGAGAAATCCCAGTATAGGACAACTTCTCTGTGAATCTAAATATTTCTATCCATGTGAGTACATGTAAGAATACTTGTGTTTTGGTGTTTCAATGTAGTATTATCTTGTTTTTTTCAGCTTTTTTTTTTTTTTTTTTTTTTTTTGCTGGCATTTTCAAGGTTTAATATTCACTTGGAAAGAGGGGGAGCCTTGGAATTCTTTTGAGACATGCCTTATTCATCTTGAAGTCATCCTGAAAATGTGGCAGGCCATTAATACTTTTGTAGAGAAACACAGGCTCCATTTTTCCAGTGTAAATATATGCTGAGGTCTGTCTTTAAATGTGTACCTAGGAGTAAGAAAGGTTGAGAAGAGAGAGAATGATACTTTTGCCCTGCATTCAACTTTGAGTGTTATGAAGAGAAATAGTTTACATAAAATATTTCTACAATAAGGAGATTCAAAGGCTTGAACATTTTTGTGATCGCTCCTGTCCTTTTTTTCAAGACTATTATTATCTCTGATTCTGAGCCAGATACACTATTTACTTAGAAGCCATTGATTCGATATTTATTTACAACTAGTAGGCAAGTTAAAGAATGTAAAATACATGATTCTTCTGATAATTGTTTTTTAAATCTTAGGTTTATTTGGGGGAATTTCTTCCTTTTTCTTTATGCCAAGAATGGCTAATGCTTGTGAATGTCAAGGGACATAAAACCCCATTACATGAATTTCCCAAAGTCAAAGAATGCCGAATTAATGCTGTAAGCAAAGCTGTGACATCAAAGCATAGAGTGCTACAATTTAGTTCAACAGTTTCCTGTAGATCTGGCTTTGTTCATTGTAAGTAATCTTTTAAAAAGTTACTTAAAAATTCAAGAGCTGTATGGTTTAGAAATTTAGAAACTCAAGTGATTTCAAGGAAGGAATATTTGTTTTTCTAATTGCCATTGGTGGCTGGAAGTCATGAAACAGTAACCAGCTTATTTTTAGCAATTTTTCTGTTTAATTCCTTTTATGTAGAAAAGACAACAACTGCAGGCATTATGAGGAAACTAGGGGAGATTAAAGAGAAATCACTGTAGAAACAACTTTTCAGATAACTGCATCATTCTTAGTACTCCCTGGTCCGAAAATGGTTCAACTTGTCTGAAAAATGAAGAGGTCAAATATGTGCACACGGCCACTTTGCCAAGTGTGGGTAAGTTGATATCTATGAAGATTTATGAGTATCCCCTCACTACCTGTCTCCTCCATTCCTTGTACTGTCTAGCCTGACTCAAGTTTATTTTTCTTTAGTTAAAGCAGCTACTAAGAATAACATAAATAAAGAACTGAATAGTTAAATGGAGTGTGTATGTATGTGAGAAAGGAGAGAGATTAGTATTTAATTAAAATGTACCAAAATGTATCTGTATATACTTCTGACACACAACTGCCTATTTACCTAATGATGCTGATACTAAACAACTGATTTTGAAAAGTATATAAAAATAAAAATAGACACAACATATTGGAAAATAATAACAATTTTAACTGGGTTCTAGAATTATATGATCTTTTCCAAGCATGGTCCAGCCATAAAATTATTTTATTTTTTCCCTTCAAAATGTAGCCAAGAAACAAACATCTATCTTTGCTTTCACTGCAGGAAAGAACCAGTGTCTGGATTAGTTCCAAGCCATCCAGACAGCTATTTCAACTGGAACAAGTGACCTTTGGAACAGACTAGAACATAACAGCCTGGCCAGACAGAGGGGAGGGAGTAGGCAGTTGGGAAGGACCCCAACATGTTCTTCTGAAAGCTCATTTGAAATAAGAGGACAATAAAAAGTTAAGGACAGAAATATGAACTTAAAAATATGTCAAACCAGTAAAACCTGTGTGACCACAATACGGGATTCAAGAAAAGTTAGAGTTTTTAGCTGTCATTCTTTCATATACACGCTATATATATATCTAACCCCGTGAGCACGGGCCCTGTCCCTTAATTACATAACATTCATGTTTGAATCGTCATAGCCTCTTTGACACTAAGTAACCATTATTTTTTCTTTTCCTCTATCAATTGGGCCAGACTTCCTTAGTCTATGATTCTATGGTGATTGTTAGACAAACTTCAATAATTACTAAGAGATTTATTTAGCAAATTATTGCTACAATAGAAGTTAAAATAATAATAAATATTTTATTGGAAATTAGATAATGGTTATCTTCTCCCAACATTTATTTGAAGGCATGCTGTTCTTTTCTAAGAGAACATAAAACATTTAAGTTCACATCATTAGCAAGAAGCATCTAAATAAATATGCAATCTTTTAATGAATGCTTTTGGACAAAGTGTTGTACTTGGTAACAAAGAGGAAGGATGTCAAGGCAATACTGTCTTCAAAATGGTTGAAAAATGGAGAGCAAAGCTTTTTAAAAAATGTTTTATTAAAAATACAAAAAGAAAGATGTTTCTTAGACAATATCTTATTGATTTTACAAAATATACTATCATAAGTTGATTATGTCCAAGGTACTAAGAAAATACGAGATTTCAGAGTGTTCTTTCTTGGAGAACTTTGTTATTCCAGCAGGTACTGGAAAATATTTTTAAGAAGACAACTTCTATAGCTTCTAATCAGGCCTTCTTGAATGAAAACATAAACCTTTAAAAGTCTTAATGAATATTCCAAGGTGTCTATAGAATTGCTTGAAAACTAGAAGATTTGGTTCAATGAACTTGGCATATAGATCTGAATGAATGCCAAAAATATAGCTAAGGTAAAGAAAATAAATTTTTACAAAATTTGTGTTACATAGTCTTGGTGGTACTATTAACTGACAAAAAACACAATGTTAATGATACAGAAATAAGAAATTTGGTTATTTCAATTTATCACGTAATGTCAGAAAAATGGAAAGTGAGCCTTTAATCTCAACTCCTTCTTAAGTATGCCATTAGAATTGGCATAGTATTGATTAGAAGTATTGATTAGAAGCTAAGAAGTAGAGCAGAACAAAATGAATCCAGAGAAAGACAATACTGTCTGCTACTTACATAATATTCGTATTTCTTAAACTGTATTTTGAAAGCAAGAAAATAGACCATGAATGATTTTAGGAGGCTGTGTTCTTGCTAGATTAAGAAAATCCCACTTGGAATTCTAGAGAAATTATGCTTTTGGGGAAGGAGTTTCATTAGTGGATTATCACGGACCTTAACAACAAAAGATCAAAACATGAAATAAATGTACAAGAATTAAAGTTTGTGTCAAATTTGTGAGATGGACATTAGAGGGGGGAGATTTTAAATATTTGTCTGAAGTTATATAGGAAGAAGACACTTTCTGCATGAGACACAGGGGTCCAAGGGCAATTCCAACTGTGACCATCACATTTATGAACTCCCTATAAAGGGTGTAGTTTAGGTGGAGTCTGAAATTCAGTTGTCAAAAATGACTCCAAGATTCTTCAAGTAATTTAACAGAGGATGAAGCCCAAAATCATGAGTAAATATTGAATCTGGAAGTATATGTGGAAACATTGGAATAGAAAAACATTAACAGCCAGTTTTTTCAAGGTTATGCTAAGTAACATAAAAACGAATAAAAAAAATCAGTATTTAGAAATGCAACATATTATCTATCAGAAATCCTACTGAAAATACATTCCCATAATATTATTCATTTTTTTAAGAAAAATCCAAATCCAAATAAAAGAACAAAAAGAGATGAAGAAAATTTTTGCCATTGGGCTATTCTGATAAACTTCACACTGGATGTCTGATAGCTGACATCAGCCAGTACGAGGTACCCAGACTTAAACATACTTAAATATAAGTGTTCCTGGGGAAGTTTTTGGTTCACACAGTGTTGTAATACATATTGGCTTTTATTCATTAACTTATATGCTTCTCATACTTTTACTTTATGACAATAAACTGACTGAAATCAGGGATCCTGTCAATTTAACGCTACCTGCTAACACATGTTAGCAAACTTGCTAGATGTTTTCTTACCCCATAAAGTACATGTTATTCATATAAAGTGAGTAATAAATGAATTTTATGGAATGAATTGATGAATTGTTCCTTGGTGTTCAAAGGCTGTGCATGTGAGTCCCGTGTCCATAAAATACTTACCATCATGTTTTAAATTGATTCAAAACTTCTTCATGATTGTACTCTTAGTCATAATCCGCATCCTATTATCAAGTTCCACCTTTATAAAACTGTCGGCCAAGACACCCTTTGCATTACTGCTAAGTTAAAAAAAGCCTCCAGTTATGAAATTGATATTTACATAATACAGTTTTTGCACCAGATGCTTCTGGTAAAAGGAAGCAAATCATGACCTCTCTCACCAGCAGGATCAGTCCACTGTTTTCACAATTGAATGACATTTGCTCATAAAGCTAAAATGTGTGTGGGCTGCAAGAAATGAAGTTAAAGGTAAAGACCTTTATTTCTTCTTTGCCTTTCTCTCTGACTCTCTCCCTTTCTTTTAGCTCCATTTATGATCAAGAAAATCTGTTACATAATTAGCTTCAGAATGTGTCTATATTAATTACAGATTATTTAACAAATGAATTATGCAATTTAATTTATTTAAAATCATTTATTTTCAGGAAAACCAAACATATCATTGAGTTTACATAGAAATACAATTTTCAACCAGATCTTCATAAAAACGCACTGGAGAAATAAATGTTCATAATTAATGACCAATTATGTACTATTTCATCATGCCAGTAGCAGAGTTGATTACCATTAAAAATTGGTAAAGTAACAGATCTTAAATGTGCAAATACCATCTCAGTACTCTATTGTGTTACCATTGATAATAAATGGCCACTAAATATATACCTATTACATAAATCTTTTTAAAGTACAATAAAAATACAAATTCTATCTGTTAAAAAAAGCCACTTATATGGCTTCTAAACATCCTCATTATACAAATTCCAAAATACTATCTGACGAACAAAATTATAAAGACTCTTCCTTATGAAACATATATTGTCCTCTAATTAAGGTACAACTTAGCAGATAAAAGAAACTAAACAAGAAGGCTCATATATACCATATAACATTAAGGAAAAACAGACAAATATATATTGCATAAGCATATTTGATTTCTTTTCCTAGTGAAAATGTACCTTTAACACTTGAAGAAAATTCCCGTGAGTAAATGATAAATCTATTTTTGAGGGTTACCCCTAATTTAAGTCACATTTTCATTAATTTAATTTATTTATCTTATAATGTGATGAACCAAGTTAGAAATTTTGATCATAAATTTTTGCTGTACTGAGTACAAATTAGTCTGTTATGTAATGGGTAAAGGTATAGAAAACAAATATTTTAAAAAGTCTAAGTTCATCAGCACATCAAGAATGAAATGCAGGAGAATTTTATTGCTCATGTTCAAGACTAAACTGAGCAGTAACGAGGGTTTTTTTTAAATGAGATTTTTGACTTTAACAAAACAAATACAAATTGAATTTACCAAATAATATTGATAATTCATATAGAATGGGTGTCACAGATTTTAAAGTATCAAAACCAATGGGGCATCACAAAATAAACTTTGGTGAAAAATATCTTCATCAAAGAAGAAAATATGAGAAGAGTAGTCCTTATGTAGTGAGAAGAAATATATTTGGTAAAGTAAATATGGATAATAGACACTGAATCTATAGATAGCATATATTCCAAATGTTTTTTAGGGAATATCAAATCAGATGATGCTTAGATGTTATAGTAATATAACTTATCTCATTTGGAATGAAATTTAAAGTTTTTTAAATAAACAGCAAATTTTCATTTTTTCATTATCTTTGTAAAACAAATTAAATATTTAGAGTATAACTGATCATAACTAACATCACCTTGCATTTACTAATAAATACTCTAAATACATTTGGTTTATTATTGGAATTTATATCCTTATAATTTTACCTGCTAGAAATTAGTGACCTTGTGGCATTATGTTTAAAGTTTACATTTTCCCAGTGATATGAACAGTATTTATACATAAAATGACATCTGTCTAATGAATAGTAACATGTTTGTTGGTTTGAAAACAGACCATGTTTAGTTTGGCATTGGCATATCTCTTCAGAATTTAAAAAGTTATCTTTAAGGTATGGCTTTTGGGAAATCATTAATAAACCAGCAATCTGGAAAATGAATACAAGTTTCAAGATGCTAACTAAATAGAACTCAGACACAAGGCAGGTATTTGTATAATATGTCTTTCAATTACAAATTCATATACAGTAGAAATAGAAAGGAACATAAAAGTATGATCTACTTTATAGTAAGTTGTTTTTAAAATAAAAATTATAGATCAATAGTGAAGGTGAGGAAATTTAACTGAAAAAATTTTCAAAATATTAAAATATTCAAAAACATATTGGCACATGAATAATACCTATCTTAAAGTAATAATAAATGACATGTGTATAGAAACACATTTAACATGAATCAGGATTTCTTGTTCTTGATGTCAGCACCTACTGTCTAATGGGTCGAGACAAAATACTGTGCCTTCAAGAGTTAGTCCCATTTTGAACCCCTCCTGTAAAACAGAATAAAATCATTAATATCCAAAATGCTCACAGCAAAATAAAATAAAATAAAATCAGTGAATAAAAAAGACTACGCACTGAAGTTGAAATATTCATGCTTTGATCAACTAATAATAACTATATGTAAAATGTTGACTTGTTGAATTTTTATATAGGTGTATAAGCACTGGTAGTTCTTTCAGACCCATTAACACTTTAATGTTTTAAATATATGTGAGGTTAGCATGCATGAGAGACAGAAGAAAATACATAAAATTAAGACACAGGTTTCGTTTTCAGAAAAGGTTAGTTACTACATCATTCTATCGCAAATGAAATCTGTTAGCTTTAAAAATTATTATTAATTTAAATATTATTAAGATAGTTAGACTTCAAATTGATGAGAGGTTCAAGATATCCTGATGATTTTCACCTTTTCTTCCCGGTTAGCACTGACCAGAGCCTTGGTAAAATACTTCTTTAAAATGGAATGCCATATCCTCTGTGGAACATACAACTGCAGATTATTTTGCCATGGAGAAAACTTCCCCTACTAGCCTTGCTGTCGCTTGTAGCGGACTGGCTTCTTTGACTCCTACTCTCCCTTGCATATTTTAGAAGTTAAGTTGTCTTTGATTTATTGAGTGTAAGAACACAATTGCTATGAAAGTGTTTTTCCACCAAGATTTTGAGTTAAAAGTTAATGACAAAGGAGTCTGTCCTTCTCCACTCCAATCTCTCTATTGTTTTAATTGCATAATATAATTGAACTGCGGGTCATCTCTTCTTACCACCTTTCCTCATTCCTACCCTTTCTTGTAAATCTCTACACATGGGCCTACAAAAAGATGAAAAGCACAGACTTGCACTGATCGATGAAAGTGGAGGTTACATTGTAAATCTCCTTGTAGAAGCAAATGTGGTAGTGCTCTCTATATACTCTACCTTTTTTTTTCTTGCTAACAGAACTGAAATGTTTCAGAAAGGTAATTTGTAATTTCGAGTGGCCATGTGACACATTATTGGCAAATAATATGCAGATAGCAGTGTATTCCTAAAGAAAAGAAAATGCCTCTTAAAGGTAACCATTGGTTTTCACCTCTGCTTTGGGTGTTTTATTCAATTAGACTGACTATATTTACGTGTATGTTAGCTAATTGTGTATCTTTTTGCATCTCCCCAAATTACTTTTATTTAGAATAGTTATGTAAATGTTCCTATCTTTCTCTAAATCCAGTGTAAACATCATCATATGGAGGAGGAAGGCAGTTACAAAGCTGTAAGCCACACTTTGTTATTAATGTTCAAAGAACATTCTTCATTATGTTTATAGCACAGAGACTACTACTATACAGCAATATAGTGATGTAATCATTGTGAAAGTTTTTCAGAAGTCTTTCCAGTACTTGGAATACAATCTTTATTTAGTTGAGTAAATATGAGAGTACTTATCATTATTTTTTAAAAATCTGTTCTTACCACAAAATACATTTTGTCATATTTATTTATATTTCTCAAACAGCCAGCAAATACTTAGAAAAATAAATACTTCATAATACTGTAAGTAAACTTTTCTTTAAAATTATTTTATTTGGATATCTGAAGATTTGTGTATTATGTCATCTTCTGGTATACTATAAATGGTAGAGAGATGATACATTGATAGACAGATAATGACAGATAGAAAGAGTGTGGAAATGTTTGATATCATATGGTACTTTTAAATTGTATCAGTTCATTCTGCTAGTAAACCAGTATCACTTCAATTACACTGAAAATACTATTTGTCAACGTGTTATCAATATTGGAAAAGCAGAATAGCAGTCAAAGTAAAATAGAGGTTAATTACTATTTTAATAATAAAGTGTTAGTATATGACTTACGATAGTATCTATCTCTATATTGACTTTTTAGGGATTCTTACATATTATAAGGTTTGTTGATTTTCTTTTTTCCTAAGATAAAATTTCCCACACATTTCCTGTCTTCTTCGTAAGTCCCATTTTGCAAATCACAATTTAATAAACTCCAAATCATTCCATATCCTCTTGAGCTTCAAACCTCTTAATAAAAATGATACTTTATTTATGCAGTGATGGGAATTACCATAAGCTAATGTCACACAAAAGAATGATTAATTAAAATATTATTCATCATATGAGTTTTATATGTAATATTTTTATGAATTTTCTTATTTTGAAATAGAAAAGCATATCAAGGAAGGAAAAACCACTGCACTTTGAGGTATGTCTTTTTTTCTATCTATAGAATTTTAAAAATGATTTTAATGATAACATGAATGTCTATATATTTATGCCATACAGTTTTCTTATGTAAGTAATTTATTACATATATAGTTTTATATCTTCCTCTTTTCATCTTTGCAGACCTTGATTATTCTAAATTCCCACAAAACTAATTTATTATGACTATATAAAATGCTATTAATTTTTACAATGATTGCTTCCCAGCATTTTAAAATTATGAATAATGTTGACTAGGTATTTTTATTCATAGAGATTGAACACATTTATAATTACTTTTTCTTGAGAATAGATTGCTTTAAAGTTTTGATATCAAATAGAAATAAAAGTATTAATAACAAGTTACTCTTTAAAGAGATTGCTAGGCCATAGTTACCTCTGAACTAACTCTGGCCTGCCAACAATTTACAGTACTTGTTTTATTACACTTTCATTTGTATTGATTGATTATTAGTTTAAAAAATAATCTGCTAGATTAAAATGGCATTACAGTTCTTTATTTGATTTGTATGTTTACTTTGATTAGACAGAACATGTCTACATATGTGTAAGCCACTGGTGGTCTTCTTTTGTGAAGTTTTTTTATTTATCTGTTGATTTTTTAGTTTCCTAGTCATTTGTCTAATTGCTTTAATTACATATATGTAATGTATTTATACATTTTTAGACAGTAAATGTTAAAAAATTGGATACTATATGTCTATATTTTTCTTTTTCTTATAAAATTTTCTTATCAATTCAAAAGTCTGATGAATATTCAGTAATATTTTAAACATCTTAAAATGTTGATTACTTCTGAAATTTATCTCGGCATTTGCTGTAAGTTTCAGCAGTACATTGATCTTCTCCCAGAGTACTAGCCAGCTGACTTAACACCACTTGTATGTGATTTTTTCATCCTTTACGAACTTGCCATGCTTGTTTTTTAATGTATTAAATTATTATAGCTTACATGTTACAGTGTGGCCTATCAATATTATTCCACTTAGCTTCCTGTTGGTAACATGTGCTGGACAGTTTAAATTATGTCAAATCAAATAGCTACATTATTGATTTCAAATAAATGTTTAATTTTCTAACTGCTTATACTGAAATATGGTTTAACATTTCTGCATAAATGCTTACATGCATGAGACATTTCTGTGATTTCAAACTTAATAATTCAATTCTCTTAAAAGTAGCTTAGTCACAATACTCTAAATGAAAGATGAAAACTAAATGTCTCACTAAGCTTATTAACTCAATATGGTATTCACAATCCACTGCACTATATTAAGTTTTTATAGGATATGCAAAGATATAGTAGCTACATGTGTGCATTAGATTCATTAGGCTAGCAAGATTAATAATAAAAGCCATCATAGAGTTTAGATGAAGAAAATATTATTTTACTTTTGTTAAAGTGACCTTGCCACTAAATCTTGGACTAAAAGAAACAATCATGGCCAGGTATGGTGGCTCACGCCTGTGGTCCCAGCACTTTTTGAGGCCTAAGTGGGTAGATGGCTTGAGCCCAGCAGTTCAAGCACAGTCTGGGCAACATGATGAAACCCTATTTTTAACAAAAAATACAAAAATTAGCCATGCGTGGTAGTGCATACTTCTAGTCCCAGCTACTCAGGAGGCTGAGGAGGGAGGATTGCTTGAGCCTGGGCAGTGGAGGTTGCAGTGAGCCAAGATCACGCCACTGCACTCCAGCTTGGGTGGGGCGATAGAGTGAGATTCTGCCTCAAAGAAAAGAAAAGAAAAGAAAAGAAAAGAAAAGAAAAGAAAAGAAAAGAAAAGAAAAGAAACGAGAAAAGAAAAGAAAGAAAAAACAATAAAGTGAACAATGCAATAGTGACTAAGTCATCAAAAAATAATCTTAAAATATGGTTTATGAAACCTCTTTAAACATAACTATCAGATATACCCATATGAAGCTGTTGTTTGAATTTTTATTAAATAAAGCATGCAAATTTTAAGGTTTCAGCTTTAAAAATTTGTAAGTTGTTTAAAATTGTTATAAAAATAATATACCAACCATCTCTGGCGCTACCCACCATGAAAGCAGTAAAGAATTAAAAAAGACATTAAGAAAATATTAGAAACAGCAAAAGCAAAAACATCACAGTTTAACATTATTTGAGTGTCACATCACTCAATCATCCCAATACAGTATGTCTCACACTTGGTTCCAACAAAATCTGGAAATAGAGGCTTATCCTTAAAACTCAATAAATTTTTTTTCCCAATTTTGGGAAAATCTAAAAAATTCATAGAAAAGTACTCTGTATTACCTGTGTAACCCTTGAGAATAAATACTACCACATAAATATTTCTTTGTTACTACAAAAGCATTAGTACCAGATAGTACATGTCCAATGGGTAAAACTAATGTAAAAGGAAAGGAATTGATTTCATATGAAATACAGCATTCTTGCTAAATTATCATGCACCATTTGAAAGTTTCATAGTATTTGAAATATAGAAAAGAAGTAGGAAATCTGTGCCATCAAACAGTATACATGTTGAAGTCAATAGAAATTTTAAAAGGTGATTTTAGTTTCAACCAAATAAGATCATCCATCCTCTACTAGGGTTGCAATTTGACTTTCATTTAATTTATAATTTATTGAATTCATAATTTTATAAAAACTATAAGACAAGTTGTTTATAATATTTTTGTCAATATTTAAAAATTGTAAGTTAATACTAAGGATCTAAAATAATTTTTTATGTAAAAGGGGATTAAGAATCATTCAACTTGAGAAACACTGTTTCAACAGATTCTTTGACAACCTGAAGGCATATGTTAAGTAATTCAACTTTTAAATTCAGGCATGTTATTACATCTTGAACAATAATTAATTCATGTATTACACAGAAAATGAGATAGCTACACAGCTGCCGTCAAAAATGAGTAAAAGGGCATTTAAATTAACTTTCTAAGAAGGATTGTAATTATCAGTGATAGATCAGAGTTCACCTATAATTGTTTTTTCTAGGAAGTGAGGCATTGAGAATGAATGTATTAAGCCAAGACTAATAAACAAAAATACCTCATTCTCCTTACTTTAGTGTCTTCATTGTCTCTTCTCAATCAGCTTCATATAATTGGTGTCTGTCTGGATTCTACCATATATAAACTTTTTGATGAAAAATAGGATATAATAACTTCACCAAAATGTAAAGGGCAAATATAAAGAGAAGACTTTATTCTGGGGTTTATAAGACTATTTTTAAATCATGGCCCATAGTGCAAAGCATTTAAAACCAATTTCTGTAAACTGCAGACCAATTTAGAACAAAAAAGTAAAAGGAAGAGAGAGAAATGAAAACCCAACTGAACTACATTCCTAAAGAAGTTGTCACTGGGTGTCTGCTTTTTAAATAAAAGCCCAAAAGTTATGAACTACAGCTACAATGCTTCTTTTCAGAGAGAATAATTTCAATCTTACAAAGATTTTCCCTCATCTACCCATTTACAATTTTCAAATTCGTAATTGTTAAGACTGAGATCAAATCTTATAAATCTAATGCAATGACTTTTTAACTCTAGATTTCAAAACAATGAACCATTAGAATCCATGCCATTTTGTATTAAAAAAAAATGAACCATCTTATTGCCATTGTAAATTGAACCATTAAAAAAACCAACGACCTTATCCTTAGCAATTGTAGGAGTATTTTTAGGACTAACTGTACATTATTATTTTAAAGTAATTATTTTAAGTGAGTTTTTATAGTGAAAATAATTAAAGGCAACCATAGTTTTGGTACATAACATTCTCTTTGTTCCATATCAAAATAAAATAAATCATTTATGGGCCAGTCAGTCACAATAGTCACCTGCATCTCATCTAATTTTGATTGAATATCTGGAGGGAAATCTGCTGCTCCACAGTTAAATGGGTCAAAAGGTTCTGCTCCAAACAGGTCCCGTTCTAAAAGGAAGGAAATAATTTAGTAAATGAAATAACAAGTGAGCTGGAGTGAGTTAGATTTCAAAGGCAGGATTATATAAATGAATATTTACATGATCAAATGAACCACTAATCCACACTTACACTGTATGTGGGGCTTTCCTGAGCTTAGACAAGTTAAACATTAATAAGGAAGAAAAGACCCATTTTATGATATTAAAAAGTTTTATTATAAAGAATTATTATCTAGAGAGATTTCTGTGTTTTTAATGAAGATTTCTTACTATCAAATTCACCAAAGAGCTGATAATTAATATGTTACAACACCTATATTTTATTGAAGCAATTTAAATTTGCTAAAATTAATGCGCTACTCATTGAGGCTACCCTAATTCCATTGATTGATGCCTTGCAACACAATAGTTAAGCAATATGTAGGACTAAGTAGACTTGTAAGTAGCTCTACTCAAAGTTCATGTACTCTTATCTCCCCTTTTATCCAGAGAAAATTTTAAAGCACATTGTCTCATGTAGTATGAAATATCACCTTTCTAGATAGTCACAATGAGATAGTTTCTTTAAAAATGCCTCCTATCCCAGAAATACATTTCTTTTTTAAAAGCAGCAGGGATGCAGTGTCAAAAAAGCTTTCTGTACATATGTTCTAAAGTATGCACTACTTTTTTTTATCACTAAAGAAGTATCAAAGTTGAAAGTGATGTTTGTAATTGATAGATTTGGGCCTATTACGGGATTTTTAAAATAAAACATTCTTCAGGAATTTCTTTCCTCCGAATCAATTCAAATGTATCCTTAATTGGGAAAACATTAAATTATATATGAAAATGGGTATTTATAACATATTCATATCTTCATTTTGCAGAGAACTTTACATTCTCTAAATTCAATGCCATGTAAGAAATAATATTTATGCTACTTGATTTCTGCCATATCCTCTAAAATCACTCTGTGATTCTCATTGTGAAGGAGTCTTACTTTTCCAGTCTTCATGTTTTTTTTTCCAGATTCTTGTATTAAATAAGTTAAGAAATGTGAAATTTTTACAAGCTCCTTGTACTTGCAGGTATTGTATAAATAAGGGGAACATATAATTTTTCATCCAAATGCAGATACTTTTAAAAGTAAAAGGATCATTTTCAATAGTTACACTGGGTAAAAATCTATAAGCCAGGGCTATCCTAATAAAATGGGAATTTATTGTTACCTTATATATAACTGATGAGTATTACTATTGCTGTTATTTATTTTCTTCAGTTTAGTGTTGCTCAGGCAATCAATTGAAATTTAGCTTTCAAAGGATCTTTTCTTCAGAGAAATGTCCTGGTTTCCACTACACCATAAGCATACTGAATAATGCTTTTCACCTAGTAGGTGTTTGTTAAAAAATGAATTAATGAAAGGGAAGATTTGGTCAAAAGGTTCCGCTTCAAACCCATCCCGTTGTAAAAGGAAGAAAAAAATTTAGTAAACAAAATGACAAGAAATGACTTGGAGGGACTCACTTATATAGATTATGTCTATATAATCTCTATTTCTCCGTCTATTAAACTTTGGTACTCAGGAATATGTAGACATTGAAAAAGCTATCAAGGTATTACTGGAGCACTCTTGTTATGCTTCAGCAAAGAGACTGGCCGTGTTTTACTCTTGCCCTAGAGATCTGTGGAACTTTGAACTCGAGAGAGATGATTTAGGGTATCTGGCAGAAGAAATTTCTAAGCAGCAAAGCATTCAAGATGTGACCTGGCTTTTTCTAAAAGCATACAGTCATATGCATTCACAAAGAGATAATATGAAATTGGAACTTATGTTTAAAAGGGAAGCAAAACATAAAAGTTTGGAAGATATGCAGCCTGACTATGTGGTAGAAAAAGAAAACCCACTTTCTAAGGAGAAATTCAAGACTGCTGCAGAAATTAGCATAAGTAAAAAGGAGCTGAATGGTAATAGCCAAGACAATGGGGAAGATCTCATCAGCACATATCAGACATCTACAGCAGCCCCTCCCATCAAAGGTCCAGAGGCCTAAGAGGAAAAAATTGTTTCATGGGCCAGGCCCAGGGCCCTGCTGCTCTGTGCAGCCTCAGGACTTGGTATCCTGCATCCCAGCCACTCCAGCTCTAGCTGTGGCTAAAAGGGGCCAAGATACAGCTCAAGCCATTGCTTCATGGGGTAAAAACCTTAAGCCTTGGTGGCTTCCATGTGGTGTTGGGTCTGCAGGTGCACAGAAGACAAGAGTTGAGCTTTGGGAGCCTCTGCCTAGATTTCAGAGGATGTATGGAAATGCCTGGATATTCAGGCAGAAGTCTGTGGCAGGAGCAGAGCCCTCATGGAGAACCTCCACTAGGGCAATGCAGAGGAGAAATGTAGGGTTAAAGCCTTCACACAGAGTCCCCACTAGGGCACTGTCTAGTGGAGCTGTGAGAAGAGGGCCACCGTCTTTCAGACCCCAGAATGGTAGATCCACCAACAGCTTGCACTGTGTGCCTGGCACTCAATGCCAGCCTGTGAAAACAGCCATTGGGGCTGTACCCTGCAAAGTCACAGAGGTGGAGCTGCTCAAGGTCTTGGGTCCCATCCCTTGCATTAGCGTGCCCTGGATGTGACACATGGAGTAAAATGAGATAATTTTGGAATTTTAAGACTTAATGACTGCCCCATTGGGTTTCAAACTTGCATGGGGCCTGTGGCTCCTTCGTTTTGCCAATTTCTCCAATTTGGAATGGAAATATTTACCCAATGCCTGTATCCTCATTGTATTTTGCAAGTAACTAACTTGTTTTTTATTTTACAGGCTCATAGGTGGAAGAGACTTGCCTTGCCTCAGATGAATCTTTGGACTTGGACTTTTGGGTTAATGCTGGAATAAGTTAAGACTTTGAGAGATTGTTGCAAAGGTATGATTGGTTTTGAAATGTGAAAAGACATGAAATTTGGGAGGGGCAAGGAGTGGAATGATATGGTTTGGGTCTGTGTCCTCACCCAAATCTCATCTCAAATTGTAATCCACACATGTTGAGGGAGGGGCCTGGTGGGAGGTGATTGGATCATGTGGGAAGTTTCCCCCCTACTGTTCTCATGATAGAGAGGGAGTTCTGACGACATCTGATGGTTTAAAAGTGGCAGTTTATCCTGCGCACACAGTCTCTTCTGCTGCCATATAAGATGTACCTTGCTTCTCCTTTATCTTCTGCCATGACGTTGAGTTTCCTGAGGCATCTCCATCCATGCAGAACTGTACTCTTCGCTTATAAATTACCCAGTCTGAGGTAGCAACTTTATAGCAGTGTGAAAACTGACTGATATACTAGTGTTATTACCTTGTATTTACAAATTAGTCCTCTAAAATAAATTGAATACCTAACATGAGCAATGTATTTTAAGTTCCTTAGGGGAAATGAATATAATATGGGCCCTGCCATGTACTAAAGTCTTAAGCTAAAACTTCAGAGTTATATTCACAATGATTTAATATAAGCTAGAGAGAATGCAATCAAGTAGAATGTGTAAAACCCTCTTTTCTTCAGTTTCCTTTTAGACATAGTGACTGATTCATGACCATTGAGAATTATGCTTTCAGTTTCTGTCACAAGGCACAGATGGATATGTATTACAGCCAAAATATTGAAAATGAGCATCTGTTAGGTGTTTTCTAATTAATCAAAAATAGACTTTAATGTTCCTTCCAGATATATAAAAGATAAAACAGAAAAGCAATGAATTTATAGCATTTTAGATAGGAAAGAACCCTTACAAAAGGTTAATAAATCACAACATTCATATATTTTTTAACTAAAAAAGTCCATAAGCCCTATGAACAAACATATTTTAAGTAACTCTATTAAACATGTAAAAAATCATTAATAAAATTACCACCAGTTGTTTTTAATAATTAAAGTAAAATATTAAAAATATAACCCAAAACAATGATATATAATTAAATATTTTCTATTATGAAGTAATACATCAAAACATAATTGTTCAAATAATGGGTAAAAGTTCCAAGTAGAGATGTCGTTAGTAGTGCAGTCTGAATTATAAAGTAAAATAGAATTAATGGAAATTTACACATATATAAAAATAATACTTCAATAATTGAAATTGTAAGTAAAGTTGTTAAGATATGTAATTTCCCACAAAGTCTTAATTATATATTTAAAATGTACACAACTATAACAAGAAACATTGATTTGTTGAGAAAGCTTACTAATCTCAGTAGATCTACTAGGTACTGGAGGTGGCTGTGTGCCATTGCGAGTAGGCATTGAAGACTGGTGTGATATTGGAGAAAATGGAATCATATCAAAGATGTCAGTGGAGGGCGACTGAGGTGTCATACTGCCTGCCTGCAATGAAAATAAATGAATTAGGGTAGTATTTCATATAGATACATTGTAATGCTAAATATTTCACATGCATATAAAATATATGTAAACAGCAAATTCAGTTGAATCATAAGAATTTGCCATTTTGTAGACCGAAAATAGTTAAGTATTTGCAATTTCATGTGGTTCCACTAATTATGATAAATGCTCATTTAGAAGAAAGCAATAGAACATTTCTGCAAAAATGCTCTCAAAGATGATGGCAAAATGGTAACAATATTATTCCAGATGAATATAAAAGATACAGTGAATTTTTTGGATATATAGAAATGATTGCTACTTATAACAGAGAATTAGATATAGTAGAAACTATTCATATAAAAATATGATTTCAGTAAGATACTCTGCATAAGATAACATTTCAAACAGGAAAAATTAGACATAAGTGACTTGCCTTCTTAAATATAAACATTCAAATGCAATTGATTTTTTTGCATTCTCAAAAGTAGAGTATATTTTAGTTTGTATTTATAACAACAGTGGCAACCAACTGATATTCATTGCAGTACATTTTATTCTTGAAAGATTTCATCAAGTTTTCTGTAATAAATAGCTATCTTATAAAAACTAAATTAATAATCACCAATGTACTGCCCAAATCATTGAGTTTTCTGATACAGTCTGGGTCAGGACTAAATACATATAGGGAAAGATAAATGAAAACCTCATGAAAATATAGCCGAGAAGTAATATCAAAATTAGACATTCATCACTTTGTAAAACAGGGAACAATATGTATATACGTATAATCTCCTTTGAAAACCATCTCACTTGATCAGGGATAAAAGAAAGAGAATTTTCATTTTGGGGGAATAGTGATGAAAAATTTGCTTTTCCTATGAGAACTTGGACAGAGATTGCTTTGAGTGGTTCATATTAAAATTAGAATCCTCAGAATACGTTTAATTTTCTGATTTACAGATAATGCAGGTGATGAAAAAATCAGGCTTACTGTGTGTAGAGTGATGGGTTTACTATTCAGCTAAAATAATTGTTAGTACATTATTTTTCGTGCAGGAAAATTGCTGTCATCCTCCTTTCTTTAACAATTTGTTTATTGTATCCCCTCACCCTATTCCTGTTACTCAGCAATACTATTCCCCTAATTATCCCATTCCTGTATCCCCTTCTCACTTCTATCTCTCTACTCTTTTTCATGATACAAAAATTCTAAAATCTTGGCTGTCATTAAAAGCAAAACAAATCGACCAAAAATTTATTTACTCTGTCCCTCTTTAATCTCCCAACTTCTATTTTCTTTTTCTTTTTCCTTTAAGGCTAAGCTCCTTGAAAGAGATACTACACTTTCTGTCCTAAGATTTACTTCATTCTATCTTTAACTCTTATCAATCTAGATTTGCTCTTTTTGCACTGAACTCTGCTGAAATTACTTTTACCAATGATCTAATTTCCCAATAGTGATATCTGATAAATCATTTGAAGTATCTGTATTACTTTATATTTTTGTAAATTTCTACACTGGCACCACCCTCTACTTGAAACTTTCTGGTATCAGGTAATCAAAGAAAACAAAAATGGCACACAAAGCCTCCAGATCACATCACATTGATTCAAGATACATCTAAATTTTTGATAACTTTATAAATAGTACATTTTGGCAGAATTTAAACAAAATAAGTTGGATAATAAAAAGAATTATCTGCTTAGTAAATTACATGCGGTCTTGGGATGCTGCTCTCACTGACTGGCTTGGGAAAGCCACATTTAGAAGGTGGTGGTATTAACAGTCCCAGTGATAGTCTGGAATCAGGTGAGTTGACAGGAGTGACAGACATGGAAGAAATATTGAGACAGGGAGATGAATCACCACTACTACGCCAGAAAGAGGATGAGCATCTCTGAAACCCGTGTTGCTCATGATCAGACATATCGTGCAGCAGCTGTAAAGGAATGACAGAAAGAGAAATATCCTAAGAGGAAAGGCATGGAGGAAAGGAAAAAGTATACTTGAAATTTATTTGTAAAATGGTGTTTTGTTAAGATGATAAGATCATTTCACAATAACTTTTCTAAAATTAAAACATAGAGTTGGTTTTCCTATGTGATAGTCCTTAGATTCTGCATTGCTTAATTTGATGTTTTTTTACTGAAATATTGCATTTTTAGATATTTTAAATAGAATATTGCATTCATCACGACCTAAGAGGAAGGTAATGGAGAGAAAAATGAAGAAAGCCTGAAGATTTATTTTGGAGAGGGCTTCTGTAATGAAATGGGAAAAGGAAGGATAGTAATGAGAGAACAGTCACAGAACTAGGAGTAAACTCTTCCAAATAAATTTATGGTTTTGTAGAATTTTCAAAAGAGCTCACAACATACATTTTATGTTTAATCCTCAAAACATTCTTTGAAGTATCAGTAGTAGTAATATTATGTCTTTATTACAATAAACACATGGGAATTAAGCTCCACAGATTCTTTGTGACTTACGACGGGAATTAAGGTCCACAGATTCTTTGTGATTTATTCTTATATGAGGTAGAAAGCAGATTCAAAATTCAAAACAGTCTGATTCTAATCATCATGCCCTTTCTATAGTCATGAGGAGCTCCAAACTGTAAGACTTTTAGGGGGATGGGAAGAGGTGATTGTCAAGCATCTCAAATAAATCAGAGAGATAATAAATAACAAGCAAGCAGTGTAGTAGGTCTGAACATCAGTATGTGCATGACTTTTAGGGGCTATTTCCATTACAGCATGGAAAGCTACTGTTAAGAGCTGAGCTGGAGAGAGCTGAGCTGCCAGATGTCACAGCGGCCAATTAAACAGCAGCCAAAATGGAAGTAATAATTAAGTCTGTATTCATTTACTGCTATAGTATAAGCAAGAGGCCAGAGAGAAGGTGCCTGCTCTATCAATGCTCCATTTTCCCCACGGAATGGCATTGAGCAAGGGTCAGAAGTATCACTGCAGAAGTGAGCCTTTGTCTCATTACTTAGGGACTTCTGCACAAAAGGTTCCTAAGGGTTTTTCTTTGGACAAGAGACAGTGGGAGGGAGAAGGGAATGGCTAGCAATAGAAAAGTACTGAATACTGAGACATAGTGGAGAAAAGTGGTCTCCAAGTCCCTTGAATAAGGTGGTCTCAGGAGAGGCACCTAAGGCCCTCTAAAAGGAGGCCCCTGAGTGGAGTTGCCTGGGCTATAAATGTAGATATGCACAAGAGCATAGCTGGCCAGGGGACCTGAGTACTAGATTCAATTCCTCCAAACTGTGCACCAAATACAATGTGATGAGGGCACCTTTCTCCCATCAAATACAATGTGATGAGGTGTGCCAGACAAAGCCTTTGTAACTGCCTATGCTCCGGCCAGAAAGATCCCACATAAGATTCTGGCTGGGAGCCACATTCCTCAGCTGCAAATCACATGTCAGAGATCTTTCACCACTAACAAAAATTCAAGGAGAAAACAAAAATCTGATTTTTTATAAACTTTGTTGTAAAAGGTAGTAATTAAAATTAGTGAAGGACCAACAAGTCTGAGGTTATGTCCTTAAGCTAGGAGGACCCTCTTCACATATTTCCGGAAGCAGAGAGAAAAAGGAAGCCATGTAAAGTGAGAAATTAAGTTGAGGGAAAGGTTCAGTGTGGAAGCAAAATCTCTGCTAGTCTGAGTTATATAATTAATCACTCTATTAATATCCATATGTAAATATATAATTTTTGATTTCTCTGTTGATCTTCATTGTAATACACCTCGATCTATTTATGTAGAGATGTGTATGTACACAATTTTTAAAATCTATTTTTGTTCGATATAACTTACTGTATCATTCTGTCCTTGGTGGCCAACTTTTAATTATAGATTACAGTTGTAAGCTCTTTGTGAGAAAATTTTTGTTTTTTGTTCCCAAATACCCTATGTAACACATTAGTGTAAATGATATTTATTGTCTAATTTATACTAGAGCATCTTTTTACTTAAACTGTTAATTGATAAGGCTGTCTGTACTGAGTAAAGATATTAAGTGGAAATTGTCCTTGATATTATCTAGTTTAAAATATACATGGTAATACTCTATATTTTTTTAGGATATATATTGGCCACAATTCTTTACTAGGTACCTGAAAACAAACTGAAGGTCAAAATAACCTTACTTGAAAGTGCTCTGTTATTTTTATCATAGTGTTTGCAGTATTCTTATAGTACTACTTCCTCTGGGGAGGTAAACTTAACATAAATGAAGAATGTATACGATATAAAAATAATCAAGTATTTATACACTATAATCAAGAGGTTTTTTTCAATTTCAAAATGGTAAATCAGGGATATTTAATAATGTCAACTGTTCTGGTATCTAGAGTTTAAGACTCCAGAACTATTACTCACAGGTCTTCTTTGGGTCATCAGTAATTTGGCAGTTTTTGTTTAGATCACATGGGTCTTTTAAAGCATAGAATTAGGTGTTCCCAACACAAAGAAAAGATAAATGTTTGAGGTGATGGATACTGCAATGACTCTAACTTGATCATTATACATTATGTGCAGGTATCAAAATATCATCTCTACCCACAAACATGTACAACTAATATGTATCAATAAAAATTTTTAAATTAAAAATAAATTAATATATAAAAATAGATTACATATTAAAATCCAGAACTTTTCCCCAGAAGTTAGAAAATCTAGAATGTAGGCCCACACACTTGCATGAAAATAGTTGACTGGTATTGAATATCTGCTGTGTCTTTGAAGTTAGCCTGTGCTTTCAAATTTATCACTCCTACCATATGCCCATTTCACACTTGAATGTCATAATCTGGGCTATATTAAAGTTTGAGTTTTTGATTCCCAACCTAGAAGCAATTCAAGTCAAGGAATCAGATGTTATATCTAATTCCCTATAAAAATGAAATGTAAGTCCAGCACATTTAAATATATGGGTAAAGTTGGCGCTTGATTCTGTACTAAATGGTTAGGTCTATTCAATAAGGATATGAACGTGCGGACATTAGCACCTAAATGACAAACAGTGACAATTTTGCATTTAGGTCCCAAGGTTCTGGAACCAGTCTTTTTTTTTTTTTTTTTTGTCGCTGCTATTTTTAACTGGTTGAGGATGTTTATGTGTTTAAGTAATTAAGTACATTGTTTAGAAGAAAAACAGTTCGAGGAATTTTATTTTGGGCTTTCTGTCAGTATTCTGACAGATGGCTAGGAACCAAATTTTTTGGATTGTCCTACAGAAGTACATGGCACCACTGTTCAAGCAACTCCTTTATGTTCGTAGTTCCAGGTGTCTTGGTCTTTAGGAACATGCACAGAATCTGAATTATTATACTAAGGGGAATTCTGTGTAAAAAAATTATGTGTTAGTTATACAGAAGTTGTTAGGTTATTCAGATATATTAATAATGAGTGTCCATGTTTGAGATTTGTTTTTGCTACACTTTTGTAGCTCTTTTTCTTTTGTCTTTTTTTTTTTTTTTTTTAAGTTCTGCGATACATGAGCAGAACATGCAAGTCTGTTACCTAGGTATACATGTGCCATGGTGGTTTGCTGCACCTATCAACCCGTCATCTAGGTTTTAAGCCCTGCATGCATTAGGTATTTGTCCTAATGCTCTCCCTCCCCTTTGTAGCTCTTTCTTTCAGTAAGTAGCATCTTGGTGCATTTAAGCAATGGTGAATATTTCAACCTTGAGTTTTATATAAATGTGATAACAAGAAGAAATATCCTAAAAGTGTTTGAATTCTATCAGTAAATATTAAATACATTTGAACAATAATAACAGAAACACTGCTTTTAAGATTAAGCAATTCTGTCATAATATGTTTAGAAATATTAGGATTATACTGAAATTTTATGTTTCACTGTTAATTGCACTGGCAATACAAATATCCAAAGACTTTTTAAACATAAAATACAAATGTCAAGATTAAAATATAGTTTATCACAACTACTAAAATGGCAGAGTTCAAAATTATATTTATAATTAAATTAAGAAATAATTAAGAAATAAATTCCCTTACATTTGTATATTAAAATAATTTTTTCTAGTTAAAAAACCTGGAAAATTACAATTAACATTAAAGATGGAGAAAGAAAATGGTAGCATAAAATGTTCTAGCAGATGTTTCTAGATTACCATGCTGATTCATACTTTTAAAGTTAATTGTTATAACATATCTTCAATATCAGTTTTTAAATAAAGTTTAAAAGTAATGATTACAACTTACAGCACAAGGTCTGTGTTTTTTCAGATTTCTAGGTCTACAGTTGGTTTATATTGATCTGTTAGTTGTAAGACCTACTGTCTTACAGTTTTCACAAGAATCTTTCAAGTTAAATGGATATAATTGTACCACAAAGCGGAAAACTGCAACAAGGAGAGGCTAAATGACTTGACCAGGTACTTATGATCAGAACTGGAATGGGAACATATTTTTCTTCCCGTTAGACAGGGTTTATGCTTTTAGAATTATCTTGTGCAACTAACAATTATGAAAGTGAAGTTGTGGAATGGTAATCATTTTTTGTGGGCATCAAATGTTCTTGAACCAATTCATATTTAAAATTTATGTCTTTGTTTAAAGATTCGCATTCAGCTTGTCGTGTAATTAAGACCTTTCACAATCTGCTCTTGCCCATTCTCACTTCAATAGTAGCAGAGAAAACACTAGAGGAAAATAAATAGATTCACTGTTTATCCACAATGAAATATACATTTTAGGCTATAATTGTCCTATCAAGTCTAATCAGTGGCCACACAGTTGATTATGTAAAGAAATAATTTTATCTAAGGGTTTAATTGAAAGGAAGACATTTGTTTTACTCTGCAATAGAATCCAGTATTCCCTAGGACTACAATTTTACTCACTTTGCTTCCTGGCAGTAGTCTGGTTTGGTTAAAACCTTCTATAGTCAGAAGGGTAAAATGAAAGTACCCAGATACAAGAATTAAGAGGAACATTTTGATTGAACTTGTTATGCCCACATCTTACAATGAAACAATCTTCTGCAGGCATTCATGAGGCTATGAGGCTATGAGGGCAGAATAAACTCTTTTTTTCTAATATAAATACAGGCAGCACTGCCATATGAATGTAATAAATGGAAATCAGATTGTTCCCAGATAATTAGTACCAAATGGTGGAAAACCTAACCTCTAATCCATTGCCAAACCACTGGAACACAGCAAAAAGCAAACAGCACAGTCAAGTAACGGAAATTTCTCAGTGTATCTAAGTGACTGTATAAAATAAGGATCCAATATCTAAAACCAGGGAAAAGATTTTCACAATTCAGTGTGATACAGAGGTATGTAATATAGGTACTCTTGAAGACTATTTCATTTGATAGAAAAGGAACCCATGATTGACCCAATCGTGGTGGTATTTAGAAGATATGTAAGCATTCTGTTTAAAAACAAGTAAGAATATATTTTATATACATTAAGTGTTATATATTCATATCAATTTTTATATGAGAAAGTGAGAAATAGGAGTGGTCTCCATTTATCATGCATATGAAGAATTGGTTTTAAGTGAAAAAGATCGGAAGCAAATATTAAAGATACACTTGTTAGGAATGTCTTAATTTCAGTACTGAACAAAAAAGTAGTCTCATATTATTTTCTTTAGCTAGAACTCAATCACATAAGCTCACAGGGACCAAATTTATATTGGGCATATTAACTAAACAATAAACAATTAGAATAAAAAATGACAAACTTTTTTTCACTCAAGCACATGAGACTGCCAGACCTTCTCTATGAATTCCAGATTTGTATATTCAGCCATCTAATAAGCATTTCCAATTGGCTGTCTAGTTGGCAGAAATAACGCAGGCAAAAGTGAAATATTGATTCTTTATCACTCACTCCTCCTAAGTCACGTCTGTTTCAGAAAATGGCATCATTTCCCACATGTTAAGGAGAAAACCTGAAGGGACACTCCTGCTCCTTTAGTGTGTGTGTGCGTATACTGCCCTCAACAAATCCATTAGTAAATTTTGCAAGTTCTACCTTCAAAATGTGTCAAAAATCAAGCTCTGCTCATAACCTTCACAGGTAGAATTATAGTCTAATTTACCCTTCTCCTAGACTACTGAAATGTCTATTTCTGGGACATCACTTTGGCCTCTTTACAGTCCATGCTGCATATAGCAGCCAGATGGTCCACAAATTCCGTTTAAAACCTTCAAGTGACATATCATTGCATTAAAAAAAAAATACCAATCCTTTGCCATTGCCTATGAAGACCTATCAAATCTAGACTCTGAGTCTCTCTTCAATGTCCTCTCCAATTGTTTTGGCTTTCAGTCACTACACTGCAGCTGCAAAGTTCTTGTAACTGTTTTCAGTCTGTTGTATTTGCTAACATTTTATCATTCAGATTGCAATTCAAGTGCTACCTTCTTTGAAGGGGCTTGCTTCCCTGGTCACTTTCTCTAAACAACATTCTCAATCATTCTCTTCTATTCTGCTCTATTTTGTTTTATTCATAGCATATACAAGATCTAAATGGTTACATTTATTTATTGAAATATTTATGTATTTATTACCAACCTTTCTTTCTTTCCCCCATGGAATGCAATCCCTTTAACATCTGAAATACATAAACGGTGAAAACCAAAGAGCCTAGATATATGGAAATATTAGATCTTCAGTACACATTTTATAATATTCCATAGCAGATCACAAGTGTATCAAATGTATACAATCAACAAGTGAGATAAAATGAAAATCAAAGTGATATGCATTGTAACATACGGTCTGCTATTAAGAATGATTTCAAAATCCCAGTGATGAAGCAGTGGGACTACGAAGACCAAAACCAAAACTAAAATGTACATCATAAAACTTTGAGGGAACATTTTAGAAGCTTGGAATATTTTTATTCAAGGTTTCAACCTAAAATTACTTAGTTTGCAATTCAAAATCCATCAGTATGACCAATTCACGTTCATGTATATAACATATAAGTGACTGACAAACTTTCTAAGAAATAACCTTCCCTTAGGGCATCTCTGAGGAAAGTAGAAACATGCATGCACCTATGTTCTCACTTAAACAGAGACTCTTTAAAGTACAAAGGTGTCCATGTAGATCATTCTACTGCATTGGGCCTCACATTTTAAATTTAAGATTTAACACAGAATAAGGATATCAACATCAATAAGACTGTAATATATTATTAGGAGATTTGGTACATTTGAATCTTTGTCTTGTATTACGGAAATTCAACTTTAACTTTGGACCTCTTGTTAGAGAAGATGGCTTGTCATTTTTTAGTTATCTAATCAAGCTTTGTTGTTGTTGTTTGTTTGTTGGTTTTTGAGACAGGGTCTTACTCTGTAACCCAGGCTGGAATATAGTGGCATGATCATGGCTGATTGCAGCCTTGACCTCCCAGGCTTACCACAGCCTCCAACTCCTGGGCTCAAGCAATCTTTCCACCTCTACCTCCCAAATAGCTGAGACTACAGGCATGCACCACCACGCCCAGCTAATTTTTGTATTTTTGGTAGAAACAGGGTTTTGCCATATTGCCTAGGCTGGTCTCCAACTCCTGGACTCAAGCTATCAGCCCACCTCTGCCTCCCTAAGTGCTGCGATTACAGGCGTGAACCACCATGCCCGGCCTAATCAAATTTTATCAAGAATGTTTCCGTTGCTTGCCATATCTGACTTTATCTTCTACTTCATCACAAACTGATAAGAAAATAACATCTATAATATTAATTTACATTATTGTTATTTTCACATTACTTTTAATTCCACAACTCCCAAAATTCCATTCCTACTTTTTTCTTTCCCTTTCCCCAAAGAGACTATATTAAAGCTAAGATTAAAGATGTATTTTATTTGACTAGCAATTGCTTAGTGTGAACTATATTGTGTTAGGCCAGCATATCCAGACATTTCAGAACATTATTGTGCTTAAAGGTATATTTTTATGAACCAAATTATAGCATTAAATAATTTATAAAGAACTAAACCTGAATTAGAGTTTTTTGATAAAAGTGTCCCCTTTCTGTAACTTGAAAAATTTGGCTTCCAGTGGGATCAAGACCTGTCTTGGGCTGGTCAGTTGTGAAGATATTTCTGTGCGAGGGGTTCCTCTCATCACTAAAAACTCATCAGATTCCAAATTAATTGCATACACCATACCCACCTATGTTGTAATTCAATATGCATAACGGGATTCATAATTCACTTCAATGCTTCTTTAATAATATATCGATCACTGCCTCTAATCCTTTGAACAAACTGATGAGAACTTTAGTCATTTTGGAGCACTCTAATCCTGAGTCCTCTGAGCTCAAAACAAACACATAAAACCCAAAGAGTCTTATTTCCAGGGTTATAAACTCATTAAGCATTTACTTTGCTAGCCGTGGGGGCACTCTGTGAGGTACTTTGTGTTCCTGCTGTGTGTCCTGTAAAACTGATGTTCAAATTTCGTAAGAAAGAACAGATGTAAAACATTTCTAACTTAACAGAAATTTCTTTATTGCAGGCACATGGTAAGCTATTAAATAAGATATTATAAATTTACATTTTATTATTTGCCATTTGCATTGTCTGTTTTTCAAATTCAATAATCTGAATCATTAATAAATCTTCAAAAATAACTGCAGGTAACTAATTTTATTTCATTTTAATATCAGGAATTTGGGACCTCATTTGAGTAGATATGAAATAAATAAGCTGTACTTAGTGTTCTACAAGTTTATTTCATAGCCACATTACTAAAATCGGAAATGAAAGGCAAAAATGTTTTTTAATAAGAAGCACATTAGCAAATGCTGTAACAATGTTTTTTAAACCATTTGAATTGGTTAGGTATCTCATTAATTTACATTTTAAATTTTAACATTTAATTTTACATTTAAATTTTAGCAATTTTAAAATGCTCTTGAGTTCACTTTTTTAAAAATCAAACAAATTCTATTTTCACATATTTGTTGTGAGAACAATTAAAACTACTTTGGCAATTTTCAAGTGTATAATACCTTGTTATTAATTATAATCACCATGTTGTACAAGAGATCTCTTGAACTTACTTCTCCTAATTAAAATTTTGCATCCTTTGATCATCTTCTAGACCCTTTCTATACAACTCTGCCCCAGCCCCTAGTAATCATTATTCTACTCTCTGCTTCTATGAGTTTGACTTTTTTAGATTCCACATATGAGTGATATCATGTGATATTTGTCTTTCTGTGCACGGCTTATTTCACTTAGTATAATGTCCTCCAGATTCTATCTTAATGAAGCCGTACATCTTCCAGCATATCAACAATTTAAAAAATCATATGATAAGATTTTAGGAGCTAAAAAGTCATGTGACAAATATAAAGTTAAAGAAAAAGTGTAGACAATGACATTACATGACAAAAGACTATAAGTAGATTGCAAAGTTATAATTTGTCATTTCCACAATGATCAAGGATACAACAAATTTTCTACATATATGAACTAAGTGTAAGACAGTGATTTAAAGACAGTTATTTCTTTTTAAATTCAACCTCTTAGTTGTAGTTTCTGAAGCATTTTATTTAGATAAATCCAGGCCGAGATGAACACAATGCCTAAAATAATTATTACATGATGTAACCTTGGGAGGGCTAATTCATTTTAAAACATGGCTTTTTCAATATTTTTACTCTTTATATATAACTGGCTCTACTAGTGAGAATTGCTAAATAAATGAATTATGCTTATGAACAGGTTATGTTTCCTTCATATACCAACTTGCATGCTTTCCACTTGAAATAGCTATTTCAGCTAAATGGTCAAAGACACTGAAGCAAGGGTCATCTTGTCATTCCTCCTGTCCTTTGTCACTTCTGAAGCTGACTCAGTAACCCTATGAGATCACCAATGCACATTCGTAATCCAAATCCTGACCCACCTTCTTCTCAGAGTAGTGTCTGGCTTTGGGAAGATAAAAAAAGTAGGATGCAGTTTGATTAATGTGTTTGAAACCTCTTTGCTCTTCTCAAATGTTCTTCCTCAGATAAAGAGGATACACAATGACCGGTTTTGGGTTTGCATCCAAAAAGCTGATGGAGCTTACTTTACTCCTTTGTCAACACAAAAATGAAAGCAACGCTACTCTTCATATGTGATGAATTCCAGAAACAACTACGTTATCAAAACTCCTTGAAAAAGTTACTTCCCCTTCATATAAATGAAGTATATTTATTTTTATTCTCCTAGTATATTTCACAACATGGCTTATCATATGAATTTCAACAAGACGCAAGAGGATGTGTCTTCCATCTTGGGATGGAAGGTTGAATAACAAATTTGAGCTGATGTTCTGTCCCTTGCAGTTAGAGAGGCGAGAAAAAATCATAATCCTGGTGAGCAGCAAACAGTGACAAGAAAAAATAAGAAGGAATATCAGAGTAAAACCAGAACCTGAAGAGGATGCTCCAGCACATATATGTCAGTACCTCAGTCTCAACCTCTCTCATCAAGGCCATAGCAGCCCTACTGGCACAAAACACAAAACCCACAAGCCAAGCAATGGAAATGCTCACTCTTTCATATGGGAGGTGGAAAAATGTGAGTTTACAAGAAAGACCATTTTTTGACCCATTTCCAGAGTGTGCCAAGTTTGAAACCCAACATGAAACTTCTATAGAAACATTCTTATTCATAGTGATGACCTTGTGAACGATTCTAGTATTAGATATTAAGAAATGAACATTTTCATTGAAGCACAATAAGCTTCCATAAAAAATTTTGCAACAAATTTCTTTTTTCAGTTCATGTTTATGTTATAAGTTAGATATGATGTTTTTTTTGAAACAGGGTCTTTCTCTGTCACCCAGGATGGAGTGGAGTGGTGCTATCATAGATCACTGCAGCCATGACCTCTGGGCTCAGGCCATCCTCTCACCTCAGCCTCCCCAGTGGCTGAGACTACAGGGGTGTGCCAACATGCCTGGATACTTTTTTGTATTTTCTGTAGAGACAAGGTTTCACCATGTTGCCAGACTCGTCTTGAACCCCTGGGCTCAAACGATCTGCCTGCCTTGACCTCCCAAAATGTTGGGATTACAGTTATAAGCCACTGTGCTTGGCTTAGATATTAAATTTTTAAATGAAGAATAAATACACTTTAATAGAGAATATCAGTAGTACAGATGATTCAAACCAAAAATCATCTTCTCCTGAATATATTTTGCCTAGAAAAAATATTGTTTTAAATTCCACCTCCCTCCAATAAATTCCCTTTGCCAAAACCACGTAATAATGATATCATACATGGTATTGGGAAAAGGATTTCAAAACTGTGACGAATCAGACATAAATATTTTAACTACAAGGACTTGAGTTTTGTCTGCAGAGAATACCACTCATTTTAATGTTTGAAATACAATTGCCTCACTCCCAGTGGGAACCCTTACCATGTAATATAAGAAACCAGGTTCAGTCTTGCTCACAGCTGAATTCCTATAATGAAGTTGAGCACTTCAAGGGGAGACTGGCATAGGTCATTAAGTCTAACTCAGCAAATAGTAATTAATAGAAATGAAAGAAGAATATGCCACAAAGAGAATAATTATATTATTTAATAAAACTTAAGACTAAGTCGAGGGTTGAATTATGTTAGAAAACCCAGAGGAAAACAGCAACATAGAAAACAACTCTGATTTGAACTAACTAGGTAATTTTAAGTTTTAAATTAAACTGCTTAGCAGCCTTCATCTCTATGCATGTTTACTTTGAAATTACTGATCCCAAAGTATTATGTGAAATATTGCAGAACTAGTGATACAGAGTTGTTTTATCACCACAAAATCTTGTTTCTAAGGAAAACATACACATGTTCAATATACTCACTGGAGATGTTGATACTTGAGTTATTCTTAGTTGGTTTTCCAAATCTTGTACTTTATTTTTAAGTTCCATATTTTCTGTTTCTAAGTCTTGGATCTAAAAAGAAAATGATTATTGAATAACTTTCTGGTTTTTTTTCTTGGAATATACCGGCTACAGTTATGAGTAGGAATTTATATTATGCAAAACCTTAATGTACTTTGTTGTGCATGGGGAGAAAACTGTTTGATAAAGTTTGGGAAATGTTGGAGGATTTCAGATCATTGAAAGACTTAAATTTATAATATATTTGTATGTGTGTGCAAATTTTATGTTCCTAATATCTCAACATTGTGTTTTCTTGTTGGACTGTGCAAACTATACCCATAATCTTGGAATATAACCACAAGACAGTGAAACTTGCTTATGATGATTTTGAAGAGTGGAGAAAGGCATAATTTAATTACCAAGGAATCTGATCTGCATGGAAAACCACTTACCCAGCATCTGCTGCTTCTGCTGCTCTGATCCCCATGAGAAGCATCAGGAAGTGAAGCAAAGTCACATGAGAACACTAAGTTCTTGTGGGAATTCAATATAAAATAGTTAAAAAAAAAAAAAAAAAAAAAAAAGCTGTGCAGGGGATCAGGAATGAAAAATTATGGGAACATAGTGAAAGCAGTTCCAATCAGTCAGTGTGGGGGAAATTTAATGGCAGGTCTTCTAAATTTGTTTGATGATATGCAAGTTTCCCTGTACTTACATCACACAAATGTAAAACAACAAGCTTAATTTACTCACTCTTTTTTGTAACCCTGCGATCTGTTTTCTTGTTTCAACATCTTTTCCTCCTGATTCTAGAAATTTCCTGTATGCCAGGTCAAATGCTTGGCCAATTGTTAAAGTGATCTCCTCAGCCTGTGTAAAAATCAAACAATGATTTGCATTTTAATAACATGTCAAACTTTTTTTGAATTGAGAAAACAACATTCATATAAGCACTTACTGTAAGACATTCACAAGAGGTACTTCAAAAGGGCAACAGTTTGTAGTAGAGATGTAGTAAATGAGCAAGGTAGTATGCTAACATAATAACTCAATGCCTACCCAGGCACAGCACTGAAAAAACAAGCAGACTTGGGGTGGACATTACTGAACAGCTGTTGAAGTAAGAAAGTTGGAAGCAAGAGTTCTTTCTGTCAAAATTCTCATCTCTTTTATTGTATTATTTTTTCCTACCAGTTTTTCTCCCTTTCTCAACTATTTAGTGCCTATTAAATGAAAGCAGAGTGCCAAATGCCGTTTCTCTTCATGCTTAGCTACTTATTTCCTTTTCCTTGTGAGGCGGGTTTGTTAAACCCTAAGCAGGTAACTGAATGAGGCTGCCAGGTGGTGTCTCTGGAAAACTTGAGGTATGCCCTCTAAATGGCACACCTGCTACTCGGTCCCAGTTAATTGTTGCCTGGTGGAAGTGAGCAATTCCAATCTGAAACTGTCAGATCTTATGTATACAAGATAAGGTCAGAAGTCTGAAGTTTTATATGAGAGCTCCCAATTTTAAGTGATGGTAAACAGTTTGTATTTTGGTAAAACACAATGCCAGTGATCAAAAAATATATATATCATCTGAATTTGGGCTTGTAAACAACTAACAATCTCAGATCTATTGATTAGAAACTGCCACAAATATATCTTATGTCCACCAGCTCATTTCTTCTCCATTCATATCTCCACTGAATTTATAATGTCTTGCACATAGTAAAGACTTATATTAAATAGAGATTTATTTACTTAATCAACATTATAAAGAGTTTTGGAAAGGCATGAGTCAGATTTAATGTTGTCACAATTATGCCATAAGACCGCCAGACAACAAGAAGACTGCTAGTAATATATATTGAAAATGCTATGCTTTAACTTTACTACAAATCCTAATAATTTATTATCTGCTGTGATCAACATAAAATGAAAACATGCTTTGTTAATCAGCTTCTATCATTTAATGGAATTTTTATAGTTCATTATTTAAGGAGGGCTTTAGACAAAAAATACAGTATTTAACCTAGTTAACTAAAAAGTGCAAAATATGTACATAATATTTTAAAGGAATACTGTTTTATGAAAGAAAAGAAAAAAGACAGGAAAGTAAATGACAATGAGCTATAATAAAAACTACTAAATAAATGAAAATGACAGATACCAATGTATGCATGTTCAATGACTTAAACTAACTGGTTGTGTTAGATATTAATATTATTTGTAACATTAAAAAGTGGTAGAAGTGGTTTTGATAGATTGTGGGATTATGAATAATTTGTTTTCTGTTTCTAATTTAAAATCTTTGGGTAATAAGTTTCTATTTATTTTACGATAAAAAGACTTTTTTCTTCTTTTTAAAAATTTCTTCTAAAAAAACATGGGATACATGTGCAGAATGTTCAGGTTAGTTACATAGGTATACGTGTGCCATGGTGGTTTGCTGCACCTATTGACCCATCCTCCAAGTTCCCTCCCCTCACCTCCCACCCGCTAATGGGGCCCTGGTGTGTGTTGTTCCACTCTCTGTGTCCATGTGTTCTCATTGTTCAACTCCCACTTCTGAGTGAGAACATGTGGTGTTTGGTTTTCTGTTCCTGTGTTAGTTTGCTGAGGATGACAGCTTCCAGTTTCATCCATGTCCCTGCAAAGGACATGATCTCATTCCTTTTTACGGCTGCATAGTATTTCATGGGATATGGGATATATGTACCACCTTTTCTTAATCCAATCTATCATTAATGGACATTTGGCTTGGTTCCAAGTCTTTGCTATTGGAAATAGTGCTGCAATAAACATACGTGTGCATTTGTCTTTATAGTAGAATGATTTGTATTCCTTTGGGTGTATACCCAGTAATGAGATTTCTGGGTCAAATGGTAGTTCTAGTTCTAGATCCTTGAGGAATTGCCACCCTGTCTTCCACAAAGATTGAACTAATTTACATTCCCACCAACAGTGTAAAAGTGTTTCTATTTCTCCACAGGCTTGCCAGCATCTATTGTTTCCTGACTTTTTAATAATCACCATTCTGACTGGTGTGAGATGGTATCTCATTGTGGTTTTGATTTGCATTTTTCTGATGATCAGTGATGTTGAGTTTTCTTTTCATATGCTTGTTGGTCGCATAAATGTCTTCTTTTGAGAATTGTCTCTTCATATCCTTTGCCCACTTTGTGATGAGGTTGTTTTTTTCTTATAAATATGTTTAAGTTCCTTGTAAATTCTAGATATTAGACCTTTGTCAGATGAGTAGATTTTTAATTATAGGTTGTTTCCCTTCTAAATTATGATTTTGATGTATCCTTCTTGTTTTCTTTTTTGTTTTTTTTTTTTTGAGATGGTGTCTCACTCAGCCACCCAGGCTAGAGTGGCGCGATCTCGGCTCAAACTGCAACTTCCACCCTCTGAGTTCAAGAAATTCTCCTGCCTCAGCCTCCTGAGTTGCTGGGATGCGCCACCACACCCAGCTAATTTTTGTATTTTTAGTAGAGACGGGGTTTCACTATGTTGGCCAGGCTGGTCTCGAACTCCTGCCCACAGGTGATCCACCCGCCTTGGCCTCCCAAAGTGTCGATGTATTCTTTTAATGAGACATTATGTTATCTTCAAATAATCAATTTGTACATTATAAATAATCATTTAAATGGTAACATTGTTGATTCTTCATTAATGATATTTGGCCTCATATTATTTATTTATATTAGTAACTTTAAAAAAACATGTTCTCATTTTATAATAACATCTTTATTAGGCACTTAGCTGTCTAGTAAATATTCTGCATATATTATTTTACTTGATTCTCATTATGGCTCTGAAGTAAGGATTATAATTACCCCACAATACATATGATGAAACTGCAATTTTGTAAAGTTGTATAACTTGCCTAAAGCTAGTGAGTGGAGAAAATGAAATTTAAATCCAGATTTCTGACTCTCCAACCTTCACACTTTTGGGGGTGGGGGTAAAATTTATATACAATGAAATCATAATAAATTTATAAATCGTATAAGATACATAATCCCCAACTTATTAAAAATAAATAATATTTCTAGCCTGCCAGAATGTCTCTTATGCCTACTTTCAGTCAAATCCCATCTATTATGGGTGACTGTTCTCCAATTTTTATCATTATAAATCAGTTTTGCCTGTCCTTGATATCTATAAAAATAGACTATATAATATGTATTCTTTTGTGTCTGTATTCTTCTGTTAACTTAAAGTTGTTGAGTTTCATACGTGTTGTACATATCAATAACATATTGGTTTTGTTGCTGATTAGCATTTGCTGCTGATATACCACAAGTGATTTATCCATTGTACTACTGATGGACATTCATGGTTTTGTCAGTTCTTAGTTATTAGACATGAAAACTACCACAAACATTCTTCTAAGATCTTTTTGTAGACATATGTTTTCTTGTCTCTTGGTAAATACCTAGAAGGTAATTGTTAAATCATAGGAGGTCTACCTTTAACATTATAAGAAACTGTGCAACTGTTTTCCAAAGTAATATCATTTTGAATTTCCACCAGCAGTAAGAGACTTTTCGTTATGTCACATTCTCAGAAACAACAGATATTGACAGCCTTTTTCATTTGAGACAATATACTGGACGAGTGATGCTATATTAATGTTTTAAATTTATATTTCCCTGTTGAATAATAATATTAGCCCAGTTTCATGTGTTCGTTGCCTTTTTTATGTTCTCTTTAATAAACTAACTTCCTGTAGAAGTCTACTGCCCACTTTTATTAGGTGTTTTGTCTTTTTATTAGTGACTTTTAGGAGTTTTTTATATAGTCTGGATACAGATCCTTTTTCAGATACATGTATTGGGAAAATAGCCGCTTGCTTTTTCAGTTTGCTGATAGTGTTTATAGATTAACAGACAATGTTTTATTTTTGATAAAGTCCATTGTATTCTTTTTTTGTTCATGTGTAGTGCTTTTGGGGTCATTTCTAGGAAATCACTATTCATCCAAAGTTCATAATGACATTCTATGTTTTAATGAAAGTTACATATAAGATTACAAAAGCTTCTACTTTTATGTCTATGATCCATCTCAAATAGTTTTATGTACCATAAGTAGAAGACAATTTTCATAATTTTTTCCATATATTTAGCTAGTTATTTCAACACCATTTGTCAAAAAGACTTTCTTTTTTCCATTGAATTTTTTTGTCACATTTGTGGAAAAAAAATTAACCATGTATGTATGGATATTTTTAAACTCTACAATAGAGTTCATTTATTACTTATTATTACATTAATACCACCCTGACTTGATAAGAGTTAAAGGTAAGTTCTGACACCAGGTATGCTTCCCCAGATTTTGGGTTTCTCTCTCAAAATTAATTTGTTTTCACTCTAGGTCATTTATATACCTTATTAGAAGTAACTTTGCAATTTTTACTAACAATCCCATTGTGATTTTAATCAGAATTGTATTGAAACCATGGATCGATAAATTTGGTAGAATTGACCACAATTAAACTGAGCCTTCCAATCCATAAATATGATATCTTTCTTCCATTACTTTAGGTCTTTTTTACTTACATCAATACTTTGAAGATTTCAGTATGGAGGCCTAGCATATTTTTAAAATTCTCATTATTTCATGTTTCCTGATGCTAGAGTAAATACATTTTTCTTTCTTTCTTTTTGCTAGTAGACAGGCATAATTTAATTTTGTACATGACTTGTAAGCTTTGTTTTTGCTAAATTTGTTTCATAAATCTAGTGGTTGTAGATTCTCAGCAATTTTTATGTAAAAAAGTTGATACTATATCTGCGAAAAAAGACAATTTTTTCCTATTTCTTTCCTATCTTTGTGCCCTTCCTCCCCATCTATTCACTAGCTAAGACACCTAATACCACGTTAAATAGGTAGTAAAAATGGACATCCTTACATTGCTCCCAGTCTTAGAAGGAAAGCATTCAATAATTCACCGTTAATTATGATGTTACCTGTAGGACTTTTAAAGTTTTTATCAGAAAAAAAAAAGTCTCTTCTATTCCTAGCGTGTTATAAATTTAGCAGCAATGCGTTGAATTTTGTCTATTGGCTTTTCTGTATTTGCTGAAATTACGGTGTTATTATTCTGCTAAGATGTTGTATTATGTTGATTGATTTTTTGTATGTTAAACCAAACTTGAATTCCTGGGATAAACCTCACTGGGTAATAATGTATTATCTCTTTTATATTTTATATATTGCTGGACTTGATTTGGAATTATTATGTAAAAGAGTGTTAAGTCTATATCATAAGAAACACTGGAATATAATTTTCATTTTTTGTAAGGTGTTTGTTATGTTTTTCAATCAGGGAAACACTGGCTTCATAAAATGATTAGAAGTGTTACTTTATTCTCTTAATTCTGAAAAGGTTTATGTATAATTGGTATTTTAAAAAGAAATGTTTTAAAAATTTTAATAGTGAAACTATCTGGGCTTGGTATTTCACTTGTCAAAAAGTTTTGTCAAATATTTGGACCACATATTTAATTCCAAATATGTGGGCCAAATATTTAGTTCCAAATCTTTTTAAAAAATATAAATATAAGTTTACATTTATAAATTAAATATATTTATATTAAATATTTATATATAATTTTATATATTCAGATTTTTCAATCTGGTAAATTGAGTTTCAAGATATTCATCAATTTTATATTATTTACCAAATTTACTGGAATAATAGTTATATAATATTTATCTTTGTATCCTTATAAAGAATATAGGATCTGCAGCCACTATTTCTAGTATTGGCAATTTGTGTTTTCTGTCACTTTTGTCCCTGATGACTTTTTAGCGATTATTAATTTCATTCTTAATGAAGAACGAATATTTGGCCTTGTTAATTTTCTTTGTTTGTCCAATTTCAATGTCATTGATTCCATTCTAGCATTTCATAACCTTCTACTTTAATTTTGGTTTGTTTTTCTTGTTTTCATTTAACTTTATAATGTCAGGACTAAAACGATTAATTTTAACTTTTTTATATTTTCTTATATAAAGATTGAAAGCTATGAATTTGCCTCTCAGCAGCTTTATCTTTTAAAAATTTTGATAAATTGTATTTTACAATTAAGGAATAATTTAATTCCCCTGTAACTTTTCTTTTAGCTAGAGTTACATAAAGGGTATTTTAATTGTAAATATTTGTACAAAATATTTAACTTTAAATATGTGGGCCAAATATTTAGTTCCATATATTTGTAGTTAGACAATATATGCTGTGATATTTTCCATTTTGAAACTTATTGAGTCCCCTAATATGACCCAGCATACAGTGTACCTCTGTAAACATTCCATGTGCATTCAAGAGGGAAGTACACTCTGTTGCTTGGGATAGGATTCTATTCATATCTATTAAAGTAGTGGGTGATATTGGGGTTTTTTTTGGGGGGGAGTACCTTTATTGACTTTTTTTCTACTTGTTCTGTCAATTGCTGAGAAAAGCATTAAAATGTACAACTATAATTGTAGATTTGCCTTTTTGCCAAATAAAACTGCCAGATTTTCTGTTTCATTTTTTAAGAAACTAATGTCATTTCATAAATAAATCTTGGCACTTTAATCACATTTTGAATATATAATCCAAGAGCAAACACTGAAATTCAACAGAAAAGTGACAGGAAACACCAAAAGCAAGGAAGAAAGAAGAAGACAGGCAGTCTGTTTGGTTGAGATCAGCTGGGAGTCAGGAGTGACTTTCCATACATGGGAAAAGAGTGAGTGAGAGACTTCCAGCAGCCCTCATCCCCATCATGGAATCATGCAATCCTGACAAAGGGACAGCCCCTCAACCCTCCCAACTCCTGAAACTAAAATATGGAGCTGTTGGTAGACCATGTGATAGAACTGCTCCCATGAGGGAGCTTGCACTAGGTCCCACAACATTTCTGAGACCTAAGCAGCTACAGCAAGATGCCAGTTTGAATCCTAGCCTTGAGCAGATTGCACACTGTCCTGGGGCCCAGAAGTGCTGAGGCTGAGACATTAGGGAAACTTGGGCTGTTGCTGCTGGGACTAGGACATGACCTGGGAATAAGCTCCCATGGGTGAGGCTGAGAAACAAACAAGGCATTGGCTGTAGCGGCCGGATAGCACACAAGTTCCACGGAGACTGAGAATGGGATGTGAGTGGGGTGCAAGTTGCCACTGAAACTTAGTCACAAGCTGAGTAGGGGCTCCTGTAGCTGGGGCTGAGGTACAACCTAGGCAAGGACTACCACTGCCAGGGCTGAAGGCAAGTGCAACAGGACTGGGCCATAAGAAGGATGCGCATTCCCCACATCCCAGCCCAAGATGTGGCTACCAAGGCCAACACCAACGTCTGCAATGCTGGGGCTTCAGCGTGGCTACTACTGCCCCTCACTCATGCATTCTGCCAGGGACCTGAGAATTGCTCTGCCCCTGCCCACTACAGCTAGCGACTACTGTCACCACTGGGGGATCTGAGCACAAGCTTGCCCAGCACAGACTCCAGGACTTAGCCCAGGGTCCTGTGGATTACCCAACACAATCCACAACATTGGGCACTTGAGTGCACCTCCCAGAGGCATGAGGTTGGTCCTAAACTCTAAACTCCTGGATGCTACTACCTTAACTCACACCTAAGGGCCTGAAGACTGGCTCACCCAGCCCATCATAGCCACTGTCAACATCAACATACAGTACCTGGGATGCAGATAATTTTCCTGTCACTGATACTACCATAACCCATACCACAGTGCCTGCTTAGGGGACCAAGAACTTGTCCACCTGCTCAGTCCACTGTGGCCATGACTGGCATCCAAGCAAGCCAACTAGAGGCCCAAGAATTGGTCCACTGGTAACCATAATACCACTGCCTGTATATATCAGCCTAGAGAGAATAAAGATGGGTATGATCAGCCTGCTGTTGCCACGACTGGGGCTTAAACAGTGATATGCTTAACATTCCAGTCCCCAGGACAAATTCACCACAACCTCCCCTAATATCTGCACACTAACCCTCCAAGGAAATGGCAGCTGTCACTACTGCTGTTTATAGCTGATATGGTTTGGACCTCTGTCTCCATGAAATCTCATATCAAATTGTAATCTTCAGTATTGGAGGTGGGACCTGGTGGGAGGTGATTCGATCATGGGGGTGGATTTCTCATAAATGGTTTAGCACCATCTGTTTGGTGCTGTTCTCATAATAGTGAGTAGGTTCTCATGAGATCTGGTCACTTAAAAGTATGCAGCACCTCCTCATTACCTTCCATCCTGCTCCTGCCATGTAAGCCATGCCTGCACCTGCTTTGCCTTCTGTCACGATGGTAAGTGTCTTGAGGCATCAACAGAAGCTGTGTAGAGGCCAGCATCATGCTTCCTGTACAGCCTGTAGAATTGTGAACCAATTAAACTTCTCTCTTTATAAATTACCCCATCTTAGGTATATCTTTATAGCAATGTGAGAACATACTAATACAGAAAACTGGTACTGAAGACTGGGGCATTGCTATAAAACTACCTGAACATGTGGAAGTCACTTTGGAACTGGGTAACAGGCAGAGGTTGGAAGACTTTAAAGGGCTCAGAAGATGGGAAAATGAGGGAAAGTTTGGAATTTTCTAGAGACTAGTTAAATGGTTGTGACCAAAATGCCAATAGTGATGTAGACAGTGAAGTCCAACCTGAGAAGGTCTCAGATATAAGTGAGGAACTTATGGGGAACTGGAGGAAAGGTCACTTTTGTTACACCTTAGCAAATAACTTAGCTACATTGTGCCCCTGTCCTAGGTGGAACTTTCAACTTGAGAATGATGATTTAGGGTATCTGGAGGAAGAAATTTCTAAGCAACAAAGCATTCAAGGTTTGACCTGGCTGCTTCTAACAAGCTATACTCATATGCATAAGCAAAGAAATTACCTAAAGTTGGAACTTATGTTTAAAGGGAAAGTAGAGCATAAAAGTTTAGAAAATTTGCAGCCTGGCTATATTAGTCCATTTTCATGCTGCTGATAAAGACATACCCAGAATCATGGCAGGAAGCAAGGCCCTTTTTATGTGGCAGTGGCCAGATAAAATGAGGAAGATGCAAAAGTGAAAACCCCTGATAAAACTATCAGATCTCTTGAGACTTATTCACTACCATGATAACAGTATGTGGGAAACTGCCCCGATGATTTAAATTATCTCCACCAGGTTCCTCCCACAACATGTGGCAATTATGGGAGCTGCAATTCAAGATGAGATTTAGGTGCAGACACAGAGTCAAACCACATCATTCTACCCCTGGCCTCTCCAAATCTCATGTCCTCACATTTCAAAACCAATCATGCCTTTCCAACAGTCCCCCAAAGCCTTAATTCATTTAAGCATTAACCCAAAAGTCCACAGTTCAAAGTCTCATCTGAGACAAGGCTAGTCCCTTCTGCCTATGAGCCTGTAAAATCAAAAGCAAGTGGGCCTCTTCTCACAGCTCCCCTAGGCAGTGCCCCAGTGGGGACTCTGTATGGGTGCTCTGACCCCACATTTCCCCTCCACACTGCCTTAGCAAAGGTTCTCCATGAGTGCCCCACCCCTGTGGCATAATTCTGCCTGGGCATCCAGGTGTTTCCATACATCTTCTGAAATCTAGGTAGAGGTTCTCAAACCCCAATTATTGACTTCTGTGCACTTGCAGGCTCAACACTACATGGAAGCTGCCAAGGCTTGGGACTTGCACTCTCTGAAGCCATAGCCTGAGCTCTACCCTGGACCATTTTAGCCATGGCTGAAGTAACTTGGATGCAGGGCACCAACTCCCTAGGGTGCACACAGCACAGGGACCCTGGGCCAGGCCCAGGAAACCATTTTCTCCTAGGCCTCAGGGCCTGTGATGGGAGGGATTGCTGTGAACACCTCTGACATGCCCTGGAGACATTTTCCCCATTGTCTTGGGGATTAACATTTGGCTCCTCATTCTCTATGCAAATTTCTGTAGCAGCTTGAATTTCTCCTCAAAAAATGGGTTTTTCTTTTCTATCACATTGTCAGGTTGCAAATTTTCTGAACTTTTATGCTCTGCTTCCCTTATAAAACTGAATGCCTTTAACAGCACCCAGGTTACTTCTTGAATGCTTTGATGCTTAGAAATTTCTTCCACCAGATACCCTAAATTATCTCTCTCAAGTTCAAACTTCTGCAAATCTTGAATGCAGGAGCAAAATACTGCCATTCTCTTTGCTAAAACATAACAAGAGTCACCTCTGCTTCAATTTCCAATAAGTTCTTCATCTCCATCTGAGACCACCTCAACCTGGACCTTATTGTCCATATCACATTCAGGCTTTTGGTCAAAGCCATTCAACAAGTCTCCAGGAAGTTCTAAACTTTCCCAAATTTCCCTGTCTTCTTCTGCACTCTCCAAACTGTTGCAACCTCTGCCTGTTACCCAGTTCCAAAGCCGCTTCCACATTTTTGGATATCTTTTCAGCAACACTGCACTCTACTCGTACCAATTTACTGTATTAGTCTGTTTTCATGCTGCTGATAAAGACATACCTGGGACTGGGAAGAAAAAGAGGTTTAATTGGACTTACAGTTCCCCATGGCTGTGGAGGCCTCAGAATCATGGCAGGAGGCAAAAAGCACTTCTTACATGGCAGTGGCAAGAGAAAATGAGAAAGATGCAAAAGCAGAAACCCCTGATAAAACCATCAGATCTCATGAGACTTATTCACTACCATGAGAATAGTATGGTGGAAACTGCCCCCATGATTCAAATTATCTCCCATTGGGTCCCGTGGGAATTATGGGAGTACAATTCAAGGTGAGATTTAGGTGGGGACACAGAGCCAAACCATATCACTGGCCATGTGGTAGAAAAGAGGAGCCCATTTTCAGGGCAGGAATTCAAGCAAGCTGCAGAAATTTTCACAAGTGAAAAGGAGCCAAGCACTAACAGACAAGATAATGGGCGAAAGGCCTTAAGGTAATTTCAGAGACCTCTGTGGCATAACCTCCTATTGCAGGCTGCCTAAGAGGGAAGAACAGTTTCACGGGCCAGGGCCAAGGCCCCACTGCCCTGCACAGCCTCACAACACTATTCCCTGCTTCCCAGCCACTCCAGCTCCAACTATGGCTCAAAGACGCCCAGGTAAAAAGTATAAGCTACTGCTTCAGAGGGTGCAAGTCATAAGCTTTGGCAGTTTCCACGTGGTGTTAAGCTTGTAGATGCACAGAGTGTAAGAGGTGAGCTTTGCTGTAAGATTGGAGCCCTCATTAGACACCCCACACAGACTCCCCATTGGAGGACTGCCTAGTGGAGCTGTGAGAAAAGGGCCACCATCTTTCAGACCCCAGAATGGTGGATCCACTGAGAGTTTGCACCCTGTGCTTGAAAAGTCACAAGAACTTAACACCAGCACATGATAGTAGCCATTAGGGCTGAACCCCGCAAAGCCACAGGGGCAGAGTTGCCCAAGACTTTGGGAGCCCACCTCTCAAACCAGTGGGCCCTGGATATGGGACATGGAGTCAAAGAAGATTCTTTTGGAGCTTTAAGATGTAATGACTGCCCTGCTGGATTTTGGGTTTGCATGAGGCCTGTATCTCCTTTCCTTGGCCAATTTCTCCCTTTTGGAATGGGAATGTTTACCAAGTACTTGTACTCCCATTGTATGTTGGAATTAATTAACTTGCTTTTGATTTTGCAGGCTCATAAGTGAACGGGACTTCCCTTGTCTCAGATGAGATTTTGGACTTTGGACTTTTGGGTTAATGCCGAAACGAGTTAAGACTTTGGGGACTGTTGGAAAGGTATGATTGTATTGTGCAGTGTGAGAAGGATATGAGATTTGGGGGACCAGATGCAGAAAGATATGGTTTGGATCTCTGATCCTACTAAATCTCATGTCAAACTGTAATCTCCATTGTTGGGAGATGGGGCCTGGTGGTAGGTGATTGCAACGTGGTGGTAGATTTCTAATTAGCAACATCCTTATGGTGCTGTTCTCACCATAGTGAGTGAGTTCTCATGAGATCTGGTCATTTAAAAATGTGTAGCATCTTCCCCGCCAACCCTCCTGCTACTGCTCCTGCCATGGAAGCCATGCCTGCTCATGCTTCACTTTCTGCCATGATTGTAAATTTCCTGAGGCTTCCCCAAAAGCTAAGCAGATGCCAGCAGACTATTACACAGTCTCAGGTATTCCTTTATAGCAATGTGAGAATAGAGTAATATAAGAGCAAAATAAATCATTCAGAGATTACATTGCTGTATACAACCAAAATCAAAGTCAAAGTGCCCTACTCAACCAACACCATAGATTCATTTTCAGGAAAATTCCTCCCCACAAAAAGTAAATTCAAAAACAGGAAGAAGTGACTTTTATATAGATGTGCAGATATAAACATAAGGATACAGGAAACATAAAAATCAAGGAAATATGACACCTTGAAAGAAACATAATAATTCTCCAATAAATTAAGATCTCCAATAGATCTTAATAAAAAAGAAACTCCCAAAATCCCAGATAAAGAATTGAAGATACTGATTTGAAAGAAGCTCAGTGAGATACAAGAGAAACCTGAAAAACAATAAAAAGAAATCAGAAAAACAAATCAGTATATGAATGAGAAAAACACCAAAGAGATAGATATGTTTTAGAAGAATGAAAGATAAATTCTAGAACTTAAGAACTCATTGAGGAGAAACACAATGATAACTTGACAATAGACTAGATCAAGTGGAAGAAAAAAAAAGTCTCAAATCCACAGATCTTTTGAAATAATTCAGTCAGACAAATATAAAGATAAAAATAATAGAAAAGAATGAGGAAAGCCTTCATGCCGTTTGTGACACCTTAAAGTTATTGAAAATTCAAATTATCAGTGTCCCCAAGGGTGAAGAAAGCACAAAGGGATTAGAAAACCCATTTCATGAAATAGTAGATGAAAACTTTCTTTTCTTTTTCTTTTTTTTCTTTTCTTTTCTTTGTTTTTTTTTTTTTTTTTTTTGAGATGGAGTCTTGCTCTGTTGCCCAGGATGGGGTGCAGTGGTTCAATCGTAGCTTACTGCAACCTCTGTCTCCTGGGTTCAAGGAATTCTTCTGCCTCAGCCTCCCAAGTAGCTGAGATTACAGGTGCATGCAACCATGCCTGGCTAATTTTTGTACTTTTAGTAGAGATGGGGTTTCACCATATTGGCCAGACTGGTCTCAAACTCCTGACCTCGTTATCCACCTTCCTAGGCCTTCTAAAGTGCTGAGATTACAATTGTGAGCCACCACACCCAGCCTAGAGGAAATCTCTTAAAGTCTAGCAGGAGATATAAATATCCACTTACTGAAAGATCAATGATCGCCAAGCAGATACAAAGCAAAAAGGCAGTCACCATGGCACATTATACTCAGACTATCTAAAGTCAAAGATAAAGAATTCTAAAAACAGCAAGAGGAAAGTGTCTAGTCACCTATAAAGGAAATAATATCAGCTTAACAGTGAATTGCTCAGCAAAAACATTACAGAGTAGAAGAGAATGGGCTAAAATATTCAAAGTGCTAAAAGAAAAAAAAAAAAAAGGAACATGATATCCAGCAATATTCTCCTTTCTAAATGAAGAAGAAATAAAGTCTTTCTCAGACAAGTAAATACTGAGGGAATTTGTTACAACTAGACTGGTCTTATATGAATTGCTCAAGGAAGTCTTAAACCTGGAAACAAATGGACAAGATTTACCATCAGGAAAACACATGAAAGTATAAAACTCATTGGTAAAGAAATAACACAAAGGAAAAAGATATAAGACTCAAAGTGTACCACTACAGACATCTACCAAAACAACAAAGATGAACAATAACAGAAGAAAGTTATATATAAAACAACCAGAAAACAATTAACAATATGACAGGAACAAAGCCTTACCCAGCAATGATAACACTGACTGTAAATGGATTAAGTTTTCTACATAAATACATAGTATGAATGAATTGATGTTTAAAATGATCCAAATATATGCTCCCTTCTAGAAACTCATCTTACCAGTATAGGCACATATAGACTAAAAGTAAAGAGACAGAAAAATATATTCTACACAGATGAAAACCAAAAGCAAGCAGAAATAGCTATACTTAGATAAAATAGGCTTTAAGACAAAAACAGTTCTAAAAAGATGGAAAAGGTCATTATATAATGATAAAGGAATACATCCAGTGAGAGGATATAACAATTCTAAAAAAATCTAAATATATATGCACTCAATATTGGAGCACAAAGATCCATAAAGTAAATATTTCTAGATCTAAAGAGAGAGATAGATTGCAATACAATAATAGTGGGGGAATCCAAAATCCCATTGTCAGTACTAGATAGATCATCTAGACAGACAATGAAACCCCCCAAATTTAAATTGTACTATGGACCAAATTGACCTAATACACATTTATAGAATATTCTATCCAAAAACTGCAGAAGATTCTTTTCATTAGCACATAGAACATTTCCCGGTATAGCCCATATATTAGGCCATAGAACAAGCCTCAACAAATAAAAAAATGATAATAATTTCTACTATCCCCTCAGACCACAACGGAATAAAAATAAATCAATACTAACAAGAACTTTGAAAATATACAAATACATGAAAATTAAACAACATGCTCCTGAATGACCATTGGGTTGACAAAGAAATTAAGATGGAAATTAAAAAAAAATTACTGAAACAAATGAAAATGGAAACAAACTAAAACCTGTGAGATACAGTAAAAGCAGTACGAAGAGGAATGTTTATAGCAATAAAATCCTGTATCAACAAATTCCTGTAGAAAGATAACACGTTAACAACTTAACAATACATGTTAAGGAACTAGAAAAGTCAGAACACACCAACCCAAAATTAACATTATAAAATAAATTAAAAAGATCAGAGAAGAACTAAATGAAATAGAGACTAAAAAAAATACACAAGATCAAAGAAACAAAAAATTGGTTCTTTGAAATAAGTAAAATTCAGAAATCATTAAGTAGGCTAACCAAGAACAGAAAAGATCCAAATAAACTAAATTAGAATGAAAAAGGAAATTTAACAACTGACCACATAAATACAAAGATCACCAAAGACTACTATAAACAACTACATGCTGACAAACTGAACAATCTGAACAATCTAGAGTAAATGCGTAAGTTCCTGGAAATATGCAACCTAACAAAAGTGAATCCGGAGAAAATAGAAAACCTGGACAGGCCAATATGAGTAGCAATATTGAATCAGTAATAAAAACTGTCTCAACAAAGAAAAGCTCAGGACCAGATGGATTCACAACAAAATTCTACCAAATATACAAAGAACTAATACCAATCCTGAAACTATTCCAAAATACTGAAGAACGGGGTTCTTCTTAACTCATTCTGTAAGGCCAAGATCACCTTTATAACAAAACCAGATAAGGATACAACAACAACAACAAAAAAACAAAACTACTGGTCAATATTACTGATGAACATAGAAACAAAATCTTCAACAAAATGTTAGCTAACTCAATTCAACAGCACACAAAAATATAATACACCATGACTGAGTGGGATTTATACCAGAGATGCATGGATGGTTCAACATATACAAATCAATAAAGGTGGTAACTGAAATTAATGGAATGAAGGACAAAAAATAATCATCTCAATAGGCACAGAAAAAGAATTTGATAAAGTTCAACATTCCTTCATGATAAAAATTTCTCAACAAACTAGGCATAGAAGAAACATACCATGAAATAACAAACCCACACCTAATGTCATACTGAAGGAGGAAATGTTGAAAGCCTTTCCTCTAAGAACTGGAACAAGACAAGAATGCCCACCTTCGTCACGCCTATTCAACACAGTACTGGAAGTCCACCCAGGTCAATCAAACATAAGAAAGAAATAGGCTGGGCGCAGTGGCTCAAGCCTGTAATCCCAGCACTTTGGGAGGCCGAGACGGGCGGATCACGAGGTCAGGAGATCGAGACCATCCTGGCTAACACGGTGAAACCCCATCTGTACCAAAAAAAATACAAAAAATTAGCCGGGCGCGGTGGCGGGCGCCTGTAGTCCCAGCTACTTGGGAGGCTGAGGCAGGAGAATGGCGTGAACCCGGGAGGCGGAGCTTGCAGTGAGCTGAGATCCGGCCACTGCACTCCAGCCTGGGCGACAGAGCGAGACTCCGTATCAAAAAAAAAAAAAAAAAAGAAAGAAAGAAATAAAAGGCATCCAAGTTGGAAAAGAGGAAGTCAAATTATCCCAGTTTGCTGATATGATCTTATATCTAGAAAAATCTAATTGCTCCATAAAAATTTTCTTAGATTTGATAAATGAATTTAGTAAGATGGAGGATACAAAATTAAGGTACAAAAATCAGGAGCATTTCTGTACGCCAGTGATGTAGCTGAGAAGGAAATCAAGACAGCAATCTCAGTTACAATAGTGCAATATGTATACACATGCATATAGATAGAGAGATAAACACATATACGTATATACATATATATAGGAATAAATATATATGAATAAATTTAACCAAGGAGGTAAAAGTTCTCTATAAGGAGAGCTACAAAACACTGATAAAAGAAATAGTCAATGACACAAACAAATAGGAAAATATCCTACATTCATGGATCCTAAGAAATAGTATCATTTAAATGACTCTACCATCCAAAGCAACCTGCAGACTCAATGCAATGCCTATCAAAATACTGACATCATTCATCACAGAATAAGAAACGAAGAAACGGCAAGCTTAAAGCAATTCTGAGCAAAAAGAGACAAGCTGGAGGCATCACATTACCTGACTTCAAAATATACTACAAGGTAACAGTAACCAAAGCAGTATGGTATTGGTATAAAAACAGATACACAGACTAATGGAATAGAATAAAGAACTCAGAAATAAAACCACATATTTACAGTCAACTGAGCTTTGACAAAGCCAAAAAGAACTTACACTAGAGAAAGAACATCCTCTTCAATTAATGGTTCTGGGAAAATTGAATAGCCACATGGAGAATGAAACTAGACCCCTATCTCTCACAACATATAAAAATCAACTCAAAGTGGCCTAAAAACTTAAACGTAATATCTGGAACTGTAAAAATATTAAAAGAAAATCTAAGGAAAACTACTGAACATTGGACTAGGCAGAGAATTTATGACTAAGATCTCAAAAGTACTGGCAACACAAAAATAGACAAATGATACTTAATTACACTAAAAAGCTTCTCCACAGAAAAATAAACAATCAACACAATGAAGAAACAACTTTTGAACTGGAGAAAATATTTTCAGATTATTCATCTGACAAGGACTAACTTCCAGATCATATAAGGAACTCAAATAACTTAGGAAAAAAAAAAGGTTCCCATTAAAAAAAAAAAAAAAAAAAAAAAAAAAGGAAAGTACATGAATAGACATTTCCCACAGGAAGACACACATTCAGTCAACAAGTATATTAAAACATGCTCAATATCATAATCATCACGGAATGCAAGTCAAAACCACAATGTTATCATCTTACCCCAGTCAGAATGGCTATTATCAAAAAGACAAAAGATAACAGAGGTTGGCGAGGATGTGGAGAAAAGGGAACTTTTATGTACTGTTGGTGGAAATGTAAACTACTAAAGCTACTATGGAAAACACTATGAAGGTTTCCAAAAAAAAAAAAAACAACTCTGAAAATATATTTATCATTTGGTCCAGCAGCTCCACTACTGGGTATCCACCCAAAGGAAAAGAAATCAATATATCAAAGGGATTCCTGCAGTCAGATGTTTATTTCGGCACTATTCACAATAGCAAACACATGGCATCAATCTAAATGTCTGCCAGTGGATAAATGGATGAAGAAAATGTGTTGTATACATGCACAATGAAACATTATTTGGCCATAAAAGTAATGATATCATGTCATTCGAAGCAACATGGATGGAACTGGAGGTCATTATCTTAAGTGAAATAAACAAGGCAGAAAAAGACAAATATTGCATGTTCTTATTTACATGTGAAAGTAAAGTATTTGATCACATGGAGGTACAGAGTAGAAAGACGGATAACAGAGCCTGAGAAGAATAAGTGGGAAAAGGAGGATGAAGAGAAGTGGGTTAATGGGTACAAATATACAGTTAGAGAGAAGGAATAAATTCAATGTTTGGTAGTAGAGTAAGGTGACTATAGTTAATACAAATGTATTGTACTCAGGTGATGTCCTCCCTAAATGCCTTGACTTGATCACTGTGCATTATATCCATGCAACAAAGTTTCACATTTATTCCATAAATTTGTTCAAATAAAAGAAAGTTTGTCTTCAAAATCACATACAAAAGAACCTCAGACAATTAACTGAAAAATTAGTTTTCTAGTGTATAGCTGGTCACTCCTGCTTGCTGTCATAATAAGCCAATTCTTTGGAGTTTTTAAACTCAGGGATTTGATACGTAAATTATAGTATTTCATGAAATGGAAACATGAAACTAGTATTGGAGGCAAATACTCAGCAACAATAAGCTTCCAGATTCTCATTTTAAACTAATTACATTAAGTTGGATGGCTAATCTAATTAGCTCTCCCTCAATCATGTAATGAAATATAAAAAACAATCATTTTTTATTTTAATAAATGTGATTCAAAAATTATTATTAATACAAGACAAATGTGAAATAGAGCTATAATAAGAATATGTAGTAAACACCTTCCCCCAAACAGATCTTGTAAAAAGACTGGATGCAATGATTCCTTTTAGTACTAATAATGTATGATTCTTTTGACAATGAACCCTTTTTACAGAGAATTAATTAAGATGTAAAAATGAAGTTTTAAACTTTGCCTTATTTTACAGTTCCTTTCACATCTTTAAAAAACATGTGTGTGATAATTTGATTTGATAATTTGGGCTACTCTTTAAATTATATTAAAAGTAGCATTCATCAAATAAGGTATATTTATTAACATTTAGAAATGAAATTGTGAAAAATGAAGAAAATCAAAACAATGGTTAAACAGTTGACAGCAATTATATTTCATTTATAATAAAAATCAGCCATATCACAATAAATTCTCTGTTCTAGGTGTATTTTTGTAATTTAATAAGATGACTGTAGAAGTTGCATAAATATCAAATGTAAATAATATAACATGATAATACCAATAAAATGAATTCCAGTTTTGTAGTATGCTAAGGTAGGCCTTCCTCTAAGTTCAAATTCTGTTTCTATCTAGCTTGTCACTCTGGGAAAGAAACTAATTCTTTTTGGCCTACAATTTACTTAAAATAAGATAAAAGGTTTGGTCCAAATAGGCCACACTTTATTTTTCAGATATTTAAAGTAAACTTTATTTTCAGATAATTTAGATTTACATTCAGCTGTAAGCAATAATACAGAGATCTTGTGTATCCTTTGTCCAGGTTATTCTAATGATAATATATTGCAAAACTATAGTACCACTCACAACCAGGATATTAATAATATAGTCAAAATACAGAATAATTTGATTATGACAAGAATCTTTCATCTTGCTGTTTTATAAGCACATCCTCTTCCAGCCTGCCCTCATCATTTCCTTAACCTCTGGAAAACACTAATTTTTCTCCATTTCTATAATTTTGCTATTTTAAGAATATTATAGAAATGGAATCATAGAGTACACAGGCTTTTGAGATAGACTTTTTGAATTCCCTAATCTCTGGAGAGTCATCCACATTGTTGTGTGTCTAATAGTTCATGCCTTTTAATTGCTAGGTAATGTTCTTCACCCATTTTCTGGATGGCTTGTAGTTTTGGGCTATTATGAATAAGCGTCTATAAATATTTGTGTATAGGATTTTGTGTGAACATTTTAAGTTTTGATTTCTCTGGGATAAATGTCCAAGTATTTCACAGGACAGTTGCATGTTTAGTTTCTTATAAAATTGCCAAACTGTTTTTCCTAAATGGCCATATCATTTTATATCTCCATCAGCTATGTGTGAGTGATGTACTTTTCCCCCATTCTTACCAGCAGTTGGTGTTTTTATTGTAGCCCTTCTGAAAGTTCTGTAGTAATACCTTATTTTGATTTTATTTTGCATTTCCCTAATGGACACCAACGTTTAACATCTTTTCAAATAATTACTTGCCATCTGTATATCCCCTTCAATGAAATGCATCTTGTTGTCTTTTGTTCGTGTTCTAATTTGATTGTTTTCATACTGTTGAGTGTTGAATGTTTTTTTACCAGTTATTTGTCTCATACGTGGTTTGCAAATACTTTCTCCCAGTCTTTTCATCCCCAATTTGATAAAGAACATCTAAACAAAATACAGATATTTTACTTTATGATAAAAAAAATGAATGCTTTCCTCCTAAGACATGGAGCAAAGCACGTACACACAGAAAAATGTTTTCAAAAGTTCAGTGTATCATTTTCCCTCATTTTGATGTCAATGGATGTCATTTGGATGCTATGGATGTCAATTCTAAGAACTCTTTTCCTAGCCCTACATTCTGAAGGTTTCCCATGTGTTTTTTTCTAAATGTTTTATAGTTGTACTTTTTATATCTAAGTCCATGATGAATTTTCAGTTAATTTTTAGATAGAGTGTGAGGTTTAGGTCAAGGTGCATTTTATTTGCCTTTGAAAGTCCAATTGCACCAGCACTCTTTGAACAACAACAAAAAACAAAAACAAAGCAACAACAACAAAAAAACAAAAACAAAACAAAAACAAATTTAAAAACCCCTCAAAACCTTCTTTCCCCTATTGCACTGCTTTTGTAGCACTGACAAACATTAGCTGGGCATATTTCTGTGTGTTGATTTACACGTTTGCTCCTCCATTGACTTATTGTCTATCCCTCCACCAAAACTAAAGTCTTCATTAGTAAAGGTATCTAATATGTCTTGAAACAGGATAGATGAATTACTTTCACTTCACTGCTCTTTTTTTGAAATTGTTTCAGCGATTCTATCTCCTTTGCCTTTCCATATAAAGTTTAGAGTAATCTTGTCTATATCTACAAAACCTTGCTATAATTTTGACAGGAATTGTGTTAAATCTATACATCAGTATGAAGAACTGAAAATAGTATCTCCATTTATTTATACAGTCTATTATTTCTTTCATCAGCATTTTGTTGCATATGAATTTTCAGCATACAAATTTCACTTCTTAGTTTAGACTTACACCTATGTATTCCACTTCTTTTAGCAATTGTAAATTTTTGTATCCACATGTTCACTACTAGTATACAGCAATACAATTGATCCAGGTATGTTAATTATGTATTCTGCCACCTGGCTAAATTCATTTATTAAATCCAGAAATTGTTTTAGACTCAAAATTTCCTACATAGACAATCATGTCATCTGCATATAAGCAAAGATTTCTTTTTTTACAATCTGCAAATTTCTTACATGCTTTTTTGTCTTGCTGCGATGGCTACAGTTTCTATGGCAGTGTTTCATATGAGCCAAGAGAGTGAAAAGCTTTGCTTTGTTCCATATCTAAGGAGGAAAGCATTTTTTTTTTTTTTTTTTTTTTTTTACCATAAAGTAAAATATCTGCATTTTGTTTAGATGCTCTTTATCAAATTGTGGAAGTTCTTTCTATTCCTATTTTTCTGAGAGTTTTAAACAATGAGTGTGTGTTCATTTTTTAAAAGTATTTTTAAAGCACTGATTGGTATTATCACATGATGTTTCTTCTTTAGATTTATCATGTGATTGATTACATCACTAGATTTTCGAATGTTGAGCAAAATGTGCATCCTTGGGACAAACTACTCTTATTCTTTGCATATAATTCTTTTAATGCATGTGATGGTTATTATTCAGCGTCAACCTTACTGGATTAAAGGATGCAAAGTGTTGATCCTGTGTGTGTCTGTGAGAGTGTTGCCAATGGAGATTAACATTTGAGTCAGTGGGCTGGAAAAGGCAGACCTACCTTTAATCTGGCTGGGCACCATCTAATCAGCTGCTAATGCAGCCAGAATATAAAGCAGGCAGAAAAACGTGAAAAGTCTAGACTGACTTAACCTCCCAGCCTACATCTTTCTCCTGTGCTGGATCTTCCTGCCCTTGAATATTGGACTTCAAGTTTTTCAGCTTCGGGACTATGACTGGTTTCCTTGCTCCTCAGCTTGCAGATGGCCTATTGTGGGACCTTGTGACTGTGTGAATTTAATACTCCTTAGTAAACTTTCAATATATACATCCTATTAGCTCTATCCCTCTAGAGAACCCTGACTAATACAATGCATTATTGGGTTATATTTCCTTAGGAATTTTTACATTTTTATTCCTGAGGAATTCAGATCTCTACTATTTGTTTGTTTATTTATTTATTTATTTGCACTAAGTCTGGTTTTGGTATCAGAGAAATACTAGTTTCACAAAATGAAGTAGAAAGTGTTTCTCTCTCTCTTATTTTTCACTGGAATGGATTGTACAGAATAGCATTAATTCCTGTTTAAACATTTTATAGAATTCTCCAGTGAAACCATCTACACCTGGAGATTTATCTTTTAATAACTTTAAATTTATAAATTTAATTTCCTTTATAGTTAGGCTATTAAAATAATCTACTTAATAATGAGTGATTTGTGGTAATATTGTTCCTAAATAATTGATCCAATTCATTTGTATTTTCGAATTTGTGTGTGTAAAGTTCTTTAAAGGATCCTCTTATTCTTTTGATATTCAGAGAGTCTGTAGTGAAATCTGCTGGTTCTCATTCTAAATATTGGTAACTTGTGTCTTCTCCCTCTCTTTTGTTCTTTGCCAAATTAATACAATTTGTGACTTTTATAATCTTTTGAAAAATCAGGTCTTTGCTTCATTGATTTTCTGTATTTTCAATTTCTTATTAATCTTATCTTCCTTCTGCTTACTTTGTGGTTTATTTTGATATTTTTGTTGTTCTGTGTACTTGAGATGGGAACATAGATTATTCATTTGAGACTTTCCTCTTTTCTAATGTTTTAAATTAGTTGTTACAAATTTCTTTCTTATCACTGCTTTAGTTATATCACACAAATGTTGATATGCTCTATTTCATTTTTATTCAATTCACGGAATTAAAAATTCATGTATGAATTGCTATTTGATGTATGGAATATTTATAAATATGATGTTTCATTACCTAGCTTGTAAAGATTTTCTGGCTTTCTGTTACTGATTTTTAGACTGATTTCCTTATAGTCAGAGAAATGTTAAATAATTTTAATTCTTTTAACTTTTCAAGATTTACTTTATGGTCCAGGATGTGACTTAATTTGGTACATCATCCTCAAACACTTGAAAATAACATACATAATGTTGTTGTTAGCTGAGGTTCTCTGTAATTGCTCATTAGATCCCACTGGTTGATGATGTTGAGTTATTCTATATCCTTGATGATTTTCTAATTATTCTATAAATTTGAGGGAAAGTACCAGTAAAATTTCTGACTATACTTGTATATTTGTCTATTTACCCTTTTAGTTCTATCTGTTTTTGTTTCTCATTTTGCAGCTCTATTTTTTGGTAATATACAGTTAGAATTACCATATCTTCTTGGGAACTGGTCCCTTTTATCACTATATGTCCCCCTCTGTCTCTGGTAATTTTCTTTGCATTGAGGTCTACTTTATCTGATGTAAATATAGTTACTATTGCTTTCTTTGAATAATGTTTGCATGAAAACTCTCTTTTCATTCTTCCATTTTTAGCCTGCCTATATCACCTATACCATTATGTTTGCAGTGAACTTCTTATAGACAATATGTATCTGGATTACGTTTTGTAATCCACCCTAACAACATATTTTAACTGGCATAGACTATTTACATTTAATGTGATTTTTGATATGTTAGGGCTTAAGTACATTATTTAATCTTTTTCTTTTCTGTTACTTTTTTCTTTCTCTGTTTTCTTTTCATTGCATTTCTATGGGGTTTTAAAATGATAACATTTTAGTTTCTCTATAGTGCTTTTAAGTGTATCTCATTATATAACAAGTTAGGGGTTGTTGTCAGACTCACATTTTATCTATATAACTTATCATAGTTACCTAGTGCTATTATTTTTCCAGTTTATGCGAGGCGTAGACACCTCACCTCCCTTTTTACATCCTCTCAACCTTCCTAGTTTAATATAATTGCCTTACATATTTCATATGTCCATATATGAAATCATGTCAGATTTTAAAATCACATCAGAAAGTATTTTTTTCTTCTATCATCAAACATAATTTAGAAAACTAAAGATTTACTCATACGTTTGCTCATCTTGTTTTTTCTTTTCCTTCCTTATGCTCCAAGTTCCTGTTTTGTATTGTTTCCTTTCCATTTAGAGAACTTCCTTTAGCCATTCATTTAAGATGTCTAGTAGTGGCAAACAATCTTAATTTTCATACATCTAATAATTTTTAAAAATTTATTTCCAATTTCTGAAGAATATTTTTCTGGACGTAGGATCATTTGACAGATTTTTGTTTTTTCCATTACTCAAAAGTATTATGTAACTTCCTTCTTGCCTTCATGGTTTCTGGTGAGAAATACACCGCCATTCACATTCTCTGCTATAGGTAAGTACTTGCTTATCTCTTGTTGCTTTCAAGACTTTTCTTTTGTCTTCAGTTTTCAGAAGCTTGAATATGATGTGTCTTGGTGTGGAGTTATTTGGATTAATCCCGTTTGGAGATCACCCAGTATTTTAAATCTATAGGTTGATGTTCTTTGTCAAATCGGGAATGTTTTCAACTAATATTCTTGGAGTGTTTTTTAAGGGTGCTTATTTCTCTTTTTCCAGGACTCAGATGACACACAGATGTTAGATATTTTGTTATGGTCCCACAGTCCATGAGGTTCTGTTTTGGCTTTGTTTTTGCTGGTTTATTGAGGCTATAATTTTTGTGTTGTTCAGATTGGGCATTTTCTATTTGTCAATCTTCTAGGTCATTGATTCTTTTCCTCTGTTCTCTCTATTCTGCTGTTGAGCCTATACATTGAGTCTTTCATGTGGTTATTTTTCAGTATTCTTTATATCTTCTGTTTCTTTGCTTAGATTTTCTATTTCATTGATAAGACTTTCTGCATTCTCATCTGTTTCATGTGTGTTTGTGACTGCTCATTTTATTATGTTATATGATGGCTGTTCCAAAACCTTTGTCCTATAATTCTAATATCTCTGACATCTATGTGTTGGTAACTACTGACTGTCATTTCTTTTTTAGTTTAAGAAACCTGTTTCTTGGTACAAAGAGTGATTTTCATTTTATGAAATACTGGAAATGATTTAAATTTTCTGCTTTAGGTGGCTTCATCTGATGCAATTCCAGTATGAGAGTGAGGGTGGAAATGCATTGCTCCCTTATTGCCTAGTAAGTATAGAGGCTCAGCATTCTATTTTGGCAGGGCTGAATGTTCTCACTCCTCATATGGTCCTCACCATCACTATGGAAGAAGGAGGACTATTAATACAACATGATACTGTTAATAAAGTAGTGAATTCCAGTCTTGTGACATACTAAAAAAGGTTTCATCTTTCAAATTCTCAATTTCAAAGAAGTACTAAAAAGATAAAATACAATGAACAGATAGAGTAAAGGCCCCAATAAGAGCAGATGAACTCTAGAGGAGGCCACAGTTATGGGAGTAATATAGCATGTTGAGATAAATGTAGCAATGGGAATTAAGAGTCTTAGATTTTAGTCCTGATTCTACTGACTACTTAGTTTTGTAACTTTGGAAAACTTACTTCAACATCTCTGATCTTGGTTTTTTAAAATAGAAGGAGATTTGTACGAGATAGGCCATAACTTATTTCCCATTTTAGCACTCTATGATAAACTATTTAAAATAAGAATTACATAAGATGGCATATCAAAAATTCTACATACATATAACATCAGTGTTATAAATATAGTCATCATTATAATTAGCACTGATAAAACCTCATAGTTAAGATAGTGCAGGTATAACAAATTTTTAAGAAAACATGTCATTTTTCAGCTCATGAAGGTGATGCCAACTTATAGTTGGGAGATTTTCTGGGAACTTTTCAAAGCCAAGACTTCCTCTACCTGCAGCAGAACAACTTGGTATACTTGATAAATATAGATTTCCTGAGCTTCAGCCCCAATTGATAAGAGTTTTTAAAAAGCATCCCGTATGATTTTTATGCACATTAATGATTGTGAACCACTGCTTAGGCTTTAGGAAATTATTTTCAGTCTTTAAGAGAAAATAGAGTAGATATGCTACATCCAAAGAGAACAATCAATTACAGACAGTTAGGATGAAGAAGAAATGGGGTCTATGCTTTTAAGCTGGCAAGCTTATATTTTAAATATTAATTTAACAAATTTGGATAGGGATCAAAGAATATAAAACAAGTGGCACAAATCTATAAGAAGGCTAATATTTATAACGAACTCTGACTCTGAAACATTTCAAAATTTATTTCTATGGGTAAGGCAGAAAGAAGAATAACTGAGTTTTCTGCTTTATGTCGGTGGTAAAAGGTTATAAATTATGTATAGAAGATATTCAACAAATATCAACTTCAATCTTCTCAGTCATAGAGAAAAGAATCTGTAAGCAATCATGGTTAAAAAGCACTTGAAATATGTAAATTATATGTAAATTTTATTTATTCATTCAACAGAAGTTCATATAAAATAAAATTCAACATCAATTTGAGCTATATAAAATGTCTTATTGTGCGCAAAATATTGTCTTAGATTGCTAAGCATCTTTTTCTGATGAAATGTTCCATAATGTGCACCAAATTCACAAAAGGTATTATGATGTCTAGTAGCTTAGCACATTAGCTTTCCTTTCTAGAGAACTACAGTTTAAAAAATAAAAATGATAACTTGTTCTATGTTTTGTAAGTTTTCAACGCGATCTTTTTCTTAAGGAATGCTTCATTGAGCACCTATTGTCCACTTGATGTAGAAGTCACATGAAAAAATAAAAAGGTATTTGTTCTCAAGAAGCTCAATACTGAAGCTAGATAAACAAATGACATAATAGCGATAATAATATTTGCTATCTATTTTTGACAGCAAGATAAATTAGCAAATAGATGAATTGTTTTATTTCCTACCTAAACCAATAAAATTGTTGAGGTTACATGTTTTTCCTTCACTGCAGCCATCAATGGGTTTTCCTTAAGATTTCAGATGATTAAAGAACAGCTACAGGATTTAACATAGAATTTCATACATATAATTCCATTAACTTTCATTATATTAAGTTTTTTGTTTTGTTTTGTTTTTTCTTTTCTTGAGACGGAGTCTCACTCTGCCGCCAGGCTGGAGTTCAGTGGTGCGATCTCGGCTCACTGCAACCTCCACCTCCCAGATTCAAGTGATTCTTCTGCCTCAGCCTCCCCAGTAGGTGGGACCACTGGCACGCGCCACAACACCCAGCTAATTTTTGTATTTTTAGTAGAGATGGAGTGTCACCATTTTGGTCAGGATGGTCTCGATCTCTTGACCTCATGATCTGACCACCTCGGCCTCCCGAAGTGCCGGGATTACAGGTGTGAGCCACCGTGCCTGGCCTAAGAGTTTTATATAATGAACATAAGGAACTACATTTTCAATGTATTGGAAAATCTTTTAAGGAACCATACAGATTATACTTCCTGGAGTTAAGAATATTTATTTTTATAAAATCCATCAGATTCTGCACATGTAGGGGAAACACACTTTTGCTCACCATTACTCTTATATTATGTGCATATTACTAAATCCTATTTGAGTTTAAAACTAAAATAGATTAAATTATTATAAAATAAATAAATGCATAACATAAGCAGGCATGACATTCTAATAAAATAAATTTGCATGTGAGTTTATGCTCATGAACATGAGAATTTAGTCATGGATGACATCCTGAAGCATATTCTCATGACAAAATAAATCTATTAGTACAGCTAAGTATTTACAGATATTATTCATTTTCAAATACTTTACTAATGCCAGAAACTAGACAATTCCTGGCTTGTAAAACAGAACAAACCACCCTAAAACATCTGGGATACTTACACACTTTTCGCTGTCAAATACATAGCACAAATGTTTATTTGACTCAGAATCTTTGCATATGAAAGTGAATATCCTCTTGTCAGTTTTATCATCTGCACAAAAAGATATTCTATGAAGCTGGCAATTGTGTTGAACTTCCTGTAAACACAGATGGAAATAAACATAGTTGATGGGATTCTTTTTTCATTTTCTAAAATACTCATTTGTGTTAATAACATATGACTTTAAAAGTAGAACAATCATCTGTCAATCTTTGATTTTATAATTATGTATACTCCAACCTAAAACAAAGGCATAATGGATACAGATAGACCTGATTCAGGATGAAACTAAGATATGCATTTCAATAGTGCTTAGCAAAACACAAGCATAGTACAAAATGATCAAAGATTTATGGCCTATCTGAGCTACAATAGCTCTTGAGAAATCATACACTTTAAACTTTGCATATTTACAGAGGAGAACAATGAGACCCAGAAAGAATAAGACACCAGCACAGTTTTACAGAATTACCAGAACTCTTTTAAACCAGAGGATTCTCATTTTATCTCACTGCTATTTACTAGCATTATAATTTAGAACACAGCCTGGATACAATTTCGTGTGAAACACACTATAATTTCATCCTTAGTAATCTTATTAAATTTTATTTTATATAATTTCATGATTACTCATACACTCTTGAACCTTTTCTGTCTAGGAAGCTCATCTTTCGAACTTCTGTAGCATTTTTCATGAAGCAGTGAATGAATGGTATACATATCCAGACTCCATATCATGAAATCAAATCTGTTCATCAGTAGAAGGCAAATACTGCAACCAGATAGATATAGTGGCAGTATATATTTACACATGCACACACACAGACACACACATACATTAAATTATAAAACTTATAAAATAGCAGGCATATACATCATTAAAATAGAAATATTTATATAAAATAAATGTGTTACTAAAATTACTATTATTTAGTCAAAAGATGGGGCATTTGACACTTTTATATTCATATAGATCATCCATATTAATTATTCATTCTTCACAGTCTTCTGAAACATGTTGGAGGTAGAAAAGAAATTCAATGCTTTTGATTATGACAAATAGAAAAATCAACTATTCCCTTTTCTATTGTAGTCATAAATATATTTTCCTAAGACACACTGTAACACTAGAAATATCAATCAGAAACTCAGTTCATCAACATTATTGAGTGGGTGTTTTATAAGATTGGAGATGGAAGCAACTATAGTTTCATCTAAGGAAGGCTGGCTGAATATCCCCCCAAAAAGCTTTATTTTAAGGTTGTAACTAGAAGAGTTTCTCTAAAGGTGGCTTCAGACAACCTGTAGCACAAATACCTGGGGTGCTTGCTATAAAAATTTTCACTGTTTTAACCTCAGTTGAATCAAAACCTCAGAGATTTTGGTCAAGATAAGAATCATTGATATGAAAAACTTAAACTTCTCAGTTCAGAGTTTGATGTGTCAGCTTGCTGAGATTTGCTGTAGTACTCTGATTCAAATAACTGCTCATCAGACTGAAAATGAATATATAAAATGAGATATAAAGGCTGGGCGCGGTGGCTCACGCCTGTAATCTCAGCTCTTTGGGAGGCCGACGCGGGTGGATCACGAGGACAGGAGATCGAGACCATCCTGGCTAACACGGTGAAACCCTGTCTCTACTAAAAATACAAAAAAAATTAGCTGGGCGTGGTGACAGGCGCCTGTAGTCCCAGCTACTCGGGAGGCTGAGGCAGAATGGCTTGAACCCGGGAGGTGGAGCTTGCAGTGAGCCGAGATGGCACCACTGCACTCTAGCCTAGGCAACAGAGCGAGACTCCATCAGAAAAAAAAAAGAAAAGAAAAAAAAAAAAGAGATACACAAATGAATGCTAAGAGAACTGTCTACAGCAATGCATTCTTTCCCTGCATACAATGGTAAACCAAATGGTAAGCCAATAAAGAGTTGCTTGGTAAGTATGAAAATTAAAATGAGGAAGTATATTGTATGATTGTAATACTCACTGGCATTATTAGATAGCCTAATTTATCTGTTTAAAAGCAGAGGTAATCAATTCTAAGAAGAGGTGCTTGATTTACTTAGCTTTTAATGGTGGCATCTTTCCTTTCTTATACATAGAGCATTGATGGACAATGACCATATTTGTTTAAGACTATCTTCTTTCTGTATTTTGCCTATTAGAACAGTTTCCTTTCTTATTGACATTGTTTTGTTTTAATGACAATATAGTCAATGAAATAACAGCCCTCTGTTACACTATAGCTCCCAAATACTCACAGGAGGTCTACACCAGCTTATTAATTGTAAAAGCATGTTAATGATAAATAAAGAGAAAATATTACTGCTAAACACTATAGGAAAAAAATTCATTTCTCCATAGATGCGAGAAATTATGAGTAACATGCAAAACACAACATTCACTTAGCTGGTGCTGAAATCTACATAGTCTCTCATTTACTTACCCAACCAGTATGATCATAGAAAGTGGTTATGACCAGTGGTGAATCATCCTAATCTTTGCTTGGATTAGCAAAGGTATCTTCCTAAAACAGTCTAGGGAGCTGAAACCTGTAATTTCATTATTTTTATCAGTTATTTTATTATTGTTGTGATGGACCACTACGAATTTGAAATGTAGCAATAATTTTTGGTAAGACAGGATAAAGAGACCCAGGAACATAATAACCATAGTGAAAAACACTAGGCTTTCATATTAATGATATTTTATTGGAGTTGGAACAAAAAATCAGTAGATGTTTTTATCCCCAATTAATCTATCTACACCGCCTGTTTCTAGCACTCTATAACCTTCATTTGGAGGACAAGTGAGAAAAGCAGAAAAGAAAAGGACTCAGAAAGAAAGACAGAGGAGCCAATTGTTATTGAGATTGCTTTCACTTAATTTTCACTTTCCATTTTCATTCATCCAAGTGAAAAAAAAAATAAAGATTCTATTCTGTATAAAGATAGTCCATGTTAGATTAATAATATATTTAAAAATCCTGTCTCATAGCTGTATGTTTAACTATAAATAAATTTATTTTAGAAGTATCACATTTGTTTTTTCTAAATATCAACATATATCTAAAATGAAATGATTGATTTTTTTCTGTTTCACTTATATATATGTCCTTGAATAGTAGTTCCTAAATGCATGTCCATGAATGCCTATGAACAGGTTGTATCCGAGAACTGAGGATTGTCTCTTTCTCTCTCTCTCACTACACACACACACACACACACACACACACACACACACACAGAGCAATTGGCATTCTTAGGAATGTCTTGGGGACACTGGTGCTTTGTAAATCCCTTTTTTAGATTTCCTACATTTTTAATGCATTCAAGACATGGTATTTTATATATATGGGTAAATAGTCATATACTCTATATTCATATGTAACAGGGTAAATAGTCAGTTTTTCTACATTAATATGCAATATAATTGAATGTATAAAATATCTCAAGGATTTTTAAACTCCAAGATTGCTCTCCAGGTTTGGTAGGGATTAAAATAGAGATGCTTCTTTTTCCTTAAGAGTTTTAAAAACTCACTTCTGGGAATAGAATTCTAATAGGGCTCTTAAAAATTAGTTATCAGTGCTAAATGCATACCTCAGAAATTTAGAAAGATCACTAGTTAGCAATCGAATATCACACCTAGGGGAACTAGAAGAACAAATATCAACTAACCCCAAAGCTAGCAGGAGAAATAACTAAAATCTGAGTGGAACTGAATGAAATTGATATAAAAAAATCCATAAAACAATAAACAAACCCAAAAGTTAGTTCTTTGAAAGGATCAACAAGATCACTAGACCGCTAGCTACAAGAACAAAGGCTAAAGGAGAGAAAAGCCAAAGAAGTACAATGAGAAACAACAAAGGTGGTATTACAACTGATCCCACAGAAATACAAAAGATCCTCAGAGACTATTACAAACACCTTGAAGCTCACAAACTAGAAAATCTAGAGGAAACTGATAAATTTCTAGAAATGCATAACCTCCCAACATTGAATCAGCAAGAAACTGAAATCTTGAACAGAACAATATCAAGTTCTGAAACTGAATCAGTAATAAAAAATCTGTCAACCAAACAAAGCCCCAGAGCAGATAGATTCGCAGCCAAATTCTACTATACCTACAAAAGAAGAGTTGGTACCAATTCTACTGTAATTATTCCCAAAAAACTGAGGAGAAGGAACTTCTCTCTAACTCATTCGACGAAACCAGCATAATTCAGATACCAAAACATGGCAAAGATACAGTGAAAAAAGAAAACTATAGGCCAATATTCCAGATGCACAGAGATGCAAAAATTCTCAACAGAATACTTGCAAGCTGAATTCCACAGTACATTAAAAAAATAATTCAAAACAACCAAGAAGGCTTTATTCCTGGGATGCAAGGTTGGTGCAACATATGCAAATCAATAAATACAATTCAACATAAAAACAGAATTAAGAACAAAAACTATATGATCATATAAACAGAAGTGGAAAAAGCCTTCAAAAAAATCCAGCATTCCTTCATGATAAAAATCCCTGCACAAACTAGGCACTGAAGGAACATACTTCAAAATAGTAACAGCCATCTATGACAAACCCACAGCCAACATCATACTGAACCGGCAAAAGCTGGAACATTCCCCTTGACAACTGGAACAAGACAAGGATGCCCACTCTCACCACTCCTATTCCACATAGTACTCAAAGTCCTTGCCAGAGGAATCAGGCAATAGAAAAAAAGAGAAGGCTTCAAAATAGAAAAATAATAAGTCAAACTATCCCTCTTAACTTACAATATGTAATATGATTACCTAGAAGATCCTAAAGATTCCACCAAGAGGCTCCTGCAACTGACAGTAAACAACTTCAGTAAAGTTTCAGGATATAAAATCAATGTACAGAAATCAGTAGCATTTCTGTACACCAAATAACATTAGAGTTGAGAGACAAATCAATAATGCAATCCTATTTACAACAGTCAACAAAAAAAAATAAAATACCTAGTAATACATCTAACCAAAGAGGTGAAAGATTTCTACCAAGAAGAACTACAAAACACTGGGAAAAAAAATCAAACATGACATAAACAAATGGAAAAATATTCCATGCTCATGAATTGGAAGAATTAATACTGTTAAAATGACCATATTGCCCAAACAATATACAGATTCAATGCTATTCCTATCAAATGACCAATGCCATTTTTCAGGGAATTAGAATTTAAAAAATTTTAAACTGCATATGAAACCAAAAAAGAGCTTGAATAGACAGAGCAATTTTAACCAAAAAGAATAAATCTGGAGGCATCACATTACCCGACGACTGTACTATAAGGCTATAGTAACCAAAACAGCATGGTACTGGTACAAAAACAGACACATAGACCAATGGCAAAGAACAGAGAATTCAGAAATGAAGCCACAAGTCTACAGCCATCTGATCTTGGACAAAGTCAACAAAAATGAACAATGGGGAAAGGACTCCCTATTCAATAAATGGTGCTGGGATACCTAGCTATCCATATGCAGAAGAACAAAAGTGGACCCCAACCTTTTATCATATACAGAAATTAACTCAAGATGGATTAAACAATGTAGTACCTCAAACTATAAAAATCCTAAAAGAAAATAATGTCAATGCCCTTCTTGATATCAGCTTGGTAAGGAATTTTTGTCTAAGTTCCCAAAAGCAATTGCGACAAAACCAAAAGTAGACTTGTGGAACCTAATTAAAGAGCATCTGCACAGCAAAAGAAACTATCAAACAGGGTAAACAGACACCTTACAGAATGGGAGAAAATTTTCGCAAACTATGCATCCAACAAACGTCTAATACCCAGGTTCTATAGGAATTAAACAATTAAACACACAAAAAAACAAATAACCATATTAAAAATTGAGCAAAAGACATGAACAGACACTTCTCTCAAGAAGACAAACAAGCAGCCAATAAACATGAAAAAATGTTCCACATCACTTATCATCAAAGAAATTCAAATAAAAACCACAATGAGATACAATCTCACACCAATCAGAATAGCTTATTAAACAGTAGAAAACAACAGATGCTGGTGAAGCTATCAAAAAAAGAGAATGTTTATACACTATTGGTGGGAATGTAATTTAGTTCAGCCTCTATGGAGAGAAGTTTGGAGATTTTCCAAGGAAGTTAAAACAGTTACCGTTTTCCAGCAACCCTGTTAATGGGTATACATACTTGACATATACCCATAAAAAGACAAATCTTTCTACCAAAAAGACACATGCATTCGCGTGTTCATTGCAGCACTATTCATAATGGCAAAGACATGGAATCAACTGAGGTGCCCATTAACAGCAGATTGGATAAAGAAAATGTGGTACATATATACCACAGAATACTACGCAGCCACAAAAAGAACAAACTCATGTCCTTTACAGAAAATGGATACTGCTGGAGGCCATTATCCTAAACGTATTAGTGCAGAAACAGAAAAACAAATACTGGATGTTCTCACTTATAAGTAAGAAACATTGGGTACTTGTGGACATAATGATGGCAATAGTAGACACTGGGGACTTATAAAGGGGATGGGAAAAGAGGGTGTTAAGGGTTGAAAAACTATTGGGTACTGTGCTCACTATCTGGGTGATGGAATCATTCATATCCCAAACCTCAGCATGATGCAATATACCCAGGTAACAAATCTGCACATGTAACTCTTGAATCTAAAATGAAAGTTGAAATTATTAAAAACAAAATGAGCAGAAATAAGTAACAGAAAAAACAGAAATTAATTTTTAATATTAACTAGTAATTTACTATTATTAATTTAAATATTAAATATTTATTACTTTAATATTAAATAATTAAATATTACCAATTTAATCTTAAACACTAATTGAATATTAATTATTAATATCAATTTATTAAATATTAGTCTTAATAGGAAATCGAGACTTGTGGACAGGAAAGGAAAGCACTGGCATTATTGATTTTGGTAAGGCAATATAGGATAATGAAGTCAACTGGCTAATCATGTTGAGTTGAACCCCACCTCATTGATATTTTGTAAAGGAGGTTTAGGTTGGGGGAAGCATGGAGATTTGATATTAAAAGCTTAAGAAACAGAATTATATAATTGATAAGTTGTCATGTGATAAACTTATTGATAGAAACCTGAAAATACGATTTTCCAACAATAAAAATAGTATGTGGGAATCATCTACTTTCTTACTACCTTTCCCTTTGTTTTATGTTTTTATCACTAAACAGACCTTTTTAAACTTTTATTTTAGATTCAGGGGGTGCATGTTCAGGTTTGTTACCAGGGTATACTGCATGATGCTGAGGTTTGGGGTACAAATAGTCCCAGCACTGAGGTATTAAGCATAGTATACAACAGTTTGTTTTTAAGCCCTTGTCCCCTCCCTCCTTCTCCCTCTGGTAGCCCCCAGAAACTATTGTTGCATAACTATGTCCATGAGTATCTAATATATGTACCTACTTATAAGTAAGAACATATGGTATATGGTTTTCTGTTTCTGCATTAATTCATTTAGGTTAATGACCTCCAGATGCATCCATGTTGCTGCAAAAGGACATGATTTCATTCTTTACTATGGTTGCATAGTGTTCCAATGATGTATGTGTACCACATTTTCTTTATCCAATCCGCCATTGAGAGGCATCTAGGTTGATTCCATGTTTTTGCTATTGTGAAAAGTGCTGTGATGAAAATGAGAGTGTATGTCTTTTTGGTATAAAGATTTGTTTTTCTTTTGGATATATAACAAGTATATTCAACCAGCAATAGGGTTGCTGGAAAATGGTTAACTATTTTAAGTTATTTGAGAAATCTCCAACTGCTCTCCACAGCAGCTGAACTAATTTACATTTCCACCAACAGTGTATAAGCATTCCCTTTTCTTCACAACCTCACCAGCATCTGTTATTTTTTAACTTTTTAATGACAGTTATTCTGCATGGTGGTGATTGTATCTCATTGCGGTTTTGAATTTAATTTCTTTCATTAGTGATGTGGAACATTTTTTTCATGTTTGATGGCCACCTGTTTGTCTTGTTTTGAGAAGTGTCTGTTCCTGTTTCTTTTTCCCACTTTTTAATAGGGTTATTATTTTTTGCTTGTTCAGTTGTTTAAGTTCCTTATAGATTCTGGATATTAGATGTTTGTTAAATGCATAGTTTGCAATACTTTATCCCATTCTGTAGGTGTCTGTTTACTCTGTTGATAGTTTCTTTTGCTGTGCAGAGGCTCTTCAATTTAATGAAGTCCCATTTGTCAACTTTTGTTTTTGTTGCAATTGCTTTTGAGTCATCAATTCTTTCCAAAGGGCAATGACTGGAATGGAGTTTCCTAGGTTTTCTTCCAGGATTCGCATACTTTAAGGTCTTATATTTAAATATTTGATCCATCTTGAGTTAATTCTTGTATACAGTGAAAGATAAGGGTCCAGTTTCAATCTCCTCCATATGGCTAGCCAGCTATCCCAGCACCAATTATTGAATAATAATCTCCCCATTTGTTATTTTTGTTGACTTTGTCGAAAATCAGATGGCTATAGGTGTGCAGCTTTAATTTTGGGTTCTCTATTCTGTACTATTGCTGTACGACAGACTTTTTCTAAGCCCAGCTTAATTTTGGACCCTATTCACTTTAGTTTTTTCCTCACTCTACAGTATCATATGCTATTTTTTTTAAAGTTTGGTATTTCTGTCTTTATATTTACAAATATTTAAAGTTAATGAAAAAAATTATCCTTATTCCAGGTAAATAATCAATGATCAGGAGATCAGGTATAAGGAATAACCTAATAAATCGTAAGTTATTGGTCAATTGGGTTTCATAAAGGTAGGTTTCTTCAAGTGGTCAGGAAGTCAAGGAAGAAAATCCAAACAGATATGATAGCCTAACTTGTTGATTAAGTTTTTAACAGAGCTTTTCACATATCTTTCTTTCTTTCTTTCTTTCTTTTTATTTGAGATGGAGTCTTACACTGTCGCCTGTGCTGGAGTGCAGTGGTGCTATCTCAGCTCACTGCAACCTCCACCTCCTGGGTTCAAGCGATTCTCCTGCCTCGGCCCCCTGAGTAGCTGGGATTACAGGTACCTGCCACCACACCCATGTTTTTTTTTTTTTTTTTTAACTTTTAGTAGAGACGGGGTTTCGCTGTGTTGACCAGGCTGGTCTCAAACTCCTGACCTTGTGATTCCCCTGTCTCGGCCTCCCAAAGTGCTGGGATTACAGGCATAAGCCACTGCACCCAGCCAGTTCACATATCTTTCATTGGAAGAAATAGTCTCATTTAAAAGGTCAGATGAAATCATGCAGGAAATAATAGAAAAAGTTGCAATACATACCCATATACTCTTCACCTAGCCAACTGGTAACATTGTGCCACATTTGCATTACATTTGCATTTGCATTACCTGATCCAATTTTGTCTCTCTTTACACACACACATACCCTATAAACATAAGTGGTAGCCATCTTGTAGTGGTAGTTAGTGGTTGCCACCTTGTAGTGGTAGTTAGTGGTAACCATCTTGTAGTGCTTTAAGCAATTAGCATTTTATGCATTTCTAAGGACATGCCATTATTAACCTGTGAATTCTAAAACCCAAAAAAAGTTTTCTCTACATAACTGCATTTAATCGTGTTTGTATTTTATAAATATTTAAACGTGATTATCAACTAACAAAAAATTTGAAACATGCCATATGTTCAATAATAGAAGAATACTTTGGTAAATTATGGTATATGAATGTGGTGAAATTATTACAGTTTAGAATGCACCATAGGTAGATTCAAATACAAAATAACAGGAACATACGAAAACAATACATAATGTATATTATCAGCTTTATATATTTTAATGTGTGCTGTGACAAGCCCCAAACCTTCAGATAAGAAATTGAAAATAATATTAATTACACATACACACACAAACATATACACACACTCTGAAACAGCTATCTAATTCATATGATTTAGAAAAAATCTTTCAACATAAGCATGGCCTACAAATACCCTATTCTGACTGGACATTTGCCACTATATACCCTTTTAATTGTGAAAAGAAGACGTAGGAATAGGATTTTCTTTTTCATGACATGTAAGACGACACTTCATTGCTACACTTTTGATTGAATCATCCTTTTGTAACTTATTGCTTCCTTGGTCTATTGTTCTTTATGTAACTGCTAATTGCCTAATGAATTTATCTCATTCATACCTTGCTTTCAATTGCCTTGTTTCCCAGCAAACTACAGATATCCCAAATGCTTGAATCAACCTTCTACTATTTTTCACCATTTCACTTTTTTTATTTCAGCCACCTTACCAGCAGTTATTTTAGGATCCCCATAACTAAAGTAAATCTTCACATCTTTGTTTGTAATTGAATATTGAGGGTGAATAATAGAGAAGATTAGACCAGATACTTGTGAGAGGACTTGAATTCATGTCTTGGGAAGTTTGACAGAATGCCATTGTTCTTTAATATGGAAAGTTGAAGGTATGCCATTGAGCTTTACTACAGATTTCCACAGTCAGAGGTTCTGATTCTGGAGGCAAATTTGGAGCCTTAGAAATTACATTTGGAAATGCCTCCGGTAATTTTTTTGTAGATATTCCATAAGCTACAATTTGAAAATGAGGCCTACTGCATTTAGCCACTAAACTATGCACAACAGCAGATCCCCTCCAACTTTAATGTGCATATGAATCACTATGTTTCTTCTTTAACTGCAAATACAGATTCTGTAGGTCTGTAGCAGAGCCTGAGATTCAACATTTCTAACAAGCACCCAATAGATGTGATTGCTGGCGGTCCACAGGCCACACTTTAAATATCCAGCTGTTGCTGGGAACTGGAATTTACATAGATGAAGGTATCAAAGATACTTACTGGACTAGAGAAAAGTTGCAGACCTGTGGGAAACATTTTTATAATCTGTCAACAGGCCAGAAGTTCCTCTTTTGGCTATTATATTGAATTAATTTGTCAATATGTATCTTACGGTGTTAGAAGAATGCTTTAACAATATGTATTTATAAAATAATTGGAGTTAAATATTAATTTTTCCAAATTGACTAACATAGTCTTATGAAAATTACTAAATGATAACTCTGAGGCATTGTGAATAAAGTACTGTATTTGTTTACTAAGCCTGCCATAACAAAATACCACTGACTGGGTGTCTTATCCAACAGGAATTTATTTTTTCCTAGTTCTGCAGGTTACAAGTCCAAGATCTAGGTGTCGGTAGGTTTGGTTTCTCTGGGGCCTCTCTCTTTGGCTTGAAGATTGCTGCCTTCACTCTGTGCCTTCATGTGGGCCTTACTCCGAGTATACATATCCCTGGGGTCTCTTCCTCTTCTTGTAAGGATACTAGACATGTTGGATGAGGGCCCCACCCTTAAAGTCTCATTTAACCTGAGTTACCTCTTTGAAGGCCTTATCTTCAAATATAGCCATATTAGGGGTTAGGGCATCAACGTAAGAATTCTGGAAGGAAACACTTTAGTCCAACACAAGTACCTGTTAATGAATTCGAATCCAGAACAGATTATATTTTAAAATATTTAATTTGCTTTGAAGGGTCAGAGGCCCTTAAATACAAGAAACTTAAGTTTACAGTGTGTTATGGGCTGAATTGTGTTCCCCAGAATTCACATGTTGAAGCTCTAATCCCCAGCACCTCAGAATGAGACTGTAGTTAGAGTGCTAAATTAAATAAGCATGAGGCCATTCACCTGGGGTTGTCTCTGTTTTTTGAGTTCCTAGACAACAAACTGCAACCTAACTAGTACGTAAATAAACTGAACACTAATTTGGAAGTAGAACACACAGCTAAGTTTCAGCCAATTACAGGCAGCCAGCTCATCACAACATGTCCATATAAAGTAGATGCCTTGCTGTAGCCAATCAGGTGAGTTGTCACTTTGATTCTGTGTTCAGCCTATAAAAAGCTCCATGTTCATGCTGCTGGGCAAAGCTTTCTGAACATCTTCTGGTTTCAAGTGCTGCCTGCTGCATGAATCATTATCTGTTCAAATAAACTCTGCTAAATTTAATTTGTCTAGTTTTTCTTTGAACAGGAGATAAGGCCTTTAAAAAGGTAATTAAGTTAAAATGAGGCCATGAGTATGGTTCCTAATCCAATTTGATGAGTGTCCTTATAAGAAGAGACACCAGACAAGTGTGTGCACAGGTGGATGACCATGTGAAGAGGCAGCAACAGGGCAGCCCTCTGCAAGCCAAGGAGAATGGCTACAGAGGAAATCAACTCTGCTGGCATCTTGATCTTGGAACTCCAGCCTCCACAACTGTGAGAAAATATTTTCTGTTGTTTAAGTCACCCAGTTGTGGTGTTTTGCTATGGCCTTCCTAGAAAACTAATACACACTGATTACATCTACAGGAAATAAAAGTCAATGCAGAATATTTTAATAAGCAACACACAGCTTTTATCTTCTTTCATACTCAGTGAACCACACTGTATGCATCTCTTTCACATTTCATGAAAAACAATTCCTAAATACAAGTCCAAACACTGCTGAATACGCTTAACATAAGTTATTAATATTATATCCCAAACAAGCTGAAGAAAAGATCACTTATAATGCAATTCCAAAAGTTGTTTTCACTTCTAAAAATCCTAGAGTTTCGAACTGCCATTAGCTCAGAACTAAACAGTTCAGGGTGGCAAAAATTATTAAATATTTGTTAAAGTAAGAATATAATTGCAATTAATTAAAGATTACCTCTAACATTAAAAAATAAGCCTTACCTTTGTTTTGGGTTCTAGAATTTTTACTCCATAAATTGATATTTGCAACTCCACTTTAGGAATTTTCTGGCCTTCAGATTTCTTGATATGTCTTGCAAACTACAAATGAAAAATTACTCACAAAACTGCAATTCTATTTCTATAAAGAATGAACAAAAATAAACATATATTTGGAGTTCATATTCAATTTCAGACTTTAATTAAGTGAATTTTTGCCAAGCATAAAGCATTTTATAAAGATAGTCTCAAAATATTTAAAAATCATAGCAATCAGCCATTATAATTCACATTGATTTTCAGCAATTTTTTTAAATTAAGATTTTTAATTCACTTCTTTCATGGTATTTACAAAAACATATTCATACCAGACAGCTGAGGAAACTCAAAATACTTTGTGGGAAGATGTGTAGAGATCAGTTTGTTTTTCTGTGAATCTTTTGTTGTTATTATCTTCACAGAATTAGCAGTTCATCAGCTGTTGAATATGCCCTCTTTGCCATTTCTAGATATTTACCTAGTTTGGAACACTATTCTATCCAACCACATCAATACATAAAAAGAAGCAGATTACCATGTCCAAACTGAAGCTAAGAATTGAAGTAATTATCCCAGCTGAAAGACTCAGGTATAGAACTAGACTCAGTCTAGAACTACACATATAGTGAGTATCTTGAAAGCACAAATTTTTTTCAATACTTTTGTAGTAGTATTTATTATATTTTCTCACTGAGTTACTAGGTGTATGTAAATGCTTGTTCGATTCTGTTATAAAATCAAAAAGAAAATCAGAATACTCATGTGCTTAGCAGATGGAGTCTCTGCCTCTCTCCTAGCATTGCTTAATTTAGTGGGGGAGAATTTCAGGAGCCCAGCTAAACTTGAATATTAAACAATTAATATTCTTTTTAAAAACTTTAATTTTAAAATATAGACACAAACACAACACACACACACATATATATATATGCTATTTAGTATACACATAGCCCATGCAACATTTGGAACATATTTGTACTAAAAAATATTTGTCTGAAATTCAAAGTTTACTAGGCGTCTTGATTTTAATTGACAATTTAACTCTCTCCCTACATTCCTTCTCTCCTCTGCAATCACCCCCACATCCAACTTTTTCTTTTTAAGAAATGGAAAGAAAACTATTAGAAGAAATAATTTCTCACCCCTCTTCTAGTGCTTCAAGAAGTTATTTCCTAGTGTACCTTTTTCTCTCTAAGGATATAGATCATCCTAATTTGACTCAAAATTGATGACATGTAATGCAAGATAGCGTTCCAGTCCTCTTGTATGTCATAGTTACTTGCACTGTGTATTTCACTGTAATTTAGGGCAGATGTGAATACACATGGCATAGCCCCATTCTGGAGCACAGAGTGATTAAAAGTCTTTCTCTCTTTTCATGGCTTTGCACTGCCACAGAGAATAATACAATTAACGCATATATGAATGCCTTTAAGTGTCTGCCTTCCTATCCCAGGGGGTACCATTTGTTTTATTCCATTTTGAGTGGTATAATTTTTCCCCTTGCTGTCTATCTTGCTCTATGAACTTAGGTTGCTATTTTTTGTATTCAGCAGTCTTACTGCTGCACATGATACAACTAACTTGTGCCAGATACTTTTCTTTTTTGTCTTGTATAAATTTATTTTGCTTGAGTGTAGATCTTTAAAAATTATCCCAGCTATCTCCCAAAGAATGTGGATTAATTTTGTTTATTTTCACTTCATAATCTCCTTATATCAGCATAATTAAGCAATTTGAAGGTTTTCACATAGGAAGGCTTACAAAATAAGTCATCAGCTCTCCACCTATGTGAATGCATCTGGATAAAGCAACTCTCACTATCAGCTGCAGAAGCATCCTTAGCTTGTTTCCTAAGTTCTGTTGTTTTCCAGAAACAGACAGAGCATGGCTTCTGAAGCCCCTTCCACATCCAGACTCAACCATTCCTGTGACCTCTAACAAGAACTGTGCAATCTTTAAAATTTTTTCCCACTGAAACATCTACCACAAAGCAACCACTATTATTAAACTTAACTATTGAGAAGGAAAGAAAGAATGGAAGAACTAGAGAAGGGAAGGAAGTAGGGGCTGAGGTAGAAAAACAAAGTGGAGAGGTAAGAAGGGAGTGGGGAGGAAGAAAGGAAGAGAGGGAAGAAGGAGAGAATGAAATAAAGAAAAAGAAAAAGAAGCCCATTTCTAAACTAGGTTTTCTGAAACTTTTCTCTCTTCTTCATAACAGGATGAATTAACTGTGCTCAAAACAGCTTCAGATTCATGCAATCTAATCTTCTTATTTCAAAGATAAGGATAGTAAGTCCCAGATAAGCTATGTACCATGGTCATAAAATGGGTTTGTAGGAATTAGGCCTAGTAACTAGTTTTGCAGATATCCACTAAATAATCTTTTTCTTTTATACAACATATATTCTGCATTTAGAAAAGAAAATTCCCAGTTCTACCTTCATTCTTATCAATGTTTACACTGGTTATTGGCCTTGATTTTTGAAACTATGTTACACAACTCTCATGCCTAAAGTTATACTCATTCACTCTATATTTTTTTCAGTTTAATATTCTCCTTCCTGCCTCTCTTTTTTTCTAAAACTTAAACTAACTGTATTCTATAGTTTGCATGCTCCCCTCTAAGTCCCTTTTGCTACTTACAGATTTCTTGCCTTCCTAATATTTCTAATTAACCTTAGGAAGATATGCTGATCAATCTACATAACATTATATTCTATTTTTTCCCTAGTTACTATTTTAATGTCAAAGCTTGAACAGTCTTTTTTGTAAATTTCTTTCAATTTTTGCTTCAGTGGATTTATTTCTTGGTAGATCTAGATGGATACAGCTATCTGCCATTAAAACTTGAATATAATAATCCAATAAAAATTAATCAAAGGAAGTGATGCATAAGCATTTTGGAGAATGACTGGATACAACAAATGAATATAACCAAGACTTTGTCATCATAACGTGATGGGGAAGGATGGAGTAGTACTTGAAATAAAGTATTTGGTTAAATATATACTACTGATAAATAGAACTATTAAATAAAATTTAAAGGGAGCACAACTGAGTTTCAATATTATCATTACATAATTTCTATCCATTTCTCGGAGGACTTTTTAAAAAGTGAAATTAAGTAAACTACTAATGGAATATAGAGTATTAGGCAATAAAATTAATTTACTAATTTGGGCCTATTATTTGAAGCTACTATTTTTCTTTGGGGTTCTCATATTTATATTTTTAATTTAAAGTATTTCTAATAACCCTACAGGAAATGAGCTATGTTTATATATAATTAAATTAAGCTCTAAATGTTTTATTAATTACATAACTGATTGTGAAGACAAAATAGTGTTATACAACACAGAAAGAGTGAGTTCAAATGGAAAATCTACTAGGTTGAGACTTCACGAGGCTTGACAGCAATTCCCAAGGGCTACATTTTCTTGCAGTAATTTCATGTAACTTTAATTTAGTTGTAGCAGAGTGAGGGGATTTTCACTCTAAAACTGGATTCCAGGAATGCTGCCCACTGGGTATCTCCCAGGGAAATTGATAAGCTTTGAATCTATATATCAATACTTACTTACATGTAAAAATCACAAATTGTTTATGAAATACATTGAGCCCCCAACATCTGTACTAGTTGTATTAATAAAAATATATAAATCACTATTAAAAATAAAATTTGTTCCAATAAACAGTGCCATTCAATACATAGAAGTCGAAAGGGTTTAAAATTACTACATTTCAGAAAATTTGTTTTATTTGTTGTTGTTGTTTTTGTTTATTTTTTTTGTTTGTTTCTTTTTTGAGACGAAGTTTCCCTCTTGTTGCCCAGGCTGGAGTGCAATGGCGCGATCGCAGCTCACTGCAACCTCCGCCTGCCGGGTTCGAGTGATTCTCCTGCCTCAGCCTCCCAAGTAGCCAGGATTACAGGCATGTGCCACCAAGCCCGGCTAAAACATGATCAAGAAATAGAAACTGTTGAACATGATTAGGAAATAAAGAACATATTTTGATATGGTATCTGAACTTTAAAAGGTTAATACTTACAAAAATAATTATATTTATAAAAGAAAAATTTATAAACTATAAATTCTCTAAAAAATGACAGTATAAAAAAGTCAAAGTTTTAAAATTTTTTGAAAACTAAGCAGGCATCATTAAACACAGAAACACGAAAAATTCATATTGATAATTCTTTAATTTCTCCATCAGATTTTATTCTTAAATTTTAAATTCTTGTTTAAAGTCAGAAGCCATTACATTAATATTGCTGAAAAAGGAGTAAATATAAATAAAATGTTACCTTACATGGTAATATAAAATAAATAGTATAAAGTAAAGTAAGTAATATAAAATAAAATAAATTATAAAATCACATACTGAATTATATAAATTTTTTTAAAGCAGTCAGAATTCATATGTTACAGAAAAACAAATAGGAAATTAAAATGGAGATGTGTACGTATGATAAAAGAGCAAGTTTCTTTTTTTCTTTTTTTTAGTAGAGCCACACCACCACCTACTGGCCATTTCGAACCAGTAGAGCCGGGTTTGACATTTAAAAAATATTCTTAGTATACTTTGAATTGTAGCTTCTGACCCTTGACACACACAAAAAAGCAAAAAATAAATAAATAAATAAAAAGTATTGTTTTATTCATTATCATTCGTGTATGAATCATTACCCTTAGATATACTTTCCTGATATACAAAATGTTTGCAATCAGCACAGTAAAATTGCTTATTAAATACAAACTTATTTTGGAAGATATTTGAGAAACAACAGCTTCTATAAACTAAGTGTGCATTTTTAAACTATACTACATAATTTTTTTTACCTTATTGTAGGTCACATTCTTTTATTAACAGAGTACATTTCTAAACATGCAACTCCACAGAAATACATATACAATCCTTCAAAAATATATGTAAACTAGCCATTGTTTAGAAAGCATTTGATTTCAAATATGTCTTTACATTTGATCTATTCATTATTCAATTGAATTTTTTTGGTTTTCGATTTGGGTTGACTGAACAACCTACAAGGCATAAAGAAATACTACGTGTAAATAGCATTGTTCTTTCATAAAATATTCTGATTGAAGTTGGATTCATGCCCAGAATTTGCAACTTTTTGAAAGCATTTAAATAGAATCCTATTCTAATGTTGTCCATAAACTGTGAGCCCTTTTAAATCTTCTTTTGGATTGATTAAAACTATTGGCCAATAAAAGGCAAATCTAAATTATTACCTAATGAACAGTGGAAATAAATAGTTGGTTAATCCACTTTTTTCCCAAATGGGAGCGATATTATCTTGGGAGTTTTCAGTATATTTACTTAAAAGGATTAGTAAAATATTTTCATATAAAATAAAATGGATAAAATATTATTGACCTTTATTTCTTTACCTAGAATAGAAGCCATGCCAATTCAATTACTTCTCATTTTAAACACAGAGTAGATTCCACCAGATATGACATTCTCAAAGCAAAGTAATACCATTTAATGTCTCTGAGTTTGCCTGGCACACTCAGAGGTCTAACCCTCCTTTAGAATAACTGGATGGTCCCTAAACCAAATAAAGTTAGAGAAGGGTTATTTCTCCTAAAATGTGAGAGCGACTATAGAGAATAACATTAATTGTGTAAAAAAAAGTAGCACTATATATATTTTCTTATATGATAAAGCTGAGAATTCTGTTGAGGAGTTTTTTTAATTTTAAAATCTCAGTGAAACAATGTCCTTCGAGATGTGGAACAATTAGAGAAACACGGTGTGTGGCATCTTATATAAGATTTTCTCAGGAAACTTGTTGACTAGGATATGTGGGGTTGCTTATTAAATGTCTTTCTCTCCTCTCTTAGTTTCACCAGTTTCCCCATGGCTATTTATGGACATTGCCAGATCCTGTTGGACTTGTAGATTAGGACATATTTAACAGTGTCACTACAAAATTCTGGTTGAAATCAACTCTAACTCCACATTTTTAACTGGTGGATATTATATCTTAGCCTTTAAATACAGTTGTTTTGCTATTACTAGCTTTTGAATTGGGACATAAGTTCACATTATCCAAGCAAAGTAAAGGCAAGCTATAAAACAAACATTCAAGACACACTGCCATAAAATATTATTTTTAGAAAAATATGAACAGTATGCCATATTTTAAAAACAATTTTGTGTATATATTTACTATTAAAAATGTTTCCTTGATATGATTACATTTCTTCAATAGTTCATTTTTAATAGGGTGAAGCTATACCTGCAACAATCATGCTTTGATCTCCTTCAATCTGCTGAAAACGTGACAGAATCAATGTACTTGTAAATTATTTGAAGGGTTTTCCCTACCTTTAATTTCCTTACAGCATCTCTCACAACTTCTGTTCCTTTTGGCTGTTCCACTTCTGTACTGCCAAGAAACTGAAAATGGTCATTTGTGAGACACAGGCTTTCCTACATCATATATCATTGCATCATGTTGAACTATAAGATTGCATAATAGAATGGTTTAATAGTAATGTAAACTCACATTTTAATTAAATACAAATATTATTTTATATTATATCAAAATATAAATAAACTTTATCATTTATACTTACTGTAATCAAAGTTTATTTTTAAAAACATACTTGTTTTCTAAATATTTTACTTGCAGATTTTTACTGGAAAGAAAACTGAAGTTATTTTATTAGGCCCAAGGGAATAACGTTGATCTCAACCGTTAAAATTTAGTAAACTTATTAGTAATTAAAAATTATTTTTCATTCAAAGCATATAATTGTATTTTGTTACTATATTTAACATCAATAGTAAATTTCAAAGTTTATAATTTCAAGTAAACATTTTTCTTTGTTTTCCACTTATGAGACTCATCTAACATGTAGAATTTAAAATACAAGCTTCTTTTAATAGTCAATATATACAACTAAGTAAAGCTATAGTTAGACTAAAGAAATAAAACATACATGACCTACAATTTTACTGTTTTAAATAAACCTGCAAGTAGTCAGTAAGTGATATGGTTTGGCTGTGTCCTCGCCCAAATCTCAACTTGAATTGTAGCTCCTGTAATTCCCATGTGTTATGAGAGGAAATTGGTGGGAGGTAATTGAGTCACAAGGGTGGGTCTTTCCCATGCTGGTCTCATGATAGTAAGTCCCATGAGACCTGATGGTTTTATAAAGAGGTATTCCCTTACACAAGCTCTCTTGCCTGCTGCCATGTAAGACATGATTTTGCTCTTCGTTCGTCTTCTGCCGTGATTGTAAGTTTGCTGAGGTCTCCCCAGCCCTGTGGAACTGTGAGTCAATTAAACCTCTTTCCTCTATAAATTTCCCAGTCTCGGGTATGTCTTTATTAGCAGTATGAGAACAGAATAATACAGTAAGTGTGTTTAGTTAAAACCTGACCGATCCATAAAAAGAAAAAAGTTTCATAATAATTATCACACTGTAATAAAATCTCTACCTTGGAGAGATATAATACCTCCTAAACAGAAATCTAGCATTACTAAATGTTCAATATCAATTAGAATTGAAATATAGAGGTTTTATTCTAGAAAAATGTCTATATACAGGGAAAACAAACATTAAATTCATGAAGTATATGTAATTTTCCAAAGACTTTTTCTTTGTTCTTGTGACATACCACCAATTATGACCAAAGAGATTCACAAATTAATCACTTCTCCTATGTATAGACATAGGAGAATATGTGTTTGTAAACTCTACATTAAAGATTCCATAAGTGGAATCTTTTTCATGTATTAACTTACAGAATAGAAGGGAAAATAGAGTAACGTCATTTTATCTCTTATTCCTTCCTTCATTCTTGAAAAAAAATAACCACTAAGGAAATTAGAGTTTTGATTTTCAAAATGGGCTTGCTGCACAACTGGCATGAGAATTACCTAGAGAGTTGGTTAAAATGTAAAAATATATGTTCCTTGGTCAAATAAATCATAATCGTTAGAGGTAGGGCAAGTGAATTATATTTCTAGAAGCACTGCAAGTGATTCCTTGTACCAAAGTCTAAAGAACAGAGTTAGAAACAGTTAACAGGCCATGCGGATAGTGGAAGGTAGGTACAAACGTGAGTTGAAAATACAGGCAATAACTGGTGTTCCCTTTCCGAAGAACTAATGGAGGATAGAGAGTAAAGCTCAGTTGCACTGAGGCAAAGAGGAGTTTCACTTTTCAGATTCTGTAAGGTACAACAGTTCCTTTTTCTTCTTTTTCTTTTTTAGATGGAGTCTCGCTCTGTTGCCAGGCTGGAGTGCACTGCTGCAACCTCGGCTCACTGCAGCTTTCGACCCCTTGGTTCAAGCAATTCTCCTTCCTTAGCCTCTAGAGTAGCTGGGATTACAGGAACGTGCCACCACGCCCATGTAATTTTTGTATTTTTAGTAAAGACAGAGTTTCACCATGTTGGCCAGGATGGTCTTGATCTCCTGACCTCATGATCCGCCCGCCTCAGCCTCCCAAAGTGCTGGGATTACTGGTGTGGGCCACCACGCCCGGCCAACAGTTCCTTTTTCTAATATGCTTCAACTATATCAAATTGTTAACAGGCCCTAGATAAGATATCAACAGGCTTTCAGTTTGCCCCACTGTGACCTGAAATTGTTGGTTGACCAGGCATACATAAAAGACCAAAGTGAATGAGAAATTTTAAGCTGAAAAAGAAACGAAATCCTGCTACCAAGATCGGGAGACAGCCAAATCTATTCCTGACACCAATGGAGCTGTCACATTTCTCCAGTTTTGGATGAGTGTTTTCAAACTTGATTGAATGACAGAATCATAGGGGGCGCTTCAGCCAGGTGCAGTGGTTAGGATATGGTGCTTTAATAAGCAATCTGTAGTTTCAGCTACTCAAGAGTTTGAGGCAAGAGATCTGCCTGGGTGCAGGAGTTTGAGGCCAGCCTAAGCGACACAGTGAGGCCCTGTCTCAATTTAAAAAAAAAGAGAGAGAGAGAGAGAGAAATAATCATATTGAAAGCTATAATCTTATTACCAATGCCTGCAAGTCTGATTTGACTAGCCTGGGTCAGAATCAGGCCATCTATATATTTTAAAGCTCCCTAAGTGATATTAATGTGCCACCAGGTTTGAAAAGCACCATTTCAGATCATCCAGAAAGGAAGAAGAGTTCAAGTAGCTGAGGAGGATTTAACATAATAGAAACTATTTAGTTCTGAATACATCCCTGGGGTAAACTGTTCTCAACTTCTCTGAATTTATCATATCACTGTGATTAGGGGATGGTCTAGTAGTAGCAGGAGCAGAGGAGCAAAGGTGGATCCTGTATGGGGAAGTAATTATTGAACTAGAAGAAGGAAAGGTCTGGTGTGTCAGTAATAGACTGTAAGTTTTACTGGCAATATTTCTGAAGGAATATTCATACTTCAGCAGGAATGGCATGAGTCAAAAGTATTATATGCAAATAAGGCCATAGGGGAAAAGTATGGAAGAACTCCAAGTATATTCAAAATGAATCAACCTCTAGCTGTGCACCAGGAACCTTTTAACATGTTTCTTTCACCCTAGCTTTAATGAAATCCTTTGAGTAATGCAACACTGGGAGAAGCCTTGAGTGATGGTACGTATTAAAATATATCTTAATATGGGGCACTCTACTTAACCCAACTTTTTCTTATGTAATGTTAGAAAACCTATAAGACAATCATGCTAAAACTGAAAAAAAAAGTTTATTCCTTATATTTCCTGTATTTTTTTAATTATAAAAATCATGATACATAGATTAAATAATTCATATTTATATGCATTTCTTATGCCTATCTAAAATATTTATAAAACTCTTAGATATGAGGTAGCATGTTAGAACAAGCTCTAGATTTAGAATCTGAAGATGTTAGAAAAGTCCCCGAATTTCTGCCTTGTCTGACTCTTGAAAGACAGAGATAATAATGCTGTTCTTCTCTCCTTATAAAATCATTCTAAAGAGCAATTGCAATAAGAGATGAAAAAAAGAAAACCTCTTTAAACTGCAAGGTGTTCATGAGGGATTGCCATTCCCTTATCTGGTAATTGTTAGGGGAAGATATTAGGGTTTAGTGGACACAACTGGTGCCTGTTCAGTTCTCCTGGGACCCACTTTATCAACTCAGAGACCCATCTTCCAGTTTCCACATGCTTTGCTGGTAATGACTCACACTCAAGACCTCCAGAGTATTCCTTTTGGGCAATGAAGTCAAAGGCACCTTGCCGGTATTGAGAGCTAGAAGCATATGGGAGTTTTTGTTTTTTTTTTAATCCCCCCCATACCCACACCACCCCATCATCACATTCCTTAGCCAACGACTGACTTGGCTAAGGAAAGTAAGCCAAGTCAAGTTTTGTACCTCCACAAAACTTGTGGAGGTACAAAAGCCCAGCTTCTTTGTTTGGAGGTGAGATAAATGCTAAGGTATAATGTTATGATGCAGAGATTACCATGGAATTAGGCTAATGCTGTGGCTCCAGCTGATGTCTACTCTTCCTTCATTTCTTCTTCTTGCCAGCTCTGCTTTTTCTATTCATTTACTGATTTCTCCTGGGAGCACCCTCTTAATAAATCAAAGCACTTAAATCTTTTACCTTGGGGTTTATTTCTGGGAGAAACTGGTCTAAGACACTGGTTAAAGGCTTAAATGCTTACATTCCAGGGACATACAGTCTAGTATATAAACCCATAAATAACTGTCCTAAGTGCCATCAAAAGTCTTGTACAAAGTATACGAACTTTGATTTTTATCTTTTCCACTCTTCCTGGTTTCTGGAGGGTGACCGTGACCAGGGAATTAATTCACCCCATTCCAACAGAAGAGTTGTTAACTAGCTGAAGAATTAGCAAAATGCTAGGCATGGCTGGGAGCAGAAGTGAGTCACCTAACTGACAAAGATACTAAGCAGAAGTCCACATGCAGAATTGAAAGATCCTCTAGACTCTTTTCTCAGCCTGGCTCCCAGGATACTAGCTGCTAATCTTATAAGCCTCCAAGCAGAAGAATTTTTCCCTGAGGAAAACAGACCAAGGAAACCAAGACAACCTATGCTGACAGTTAACGATTCCATGTGAAATAGGTGAGTCACTTGATCAGTCGGCAGATGACAAGCCCTTCTCAAGTATACAGAACCGCCAGTTGGCTTTTGAGTGAGTCAATCTTAAATATCAAAACACAGCAAGTATGTGAACATATTTGAGAAAAGCCTCTCACATGAAAAGACTGGGGGGAAAAAAACAGCAACAAAAGGAATGGTTAGAAAAGTAGAGGGAGTGCAAGAAAAAAAAATGATGGTTAATACTCTACAGTCAATAAAGATATACTGTATTCATAATAAAACCAGAATGCTAGAAAAAGTAGCACATAAAGAACAAAAGAGAACTGACAGAAATTTAAAAATATGACTCAGGCAATTAAAAAATCATAAGAATATTAAAAGATAAAGTTAGAAAAAATTACAAGAAGTAATTATTAAATGCTTACAATGTTTCAGGTTGTAGTTTAGGAGTTAAGAATATAGCAGAGAGGTAATACATTCATTAATTAGCTATACTTCAAAACATACAAAATAAAAACATACAATGTTATCTGTTAATTAAAAAATAAAATTAATATTTTATTAAATGCACTGAAAAAACAAATTTCCCTACCCTTATGGAACTTACATCCTAGTGGGCGAGCCAAACAATATTAATATGAATAAGTGAATTATATGGTACTTTAGAAGTGATGGAAGTCAGAGTGTGTGACTGTGTCTGTTTTCTGTGTCATACCATTTTAAACAGGATGTTCAGAGGAGATGTCACAGATAAGGTGAAATGTAAAACAATCAGAAAGGTAGGTATTTGGGGAAATGTAGGCCAAGGAAGGGAAACAGAAAGTGCAAAAGCCAGATATTTAAAATGAGATACAAACTAGAACAATTGAAGAATTGGTCTAGAATTGTGTTTTTCGAAATTTGGTCCCAGGACTTGTAGCATCAACTACCATAACTAGGAAATTATCATAAATACAAATTCTACTCAATCAGAAACTGGGAGTGAGGCCCAGCCATCAGTTTTAATATCTTCTACAGGTGATTCTGATGCATGCCTAAAGGTGAGAACCTGTTTTAGGAGAGCCAACATTAAACCAAATAGAGTCCTAGAAAGAGAGAAGAGGAAAAACTAAAGGATAGAACACAATCAATCACTTTCCCAGAACCAAAGGTATAAATTTTCAGAACCAAAGGTATAAAATTTCAAATTAATGTTATATTAAGGAGTGAAAACAAATATACAAGCACAAATAGGCTTACCATCAAAATACTAGAGATTAAAAAAATCAGAAAAGATTCCAGAGAGAAACAAACAACAAAAAACAAAACAAAACAAAACCCAGAAATATGAATGACATCAGATATCTTCTTCATATCAGCAATAATGGAAGAAAGTAACTTCAAATTCTGAGGGAAATGATAATTTTGAACCAAGTTTCCAGGCTATGAGGAAAGAAAAATTCATACTGAGATGTGCAGAGGCTCAAAAAACTGCCCTGCCGTGTCCCAGTTCTCAGTAAGAAAAGAAGGAACTAAAATAAAACAGAGTAATAAGCCCAGGAAACAGGGCAGATATGTCAGGAGGGTGTTGATGGCCACTACAAACATGGTGAATAAAAGCACAGCAGTACAATAGTTTATCCAGAATAGCACAAAATAATAAAAGACAGGAAAGCAAAATGCAGTCACTTCAGTGAGGCTTAGGAGAAGAGCTAGAGAAGGTTTTGTTTTTTAGTATTTTCATTATAAATTTTGGAGAAATATTTGGCTATTTTAAATGGACATAGATTATTTGATAAAATAAAAATGAAATTAAGCCCCCAGAAGGTGACATGTTAATTTTGCATATGCTCATTTATTCCTTAAAATATTTTTGAGTATTTAATATCAGTCTAGCATTTACTAAGTGCTGGGTAGAGATCAGGTCCCTGTATTCATGGAGGTTATCCTAATGAGTGTGTGTGTGTGTGTGTATCTATGTCTATTTTATGTCTAGATGACAGACACACATATTATATTTTGATCACACAGATGGACTGGGCAGAGTGTGGGTAATATTTAAGAAACAGTCGTCAGTTCTCTCTAAAAAGGTGGCATATTAATGAGATGTAAGGAAGAAATGAAACATACACTCAAGCATATTGAGGTTAACATGACTCTGATGTGTTCACTAGAGATACCAGACTCAACAATTGAGTATACAGCACTGGAGCCTGAGGAAGAAGAATTCTGAAGAGATCATGTGGATTAAGGAGATCCTGGCACGAAGGTCTCAATGGAAGGCTGAGAGATTGAAAAGAGTGCCAGAATCCTGGGTCCTCAGGTAGCTGCCATATTTCAGAGGGAGATGGAAGAGAATAATGCTGCAAAGCGGAATAAGATGAGTGTTCAAGGAAATGGAAGGGGAATCATGCAAGTGAGACATTAATACTCCTGAATAGGTTGCCAGATACAGCAAATAAAATTACAGGATGTCACTGATGGTGGGAATGTAAAATGGTACAGCCAATCTGGAAAAAAAAAATGGCTTGGTAGTTTCATTTCAAACTAAACGTGGACTTACCATATGATGCAGCAACTGCACTCTTGAGTATTTACTTCAGAGAAATGAACACTAATGTTCAAGTAAATGTCCTGTACGGATGTTCATTGTAGCTCTCTTTGTAATAGCTCAAAATCAGAAACAATCTAATTGTCCTGCAATGAGTGAATGCTTAAACAATGGTACACCTATACCATGGAATACTACTAAGAAATAAAAATGAATGAATTATTGATACACAGGACAAGTTAGATAGATCAAAAGGGAATTTTGCCAAATATAAAAAGGTAATCCCAAAAGGTTTATTTTTCATTACTATTTACCTAAAAGAGAAATATAGGAATATTTCACTGACAATCTCTTAAAAATGGGACACTGATATATTCAACATTACTTAAAATTGTGTAAAAATACTCATTTTTATGTTTTGCAACTTTATGTCTTAATTCCTCCATGTGAGAAAAAAAAATTAGCAATGATGAAAAAAGAGTACAATGTTTCAGACTATTTTGCTTCATACAATTAGATTCAGAGTGTTATTTTTCACTTTGGCAAAGAGCAAAAGAAAAAAGTTACGTGCTGTCTGGCAAGTGATAATTGTTCCTGCATTTTTTTTTTTCTTACTTAAAATGCTCAGGGTTTTATTTATTTATTTATTTATTTATTTATTTATTTATTTCTGTACAATAAATCCTCACTTAACAGCATCAATAGGTTCTTTGAAACTGCAACTTTAAGCTGAAGGACATATAACAAAACCAATTTTACCACAGGCTAACTGATACAAACAACAGTTAAGTTCCTACACCATATTTCTGGTCACAAAACTATCACCAAACTTCTAAATAAAGACCGAAATACTTCTAATGTTAAACACCAAAATAAATGTGAGTTATACATACATTTAAGAAAGATCAATAAAAACAAGTAAGATAATTATTTACTCAATTATTTTAGATCAGGGTCCCAGGTGGCAGGAGCCTCGCCTGATAGCTCTGGGACAAAGCTGGAACCAGCCCTAGACAGGACGCCACCCAGTGGCAGGGCGCATTCACACACCCCTACACTCAGAAGGGGACCATTTAGACAGATCAGTTCACCAAACCTGTGCATTTTGGGATATGGGAGGAAACAGGAGTACTCAGAGAAAACCCACGCAGATATGGGGAGAACCTGAAAACCCCACACAGACAGTAGCCCTGGCTGGGAACTGATTTTTTTTTTCTCATCAACCTTATAACCAATAGCATGGAATAAAACATTGAATCAAAGAGTGTTATTCAAGGCCCTGCTGTAGATCCAAATAGACAAAATTTATTTTGGTAAATTTGTTTTAAGAAATATCAGGCCATAGTTTACATAAGTACAAGTGTGTGTCTTGCACAGTTGTGTGCTTGTGCCTGGAAAATGCAATAGGTTTTTCTGTTTATTTATGAATAAACACTTTAATTTTAATATTAATATATGCTCACTAAAAAAAATGAGAAAACTCCAGGAAAATGTATCAATGAAAATAAGCATCAACTTTTACCTCATAGCCAAGAAGTGACTTTGTTAAAAATATTGCATATTATCTTTTCAATTTACATTAAAATAAAAGTGATCGGCCAACGACAATATTAGGCAAACCTAACAAAAAAAAACCTCATCAATTACTATATAATTTGGCATTATTGTGTAAATATGCAGGTATATCTATAAGTGATTATATCTATATATATTGAACTTTGAGATTAAAACATTGAATATGACTCCTAAGCAAAATGGACAGATAAGAAAGATATAAAACACAGATGGGAAATTTAGAATATTATATTATAAAAAGTAAGATGTAGTCAATTGATCTAAAAATGTTTTGTGTATTATTAGTCTATATAATGAAAGTTATAAAAACATGGCATATATTTTGTCAGATTTTAAAAACTAGTAAATGTCTTTTTTAAATCTATAAAGATTTTGATAAATACAGAACAAATTTCTGATACTATAGACATAATTTTATATTCAACATAAATACTCCACCCCATATATCTCTCCACTCAATGTATATGAATACTTATTGTTTAGGCAGATGTACTCAAAACAGGCATTTTACAGGCTGCAGTCTGCTGAAATTAAATCTACAGAAATGTTATCAAACTTGCTATTGTAAACAAAGTATTTACCTTGGTGACTCTTAAAATGCTAGTAAGATATGTTGCATTTGGTTAATATTTTTCAAAATTCCTATAATTATTTTTCAGACAGTTAATATGAAACAAAGACTTCTCTTTTAAGCTAATTTCCACAAGTGATGTCTATATTCATTTCTTCCATTCTTTCACTGTATTCTATTATGCCTACCATTAGCATTTTACAACAATGTGTGCAAGTTTGAGGATTCCAACCACATTACCAAGTATTATTCAAAATGGAAGATTTTTTCACTTGAAAGGCTAAATACTTGTTTTATAATTTGCTTCTTTGCCAGTAGAGAGCAGTGTTGGACATCATATGGACTCATTTATAATATCTGCTTTCTTTCCTCAAATGTTGCAGAATCACTCTATGAATAATGTAGGATTGTTTTTAAATATCAAAAAAGTAACAATTAAATAGCTAGAGAGTTACTAAGTCTAACTGCTATGAAATTTGACAGTATTTAACATACAAAGGATATCATTTATAACAAAAATATCTGGAATACACATTTTATGTATAGTAAATTCAAAATATGCCAATTTTATGTAGATAATATGTTTGCTACAGAATTACTGTAAAATATTAAGGGAGAATAATTCCTACTTTTTATAATATAAAAGTTTTATCTTGCTTCAAGATTAATAAATATTGGTGGCATAACAAGGAATATTCTCATTATTTTAAAAAATGCATATATATCTTTGTAACCAATGCTGCAGAGCCTCAAATATGATAGGACTAATTTTCTTTGAAGCAATTTGACTCCATATGTGCAAAAAAAAAAAAAAAAGGAAAAGTATTTAAGCCTGTTAGCTACTCAACTGTACCCAGAAGATAAGCTATATAGGAGTAAGCCAATTTAATTTTATAGCCTTTATTTGGCTGACTTGCTATGGTCCCATTGCCAAGCAATATAGGAAAAGCCATTTTTAAAAAGCACATCATAACAGTCATTTGCTAAAGCAGGGTCAGAATCAATTGGATTTAAACTTATTAATCAAAATCATAATCCTGAAAAAAACTAAAATAGATCCACCAACAAAAGGTTATACTTTAAATTTGAAATTAAATACTCTAAAAAGGTCATCCTTTAAAGGACAAGGAAGTTTTGATAGAAAATGTTTAAAATATGGACTGAGTATTAAAAAGTCGACATTTTATATTTTATTTAATATTTGTTCCTCATTTTATTATAACAATTCTTTATTAAATTATATTTGTTCTTGTTTTACATGGATATAGGGTATATTATTTTTATAGTCTCTTGTTTTAAAACACAGTTTCCATGTTTAAGTCCAAACAAGTCTACTTGCTATAAACAAGAAACTGTGTTCATTGCTCAGGAGGCTCCCCCACCGAGTTTGTACCACACGGTCAGACTAAGAAGCAGCAAGTTTTTGTCCTGTCTGTGGAGTCCCTCCCATACTCAAACATCCTTCACATCTGAAGAGCGAGACAGGTGAAGTAAGTAGGGCATTTATCTGTATTGCTATCAACAAAAGTGTTATAAAAATAAAGAGGCATCAACTTGAATAGAAAACCAAAAGCATGGGATTTGGAGCCAGGCAAGCTTCACAATCCATTTCTCACTAGAGAATCACATGATTATAAAACACATTTTTGGGCTGTGGACATATTCTCATGTAACTTTCATTATTTTACAGATGTGAAAACTGAGGATCGAACTGAGGATAATATTACTTATCTATGCCACATCCATTTAGCTAGTTAAGATTTATGTTATATAGTTTCTATTGTGACAGTGGTTTAAAAACGAAGGCAGTCAAAAGAATATTTCATGTACTTTACAATCAGAGAAAATGAGTTTCTGAATACTGATTCCACTATTTTACTCTACCTTTCATAGTCTCACTTTCCTCATTCATAAAATAGCGAAAAACTCGGTGTTCTTGTGAGAATTAAATGAGAAAATACAACCAGCGACTAGCACAGAATGAATATTCAATGAATTTATGCTTAGAAATAAAAATGAAATAATAACAACCACATCAAGCAAATAAAAAGAGCCAACCCACCCACAATGAACTGCAAAGTAAGAAAGAATAAAGACCCTATTTTAAGCCACTAAGATTTGGGTTTTGGTTCTTGAGGCAGCTACACTACTTACCAACACATACGCAAGTTATTTTTTTTTTCCCTCAAACTGGTATTGGTTACTTTCAAACATTTATTCTTCTGAATTCCCACTGTAATTTAATTTAATTTATTTTCAATTCTCATTGCAATTTAATCAGATTTATATATAACATGAGACAAGTGAGACTTTAAAGATATCTACACATGTAATATGTCTCTTTGTGAGGGTCTTTTAAGTAAGTGTTTATTCTGTTTCTTAGTGAGGCTGAGTATATTTCATGCTAAATATATTCTTAGTTGCTTTATAAGTTTTGGTATGTTAGATTATTTTTCAATTCTACTTATAACAATATATTGCTATATAAGGAATGTTTACCCAGTATGTGGTAAGCTTACCAAATACTCTTAAGCCTAGTAGTGTTATTTTTTAAATTTAGGTGCGCTGGAATCCAATTATCAATAAAAGGAAATATATCTTTTTCCTTTTCAATATGGTTACTAATTATTTAATTTTCCTTGATCACAAAATTAGTTAAAAAGCAATGTTGTGCAACAGTAATAATAAGCATCTATATTTCATTCTTAATTTTCATGGAACTTACTTAAGCTTTCGACTATACAACATACCAATCATTGTTCTACTTCATGTTTAAATTTGCACAAAATAATCTTCCCAAATGTACTTATGTGCCTGAACACTAAATATATTTATTTGCAGAAACCCCTGACATTTCAAGTGCCCTCTGAGCTTTCTTGAGCTAAATTTATCTCTTATTCTCCCTTTTGGAGAGAAGATTCTTTAAATGCTCTAGCACCCCTCATCTTTCAGGGCTTACCATTCACAGGACTTCTCTGAGATGCTGGATTATCGTTATCATTACTATGATCATCATTAGTATGATTTCTATGTCCTAATCCATTTCAAAAATAGTTATTGTGCATACTCTATGTATCAGGTCCTGTTTCAGACATGAGGATACATCAGTGAACTAAACAGACCCAAATCCCTGACCTACTAATGCTGCCGTAGGCTACACGCGCATCTTCAATGACCAGAGTGCCTTATTTTTCTCACAGGTTCTTTCACTCCATTCTACCCAAAGCCTCGTTATTTGAGAACAAACAAATCAACTGCAACAAAAAGCTTTCAAATATGCAATAATTGCCACAGCATAGTTTTCTGGCTGTAAGTGATTATTGTTTGTTTTGAACTCTTATGCCATTTTTGAGAAAACCTGCTCCCGTGCTACAAGCAGAACTTCTTTTTCATATTTGAATATCATAGAAAATGAGTGATCATATTAAGGGAGTCTGTTACTCAAACTCTTGTCCTCATTTTTTTGTAGAAAAGGAGAAAAATCTACTTTTCAGATCTTGATAGGTTGTGCGTAGTTCTTTTGAGTGAAAAATGAGTGTGCTTTAACGATACTCCTGAAATGCAGATTTATTGATTTCATTTAACGGACTTTCTGTCAATGATTAATATGGCCTGACTACCTCTGCAAAGCATTGCTGTATGTAGAACTGTCATTAGTGTGCTATGAAGGCCAAAGCAAAGAAGGCTGGATCCTGTTTTACCTTCCAAGTTTAAAGACGCAATGCAAGGAAGCGTAAAGAAAATAAACAAACAACAATAACAAAAACCACTCTGACCTGAAACAAATTGAGACAAGCTTAATGTCAGTGGCCTCCTACAGAGGCATTAGGGAGAGCAGACTCTGCACTAGAGTAGAGCTTCTTTTATTCCACAGCTGTTTACTGAACACCTACTGTATACTAGGCACTGTTCCAGATACTTGAAAAGAAATGATGAACAGAAAAGTTAAAGATCCCTGTGGACGTGGCTTGGTGGAACTATGCAAATAAGTTTCAGAGTGACAGTCCAATGGACTTAAGCTTTGAATTCTGGCTCTGCCACTTGCTAGGTCTATCTTAGTGCCACTGAACTGCAGCTTATCAGTTTGTAAAATGTAGATAAATGTCCCCTGTACTTATAAGTGGGCTGTGAGAAAAAAATTGTGTGGGTAAAGTGCCTGTTGACACATAGCAGGCACTCAATAAATATTTGTTTCCAAAAGCAAATGGTGCCGAATGATGTGTCCAGCTGTATATTATTTGGTTCCAGATCCCAAAGTAATGCTAGAATAACAGAGTCTGTGGCTTTTATTCTTTTCCACAAGGGCCATTTTTTTTCTAATTACTTTACAGAGTCAGTATAATTCTATTAGCAGTCTGAAAGGAATCTGCTGGGAAGTTGGTGACTTTGTCTCACTAAATGACAGACAGGAAGACAGGAACATCAAGCATTCACATGTGGTGGGGTCCTGACAACTGTGGAGTTGGGAAAGGAGTGCAGCGCTCTTTGCATCATCAATTGGGTCCATCTCACTTTCATCAGTCTGCAATCAGATACAGCTATGAGGTGATCAGCTGTTTCATCTTAGCAGCTAATAAACAGCCTAATTCTCTCTTCCCCTTCTGTAAAAGTGAGCAAATATTCTGCTTCCACTATCGCAAATCAGGCTTTTGTTACAATTAGGCCAATCATATTATACATTTCTAAATTCAGTTTGGTAATTTTGTTTACTTTTTAAATCCCTGTTTTTTTAAAGATAATTTGATTTAGTTTTCTCAACACTTGAAGTCAATTATCACTAATTAGTGCTATTTAGTAAAGTTATGTTAATGCTTCACTGTAATGTTTAATTGGTTTTGTTTGAACCCTACTATATGCCGATTCTATTTGATTTTCCTTGGCCTTTAAAAAAAAATCAGTGGTAGCACATTCCTGGGCAACTTCTAAGAGTATTTTTCAGCTGCCCTTTTAAATTTCTAATCCTGCTATTATCATAGACCTTTATGATTTTATTGGAACCATTATAAAAATTTAATAGCCTGATTAGTAACTATAATCCCAAATTATATAAAAAACTACCCTTTACATATACAGAACTATATTGCAGCATATCACTTTTCTCAAAAAGAACCATACTATCTACTTTTCATGATATATTTGATTAATATACCAAATATTTAAGCTTGGTATTTTCAGACTACAGAACTAGTATTTGAAATGAGCCTTGACTCTGTGTACTTCCATTTATTAATTGAAATATGAACTGTGCATCCAATTGTTACATAGGAATGGTAATTAATGAACTATGTACTTTCATTTATTAATATGTCTGAAGATTAGAGTAAACCACTTACTCTTAATGTAATTTCAGTTCAAGCATTTTGTGACATGCCATTTCAGTTCCTTGATAATAATGCAAAATATAAAACACATATACTGACTCAATTCTGAGATTAATTTGATTGTTTTCATTCAAAGTGATACATGCTATTAAAATACACAAATAAGTGAAGTAAGGGCAAGAACACAGCATTATAATAGTATTAGAGTCATGCCACTTATTGCATCTCATTTCAAGGCTAACCTACTACAAATTTCAAAATTATATTTGTCCATAGAAATTATGGATACTGCTTGCCACATGCAAAATAAAAATAGAAAACAAATGGTATTCTCTTTGCTCCAGAAACACACTCATTTGGTGAATATTCAAGTGGAAACATCTGCACAAACCCAGGAAGCGTCACTCTATAAAGCCCAATAAATTCTAGAATGGGATTTTCCTAGAGACTCTCAGAGTTACGGCCACTTAATCATGATTAACTCTTTATGGGAAGATAGATAGCATTTTGTAAAGCAGGTAGTTTGGGGAAAGGCCTTTTTAAAGTCCTTGATTACATCCCATTGGAGCTGGACGGGCCTCAGTTACTAGAACCCCATTGTTAATCTATGCCTATAGAAATCCTGCCAGCAGCCTGCAGGAAAGAATGCAAAGTGGGTGGATGGTCTGGCAAAAGCCTAGGGCAAATGCAGGGAGAGAAAAAGTAACCTTCTCTTCTCTCAACAGTCTTAGCCTCTCCACCGAAAGTCCTTTTGGCTTGCTGCTGTAAACACACTTCCTGGGAGAAGTTCAGGTTGTGGTTGGTTCTTCCCCACATTGATTGAATGTTCAATTTGTTATTAGTATAGCAAATTTGCCAATTTATCATATAAGCCATGGGTAAAACACAAACCCCCATGTAAACACTGATGTTAAGGCGTTTACTTTTGTAAATTGTTATTGTCCTCAAGAACTGACTATTTACTGAATAACAAGGTCAAAGTTTATGTAGTGATGTAGAATTTAAGGGGAATCTGTGGAATTATGGAGATTAAGATTTGAATCTGGGCTCTGCTGTTTCTAATTGTTTTGTTATATCTCCTTTGTATTCCAAGCCTATTATTCTTTAAAATAACAGTGGTGATATTTCTGAGGATTTCTTGAGTTAATGAGACAATGGAGTTTGGCACAGTGCTAAGGATTTAGTAAGTTAGTATTTAATAGACTTATCTCACTTATCAAGTGGGAGAACTAAAAGTATTTTATAGATAAAAGCCAAAGAGTATCCCTAAAATTAAATTGTTCCATACTAAATAATCCAGGTAGATTATAGAAAACAACTATAATCAGTTAGATTCTGGCTTTTATCTACTGATTTGAAATCATATAAATGCAAATGAGCAGGAAAAATATATTTATCATTGGTAGTTCTCCCAATAATTTTAATGTCCCATTATAACTCCTGGAATTTAATTAGTGAAAATCTTAAATTTAACGGGAATCATAAAATGAATACTTACATTAGCAAGTATGCTTATGACACTGTAATTAAAATTAAAAGACAAAAGAAGTATATAAATAGGGCACTACTTATCAAATGTTATAGATTAAAATTTGCAGGAAATATCACACTAAAACTTTATTAGGTGCTAATTATATTGTATATATTCTTCTAGAAACTTCTTTCCTAAATTTCATAAAGAAAATTTTGATACAGTACTATAATTATATATCTGTTAAGTAGTATAACTGTACTATGTAGATGTGTGGTGATCTCATTAATAAGGTCATGCAGTTGGTCAACTATAAGGTAAAAAAGAGGTAAGTCTGAGGCACATTTGTTCAATGACTATAAATTGGTTAAAGTCTGAAACTTGCCTTGTTAAATGATCCAGTTTATGAAGGTCAAGGCACAGCATTCAGGAAATATATCATATAAATTATTTCAATACCTTTAATTTACATATATCCAGTTCAACAGACAGAAAGAGTTTGCAGCAAATCATTTAACTTCTTGGTTGTGATTTTCCATATGAATGGGATTGTGCACTGATAATTCTATTACTAGCCTAGAATGGCACATCTTCACCCAATGGACCAAGGACTTGGAATGCTGTGTCTATTAGATTGAGAATATTTTCTGACAAGGAAATCAGTACCTCAGAAGAGAGTGTGATTCTATATTTATATAGAATACTATACATTAGAATATGCTGTTGTATATTATAATATGTACATTCTATACTGTATATTATAATATGCTTCATAGTATGGAGTTATTTGGGGGTAAACTATGAACCAAGAGTTACAAAATTAAAACAATGAAGGAATGACTCAGGATTGTAGATGATTTCAATACAGAGAGGAAGGGTGGCATAGTTTGATAATATGAAATTCAAAGCTAGAAAATTTTAGGGAGGAGAAAGGGAGAACACTTAATTCACCTGTTATACCAGGTGCTACAGGATAGTTGTGGAAAGAAAACAGATACTACTTCAGAGGCTACTGGCAATTTAGTGTCATTATGAGAGAATTGGTTTTTATTCAGAGCAAGAAGCAGCAGTAAGGTTCAGAAGACAGGTTTAAGACAAAGGGTATTTTGCTGATGATTGATCTTGAATTCCCAGGGATTCTTTCTTCAAATAAACGTATTTAAAAAAATAATTTCACTGATTAAAAAATTTTTCCACTACTTCCAAAAATTTATTTATTTAAGGTAGCTTATAACTACTCATGAAATACAGAAAGATAAAATAAATTAGCAAAATGAAGCCGAAAAAAAAAAAAGCAAAATGGAAGAGTAGAAACAGGTTTGCAGTCAAAAGCCATATAATCTCGTAAATTTGCTAGAGATCACTCAGAAAGTAGGCTATGACTTTATTCAACAGCAGCATAAAGTAAAATAACAAACAAAAAAATCAGTTACCTTATGATTCACTACTGATTAGCTGAAATAAAAATAAAGCTGTTTCATGTATATGATGGAGCTTTGATTTGCAATTGGATTAATATGTGATCTCACTAACAAAAGTGTTTGATAGTTCACTAAATTTCAAATAGCCCATTGGATATTTGTGTTACTTTTACAATAGCTATGAATATGAAAAACAGCCTCACAATTCTGCTATTGTTAAGTACTTTAGAGAAATACCTATCACTCTCTGTCAAAACGGGATAAAGAAATAACTGCCTTTGCCTTTACATTCTGTTCTACATAGTTGCCTGTCTAAATAACTTTCTTTATAATTGTTTAACAACATTTAATTTATAAAACCATGAAATAATTATTAGGCTTGAAATGCATTGCAGGGGTATATACACCACATAGGCAACTCAAGCCCTGCTGTAAAAATGTTTCTCCTTAGTATAGTTCCTATTTCCAGCAAACTGCCAAGCTTTTAAAAGTCCCAATGAATTTCTACAGTCATGTTTTCCAAATCGAAAATATGTGAATCATGACATCTTGTCAGTTTTATTTTTCAGACAATACATTCTTTTTAGAGCTTTCCTAGTTCTATGTTATTAATGTTGGAAGTTAGAAGTCATGACATTTCCTTCTACTGTACAGAATAGTGACAGCTGAATTATTTCTGCTCCTTAGTTCTCCAAAGCATCATTGTTAACATTACCTTTGAGATACTCTGTAGTACTGAATTAAGGAATGGTTATTATCAGGGGAAAAAAGTATCGGGCAGATTAAGATCAGCACTTTAAAAGGAATTGTCAAGGCTTTATTTTTACTAAGTATATCTTAACCTAAAATTAAATCCAAAGAGTTAGGATACAGGTAGGTATTCTAATAATTAATTTCAATGTACATGTGTTACTAAAGTTTTTCAGTATATAGTATTATCAAGATAAAAAAGATGGTAGCGTTACTAGTTCAGGGATTCATATGGCATTAACAAGGTAATAGTACTCTCCATCGTTTATAAGACTTGGTGTGTGTTATTACATGCAAAGTCCATGGAAGTCATGTCCATGTCTAGTTATGGTTACAAGAAAAGGAGACTGCTATGGTTTAAATCAGGGGTGTTCAATCTTTTGGCCTCCCTGGGCCACATTGGAAGAAGAATTGTCTTGGGCCACACATAAAATACACTAACTGATATGGTTTGGTTCTGTGTCCTGACACAAATCTCATCGTATTGTAATCTCCATGTATTGAGGGAGGGATCTGGTGGGAGGTGATTGAATCACGGGGGCAGTTTCCTCCATGTTGTTTTCATGATAGTGAGTGAGTTCTCACGAGATCTGATGGTTTAAAAGTGTTTGGCAGTTTCCCCCACCCTCCCTCTCTCTCCTGCCACCTTGTGAAGAAGGTGCTTGCTTCCCCTTTGTTTTCTGCTGTGATTATAAGTTTCCTGAGGTCTCCCCACCCATACAGAACTGTGAGTCAATTAAACCTCTTTCTTTATAAATTACCCAGTCTCAGGTAGTTCTTTATAGCAGTGTGAAAATGGACTAATACACTAACACTAATGTTAGCAGATGAGCAAAAAAAAAAAAAAAAAAAGCCAAAAAACCTCATGTTGCTTTAAGAAAGTTTAAGAATTTATGTTGGGCCACATGTGGCCCATAGGCTGCAGGTTGAACAAGCTTGGTTTAAATATTGTACCCCCTCAAAGATTCACGTTGAAGTGTAATCTCCAGAGCAACAATATTAAAACGTGAGACCTTTAGGAAATGATTAGGTCATGGATTTACGACCCTATACAAAGTCTTGAGGAACTAGCTAGGCCTTTTATTGTTCGTCTGAGGGCCATGTGAGGACACAGCACTAGTCCCTCCTGGACAACACAGAGTTCAAGATGTCATCTTGGAAGCAGAGACGGGTTCCTTACCAGACATTAAGCCTGCCAGTCCCTTGATCTTCGACCTCCTAGCCTCCAGAGTTGTGAGAAATAAATTTTTGTTCCTTATAATTTACCCAATCTCAGGTTTCTGTTATAGCAGCATTAACTGACTAAGACACTTTCTAGGAAATCTCCTTAAGTACTTGAAACACCCAGAGATTAAGTTACATTATTGCACAATTTTATAGTGTAGAAAATATAAAGGATATGATTTCTAACATATATTAGTCACCTACTCTGTGCCACAAATTGTGGGAGCTGTTTTCAAATATATCTCATTTAAGAAAAACATAAATAGGAGGTCTTAGGAAATATCAATTCATATGTTTATAGATGGAAAGAAGACAATTTTAACCTTTAGTAATATAATTAATATCCAGAAGTGGCTATTACTACATAAATTATAGACATTACTTTAGAGGGAAAATGAATAATTTACTCTAGAATATTCTTATAGCATTAATAATAATCATGAAATAGTATCTTTATTAAAACTAAATCCAGGCTCAAGAATGAATCCTGATAAGTTAGACAATAAATGTTCTAAAATGTATAGATAATCTTTCCTTAAGAATTGCTTCACCAGCCATAGAGTAAATCATAACAGCTTACTGCCTATGGGAAAACCACCTTCCATGGATATCAGATGCAGCTCTCTCCCTTTCTGTCCCTCTTCTTACTAGAAGCATCCCAGTTTTATAAACATCTATCCATTCTACTATTATCCTTCCTCCACAATTGCCTGTTACCCTGCCAGGGCTACCTATTTACTATAATTCTAATAGAGCATGACTATGTGATGTTTATGAAGTCAGTACAAATGATTAACAAACATATTTTGAAAAAAAATGGTTTATAAGTTAAGGCATTAAAAAAATTAAAACTATGGCTCTGAAAATCCTGGTGCAACAGAGGTAAAAGCACAGAAAGTGTTCAAGGTTGGAAAAGTCAGACTGGGAGAGGAGGGAAGACAGCCTGCCTGGCTGATATGTTTTGGAAGAAGGCAGTGACAACAGGATACTTATTCTTTTCTGTTTTGGCAACTTCCAGGAATAAATTGCGAGAAACTACTCATCAGAACAGCAGGAGCATATCAAGGGGTGAGAAACAGAGGCATCCTTTTTTCTATCAGAACAGAACCAATGCCATGTAGTTCTATATGGCTTATATCTCAGTAGGACCAAGAGTCATCAGTCCCTTTACTCTTCCTGACAGTTTTTCAACCTACTGTAAGATGCAGAAACATCTTTAACAAGAGACATTTCTACTTACATAAAAACAAAGATCTTAGAGGTCTCATATCTGGTGGCATGCCATAGTGATTAGAAGCTCATACTTTAAAATCATGCCATCTGTACTTGAATACTATGCTAATAACAAACTGTAACTTCTGGCAAAGAATGTGTTTTAGTCCATTTCTTTTCATTGTTATGAAGAACTATCTGAGACTGAGTAATTTATAAAGAAAAGAGGTTCAACCCACTCACAGTTCCACATGATGGGAAGTCCTCAGGATACTTAAAATCATTGCAGAAAGCAAAAGGTGGGGCCAGGCAAGTCTTACATGGAGGCAGGAGAAAGAGCGAGCAAGAAAGAGGAAAGTGTGACACTTTTAAGTGTCACTCACTATCATGAAAGTGTGACACTTTTAAGTCATCAGATCCATGAGACTCACTATCATGAGAACAGCATGGGGGAAACTGTTCTCATGATCCAATCACCTCCCACCAGGTCCCGCCCTTGATATGTGGGGATTAAAATTTCACATGAGATTTGGGTGAGGACACAGAGCCAAAGCATGTAAGTTTGTAATTTTTATAAACTTCAATTTTATTATCCATAAAATGGGGGCCTTAATAGTAACCAACATAGTTAAAGTATATATAGGGTCATTATAACTACAGTATCTATCTCATAGAACTGTCATGAACGTTGAACGTAAAGACAGAATACATGCTGGACAAGTTTTAAGCAGCTAACAGTGCTAGCAGGATTGTGCTTACTGCTAAAGTACTAATAGAGTTGATAAGTCAGCACAGATCAATGATCAATCTCTAACCTTTAACCAATTTGATAGAACATGGCTGGTTAGAAGATATGAATAAAGGGAAGAGAATTTGTAAAAGGGGCCCTGTTGAGGGAGTATCAAGAGCCAGTGGAGGAAGGCAGAGGACTATTAGGACAAACTGTATAATTTTGACTCCAAGTTTTGTTAATCATAGATGGACATTCAAAAAATCTTGATGATGATGTCTGTACTATGCAAACATGTCCAAGAACAGCTTAAGAGAGGCATTTCTATTTCATTGGAAAACTGGTACTTATTTTAGCACAGTCAATTTTATTATAAGACCCTTGTTCCCAAAGGATGTATTTATCTAGGTAACACCAGTACAAAAGGTTATTAACATCTGCAATTTTTACTCTCCTAAATCATCACCTTTGGGCAATTTTGATGCTTATTAACACTGACACAACTGGAGTGCAGGAGCAGAGAAAATTGAAACTAAAGCCACTTAATTTGTGGCTTATCATTAGCTTCCTGTAAAGATTGGCAGGGGACGAGGTAGACATTATTAATCAATACAGGCTTTATCTGTGTACTTTATTTTCCTATTTGCATCCTCCAATAGAAAGAAAGTAACCTTATATTTCCCAGTGTTTCTCACATACATTCTGTCAAAATTCCGGTTTTCTGGCTCATTCTAGACCAGATCAAAATGAATGGACAGAAAATCTGTATTTTTAACAAGCACACTAATATAAGACACACTGATTCATCCTAAATAAATCCAAGTAAGATTAATTCTGCATATTCAATGAGAATGCTGCTCTGTGACATATGACACAAAGTATTGAAGTAGCTCTTAATCTGGCCAAGGATACATATGCCTTAGTTGCCAAAATGATGATCTGTATTAGGATAGTGCAGAAAGGAACTAAATATATTTTTTTAAAAGCACGTGGTAATAGAGTATCAGGTAGCAGCATTCTGTGGATTAAAAGCCAATCATTCCCAAAAATAGCTTTCTCTTTTATATATACTTCAATGCAGAAGGTTGATTTAATGTAAAACTCAAAATAAAAGTTGTATCATAATAATAAAAATACTACCTCTATCTTTATATGTTTTAATATATGTAAATAGGTAGACTATATATTCCTCTACTCTTATATTTCTGAAACTAGAGAAGACAGATTAAAAAAGGAAAACATTACATTTCAAATAATTTAAGATTTGAAAAGAACATTACCTGCATGGAAGACCAGGTTTTACTTTTTACATGGTGTGACCTTATACAAGTAATTTATGCACTTGGAAGTTGTATTCCTATTATAAAATGTAATAAGTTCTGAACACTTCACTGGAATGTAAAAGCATAAAGAAATGTAAGGTAGTAATATTTGGCAGAGACACGACACTTTGCAAAGGTATAGGGGCTACTACTCTAAATGACATATGTAATTTCTGTAGTTTACAAAAGATGAGTTTTTGATGTTTGTGATGACTTTTAGACATTTTACCATGAGGCAGGATGAGGTACATGCACAATATAATAATGATGATCCTTGCTATTAAGTATTTGAAAGGAACTTGCTTAGTATTCAGAAAAAAAATCCAGGTTTCTCTTTTCTCAGGTTTCAAAAGAATTGCTTATGTGAAAGATGCTTTGTCAACATGAAGACAGCTAGATTTAAAAGTCGTTACCATTTATTCCCCAGTCTGTAAGATACAGTACAGGGTTCTTGTATATATATACATATATATGTGCATTTGTATATGTGTGTGTATATATATACTATGTATACACACAGCACATACATTTATGAATTTAATTTCAATAAATTCTAACTTCAGACTGATTAAAATCCTTGGATAAAAGAGAAACTGGAACAAAAGAAAGAGAATGTCTAATTTGACTCCACATGGTATAAAGAAGTCATAATGAAATTCCCACTGCAAACTCCTTCTTCACATAAAGCCAGATTTCACCTGATCTTGTGTAACTTTATTTCTTTAGAAAAATATTATTTTAATTTACAAATAATAATTGTACATATTCATGGAGTACACAGTGATGCTTTGAATATAGTGATCAGATCAGGGTAATTCCCAAATCCATCATGTCAAACACTTTTCATTTCTTTGTGTTGGGAACATTCAATATCCTCCTTCTAGCTATTTGAAACTACATAATATATTATTGTTATTTATAGTCATCCTACAGTGCTATAGAACACTAGATGCCTTTCTTAATCGAGAGAACATCTTTATCTTTGAGGATAGTGAAACTTGAAAACAATAATTTGTTCTAACGTAAGTGCACAACATGAAACAGATTTTAAAACACTTTTTTGGTTCATTTTCCTATTTATAACTGATTCTGACAGGAATCATTAGAGCTCTTAAATTCCATCTTTTAATTGTTTAGTGTTTATTGAGTGATCACAAAAAGACTCTGCTCTATATTTTGGGCTTTTTAATTATTTCTTGGTATTTCCAACCTAGATGTTCTATAGAATCTAAAATTCAACATCTAGAACTAAGAGGTATCTCTGACCCAGTACCTCATTATCCCCTATCTTAAGTTCAAGTCTGTCACCCAGAAATGCAACTGAAGTAGTATTGTGTTAATTCTTTGTCTATTTTACTTACATACACTCCAGTCACAGTGAACCCGTAAACTTTCTAAAATGTGCCAAGTTCTGGTATGTCTCTGGGATGCTGAGTATGCTGTTACCTCTGATTATAATGGCCACCTCACCTGACACACTAAGATAATTTCTACTGGCTCTTTGCATCTATTAGGAAATCTTTCTTCATTCTTCCCATGGATGCTCTTTAATATAAGTCAAGGTGCCAATATGTGTGAGATAGTAAGCCAGCTACATGGATATCTCTGGAATGTATGGAAATCTAGCACTAATCCTTAGCCAGGGTAAGAACAAAGTCTTCGGAAACCACAATTCCTCCCACATATGCTGTTGGTTCATAATCTAGAGGTGATTTTTGCGTGACTAACAAAGGACTCTAGAGAGCTGTGCCTCGAAGCATCTCAGATCCTTCATGTTTTTGTGGATTCTTTCTTTTACTATAACATTTTCTTTGCCTTTTTTAAAGCCTTGCAAAGGGTCTGTCTGTTCTTTCAACCATCAGCTTTGTGTAATCTCTGTAGTGGGTTTCTTCCCTGAGACCGTGGAACACACATTTTCTACATCTGGAGTCTGCACCTACTATATGCTGAAGAAAAATAGTAAAATATTCATCTCTTTTGTTGATTGGTTATTCTGAAATTGCAAACTTGCCTCTTGGAAGTTGTTTAAAAGATTGTTAATTTATACCCTTAAAAAAAGTAAACATACTATAGATATACACATCATCTCATTATAAGGTATTTCATGGTGAAACAGACAACAAAGTCATTTTAAGTTGTAATAGTCCATTACCTTTATCTAAAAATATTTCCATTTTATATTGGTGGTCATAGAAACACACTGCACCCACTTAGTCAATTAATGTCCTGTTGTTTGGACCATTTAGTATAATGTTATGCATGTTTGCATTCTTTGCTATTTTTAGTATACTGGAGAACATACAGAAGAACATTGCTTATGAAATTTACTAAATAAATGATAATATTCATTTGTTAATTTATTACAAAAGTTTAAGCTAAAGATGTTCAAGTAATGCTGACACAATGCTACCAGGACTGCATTCTGTATCACAATTCTGCTATATGTTTTTTCTTCATCTTAATTACTTTTTCAAAAACTGGCAGATAACTCATTGATATCTGTTAGTCTGTTCTCACATTGCTATAAAGAAATACCTGAGAATGGGCAATTGATAAATTAAAGAGGTTTAATTGGCTCACAGTTCTGCAGGCCATACAGGGAGCATGGCTGGAGAGACCTCAGGAAACTTTCCAGTATGGTGAAAGGTGAAAGGGAAGCAGGAACATCTTACATGGCCAGAGCAGGGGAAAGATAAAGGAGTGGGAGGTGCTACACACTTTTAAACAACCAGATCTTGCCATAACTCACTCTCGCCAGGACAACACCAAGGGGGATGGTGTTAAACCATGAGAAACCACCCCCCATGATCTAAAAACCTCACACCAGGCTCCATCTCCAAAATTGGGGATTACAATTCAAAATGAGATTGGGGTAGGGACACAAATCCAAACCCTATCAATTATAATATCTGCTTTACTCCTTTAACTTGCTATGTCCACACTCACACAAGCATATAAAACCATCTGTAAAATTCTAAGTTCATTGCTTAAATTTTAAAGGTTTTTTTCTCACTCTACACCCTGAAAATAATTATTTTTATTGACATGTTTCTTCTGGCAATGCTTGAGCATATTTAATCTTGCTCATATTTTCCCCAGAAGTTTCTGAAGAATATTTTTTAGTTTGAATATCTGCAAATAAAAATAGCTTCTTTCCTGGTAAAGCTTGCTGCTTTGTTTTTATTCCATCATCTCCTAGCCAAATGTTTGTGTGAGCAAGCCTAGAGCAATACCATTCTAATGAGCAATAAAAACAGACATGTAACCAAGAAAGTGGTGTGGCATTTCTTGGAAATAAATGCAAACTCTGGGGGAGCTAAAAAGCTAGTTTTAATTATTTAGGATTACAGCTACGGATCAACTAAAAGTTGATCAAGCCCCTTCAGTGCTTACTTTGATGCTCAAGATACTATTTCTTATCTGAACCTGCACAGTCTGGGGTGAGGTGACTCATGCTTCTCTGAATTTAAATCTCCTAGGAAGTAATTAGCCATTGCTGCCATGCCTATCATCATTAGTGATTAATTCTGTCACAGATAAAATCTGCTTGGGAGACAGGGCATGAAGAGAGGGGGATTGTGCAAATCTATTCAATTTGGTTTTACAATTTCGTAATGTTGAAATTTGAAATGGTTGTGTTATTAAAATATGCAAGGAATCAGGGACTAACCTCCTAATGAATGTGCTATATTCTAAAAAATCCCATCTGTCAGATAGTTGTTTGAAATCGTGGAAGCTTTTCTTCCGTGTAATAAAGGTATATCAAATCTTTGTTAAATCTTGGTATACTTGAAAGAGATAAAAGATAAAAAACTAACATTTAATGAGCACCAACCATGTGCTAGGCACTGTACAGAATTTTTTTTTTATTAAATATCTCAAAAGCTCTATAAAGAAGATATTATTTGCATTTTAGATGTGTGAAAACTGAGTTAAATACTAGGCTTGCAATTAAGTTGTAGTGTCTACTTTTAATTCATTTCAATGAGGCTCCAAAGCCCATGCTTTTTTGCTTACAGGATGCAGCCTTCCCAGTTCTAAACTGTTGGTTCTGTTGCAGTAATAGCATAATACCCCTTAATCACTATTATTTCTTTAGATAAGTGAGTTTGTTGTTATATTTTGAAGAACATGGGACTAATCTTCTACTCACTTCTCCTGGTGGCCTTGACAATACAGTGGAGGACTTCACTTTCTGGCTTCAAGGCATTAGAGGTGTTTGCTAAGACTTACGTTAGAGTGGAACTGGTCAAGTAGGATGATGGAGTTGGGGCCTGGGAAGCCCCAGAAGAGGGCATATATGTAGTTATCATCTAGGCATTGGGTATAGAATTGTGTTGCATGAACAGTCTGGTTTGGCTTGAGTTCCCTCTTTACATTTTCTCAGATGGACCCATTAATTGACCAAATTTCCACAGTAACGAATGAAAATAAGGTATTAGTAATAGTGTTAGGGGCAGAGATATAATAATGAACAAGATCTGGCCTTACCTCCCAAGATGCTTTGATCTAGTGAAAGCATACATACTGACAACTAAATAAGCAATTTACAAAATAGGATTAGAAGAGCTAGGACAGGGTGGTTAAGCACAGGATACCACAAAAACCCTTGAGTCAGAGATTTAGTTGAGAGGAAAGTGGTATCAGGTAAGTCTTCCAGAAGGAACAAGCTAAGCAGAGCATTGACATTTAGCCAGGAAATATAGTGGAGTCCATGTATGTTCAAGGTAAAGACAGAAGCCCTGAGGAGAGCAAGAGTGGAAAGAGATTATGAGACAAAACAAAGGAGCACATAGAAAAAAAACAACATATAAGAGAGATGAGGCTTTAGAAGACAAACCAAAAGTTATGTTAAGGAGAGAGGAATAGCTTATGAGAAAAATGTGATGCTACTTAGAGATATTCAGGTTGGAAGATAAAATGACCAGATTTTCATTTAAAAATGCTCACTCTTATTTTGGAGCCATATCAGAACTGGGAGGAAGAGGAGGTCCACCTGATGTGTGGAGACTTCTGTAAGGGTCTGTGTGTGAGATAGATGACGGTGGCCTATAGCAGTTGACACCAAGTGTTGCATGCCAGATAAATACAGACATTGAGAGTCAGCATTTACCAATTTTTATAGCATTTTGACAAAGGAGGTATCATTTTGAGTATATTACTACAAGATTTTTGAAAATTACGAGTCTGTGATAGATTAGGGAAAAAATTTGCTGTTTCATCATAGACATTAGGAGAAGCACTGACCTACATCAGGTGGACAGTAGTAGCTATGTGGAGAAATACACATATTCAAGAGGTTTTCAAACAAACACAAAGTCTCAATGCTTAATTAGATGTAGAAGGTAAGGGAGGGGAACACTGGTCACAGCTGATACATGTGGCAGAGTGCTTTTTTAATGGTATTTGTATCTATAACATCCTTTTTCCTTTCTTCGAGTAACTGGCTTGGCTTTCCTTTAGGGACCTACCCTTTCTCCACAAGCAGTCCATGTTGTCTGGGAATGCATTATGTCACATGGGTTAAGTCAATGAGTTCGTCATTCACTGGCTGGCATGAACACATTATCCAGAGATTGACTAGGAAGGGCACATAATCCATATAAAACCCACAAGGGTCAGCAAGATTCTATTCAGAAAGGTGAGTTTGAGTTATTAGAGAAGTGGATCTGAGAGCTGTCATGTAAATCTGACTCTGCTAGGGGACAGTAGGAAGAGTCTGAGAACTGAGGCAACCCAATGAAAACTGAAGGGAAGAGATTATCAAATGAGCCCTGAATCAAGTTGGCCTAGAGACAGTCCTCCCTGTGAGGTGTTCTTTTATGTAAACCAACGCATTCCCTTTCTTGCTGAAGCCAGATTGAGTTAGATCTGTCAGTTGAAACCAACAGTCCTTAGTGGTGTTTCTGGCTCAGAGAGAGGAGGATAAGGTTATTGAAGACTGTCATAAGCCTGATTTGGGATTTATCCTTATGTTTTATTAAGGTCTTTTAAAAATTACGTGTCTGCTAGACAAATGTTTGGGTCTGGAGCTTAGGGATGATATTTAGGCAGGAGAGTCATCAAGAGATGGATTTAAGTCACGGGTATAAAAGAGACTTCCCAAGGGGAGTGGAAGAAAGAAGAAAATGTTCTAACGATAGAACCAATAGGAATAGTGGAACAGGACAGTCAACATTAAGACATATCAATTATATAACGAAAATATAAGGATAAAAAATGAAGTCTCAGGCATCCAAGAAAAAGTAAGACACCTTCAAGGAGGGAAATTTGGATAGATTCAGATTTCTTTCTACAGGAGAATAAAGGAAGAATGTGCAACAATGACTAACGTTCTGAGGCAAAGAAAGATCCAAACATAAAGATGATAGATATTCTCAAGTTTGAAATACCCCACAAAACTTTCAAGTCATTGGGTCATTTTTAGAAAAAAATCTTGAGGACAAAAACTGAGACTTATAAAGATAGGTCTCGTAAATAGAGAATAAATAGGAAATAAAGTGTTTGGTGATCTGAATGCATTTCAATATTTAATTTAGACTAAACTGCTATGGAAATTATAATTTCAGAACAAAATGTAAACGTTGCAAATCCTGGCAAGTAAAACTAAAATAAGAAACAAAAACTGGGGCGGAGTATGTTACCAGGCAGAAATGTAAGTCAGCTATTCACTTTATCATTCATGTATAATATGCATTACTGTCAAAAATTGAAATGTGCTACTAAGGAAAAACACAATAATGCCAAACACTTAATGACTTTCATCATCATCTTCTTGAACCTTAGAACAACCTTTTAGGAACTAATATCTCTTTTGCAAAGAGATAGATATATAAAAAATTTAGGAACTCCTTCGATTCACTTCACTTTTTTCCTTCTGTTAAATTCAAGTAAAGTTCAATGTTATTTTAAAATAGTATCCACGTTATAATTTCTTCCTTCCTTTCTTTCTTTTTTGAGAGGGAGTCTCGCCCTGTTGCCCAGGCTGGGTGCAGTGGTGCAATCTTGGCTGCAAGCTCCGCTTCCCGGGTCCACGCCATTCTCCTGCCTCAACCTCCAGAGTAGCTGGGACTACAGGCATCTGCCACCACACCTGGCTAATTTTTTGTATTTTTAGTAGAGACGGAGTTTCACAGTGTTAGCCAGGATGGTCTCGATCTCCTGACCTCGTGATCCGTCCACCTCGGCCTCCCAAAGTGCTGGGATTAGAGGCGTGAACCACCGCACCCGGCTATAATTTCATTTTTTTAAAAGTTAATTCTTCCTAGGAGTCTATCCATTCATCCCCAGCATCACTTTCCTTACTTACAGTTTCATGTTATCATTTAGCTGTTAAATGGGACGTATAAGTAGTCCAATTTCACTTGGCTTTTCTAAGGATTAAATGAGATGACAGATGTGAAATGCTTAGAAAATTATTGGTGGAGTCTTGTTTATATGTTAAATGTTATTTTTTTTATCTGTATATCCATTCTCGCACTTGTATTTATGCAAAGAAATGCCTGGAATACTGTTAACCAAAAGTCAATACTGGGTTATTTCTGCCTGATACAGTTTGAGCAATGTGTTCATTTCTGTAATTCTGTGCTTGACTGTACTGCTTAAATTTTAATAATTAGCACATAACGTGCTTCCAAAATAAAAGTTATTATTCTGAAATACATAACACTTTGAAGACCTAATAATGTAAACAGTTGATTTTTCATTGTGTTCTCCTGTGTTTTCCATACTTGGAGATATACTTTTCCTCAGATTTTGCTTATATGAATTAAACCATATCCCAGCAACCTCTTTGTACTACTTTGCTATCACATCTGTGCAAGATATTGAAAGAGGAGGTGTTTTAATACTATCTGATTTACTATCTGGAGTCTATGTTTACATTTATGAAAATGATTTAAAGGTTTAGAAAAATAAACCACTTAGTTCTAGCAAAAAGGAAAAAAATAGATGATACACACTTTTCTGGAAACTGAAGAAACAAGCACACAACAGGAGACTATTCTTAAATGTAAAAATACGCATAACAGCTCTGGAAATGAAGTTTCTCGTAGTTCAAAATACTACAAGAAAGACAAACATGACTTTATTTTGATGTAAAATATGTGAATTTATGTATATGTTGCCTAAGAGATGAGAGATTATTTCCGCTAAAATATCTCTTAAAATGAAAGAACATTGTAAGTGGAAATCTTAGTTTGTCTTCTGAAGAGATTTTGTGTCTCTAGAGTGTGCTGGCCACCTGTGTTATCTTACACCTTTTGAATAAAATGACAAAGAGTGAATCTGGAGGCAAATTGCTTTCACCTACCATTTTCCTAATCAATATTTGAAATGCAACCATATTATCCATTGATAACACTGATAACATCAATGTTCACATCTAAATTATTTCCAAAACCTTGGTGTTTCCTGCCACATTTTACTTCTCTTAACAATCCTTTCCTCTTTATTCTCATTTCTCCTGCGTTTTCTGTTAAAAAAATGACAACAATAATAATAATATTAATAAAAATGCTCACCTGTTTGCTAATTTTCTTTTATGCTGATTTTAGTCACTTATATGCTGCTTTTAGTGGCTCATCAAAACACTATTACTGAAATGGTATTGATAAAACATTAAATGTTTTTTATTTTTTGGAAAGATGTTTTTTCCTCTAAAACTATAATCTCTACTTTTCCTTTCTGCTCAGATCCTTAAGTCTCACAGTCCAGTCTTCAGAATGCTATTGCTGGACCCTTTTGAGACTAAATCAGTCCTTTCCTTCTTTACATTCTCTAGCTATGAACAAGCTTTTTAAAATTATTTCAGCTGGGCATGGTGGCTCATGCCTGTAATTCCAGCACTTTGGGAGGTCAAGTAGGGTGGATTGCTTGAGCTCAGGAGTTCAACACCAGCATAAGCAACATGGCGAAACCCCATCTCTACAGAAAAATTAGCCAGGCGTGGTGGTGCAGGCCTGTAGTCCCAGCTACTCAGGAGGCTGAAGTGGGAGGATCACCTGAACCCAGGAGGCAGAGGTTGCAATGAACCAAAATTGTGCCACTGCACTCCAGCCTGGGTGACAAAGTGAGACCCTGTTTAAAAAATAAAATAAAAAACAAAAATTATTTCATCTAGGGCCAAACACATCTATGCAGAAATATGAAATAAATGATAAATATATTCAACTTTCAGAAAATGTCCTATGTATAACTAGATGCTCTGAAGGTGAAGAACCATTTAAGGACACAGATAACACCAAAGCATTTTTATCCAGGAATTATGTCAATAAAAATATCATTAAGCAAAGCAGAATAAAGAAAGATACAATACTTCATGGAAGCTTAGACATATGGCCTCTGTGTTAGGGAGGCTAATAAATAGACTTTATTTAGTCTGCTTAGCCCACTTGCATCTCTGCCAAACCATACCTAGTTTAAAATGATGTCCAGAGAATTATTTAACAGACAGGGGCAGGGCTCCACAGATGAAGCAATTTCACATACAACATATACAAGTGGCAGACACATATACACATTTTACTTTGTCTTTAGGTCTTTCATCTGCTGGTTAAGTACTCTCCAAAATTAGGAACAGTATATCGCAATAAATAGACAAATGGATGTTGAACAGCATCAGATACTTGATTCCACACCTAATTTTGCTACTATCTTCCTGTGTAAGCTTAAACAAATCACAACTTCACTGGGTCTTGAATGACTTTATCAAGAAAATAACCAAATTTGAATAATGAATACTAAAGTCCTTTTCAAAACTGTCTTTGAATCCATAACACATATATTGCATTTTTTAAAATAATAAAATGATACTATAGTAAATACTGAAATGTAATGAGGACTAATAAAGTTTTTAGTTCCTATTCAATAATTTCTAGCAGCTACATAATACTTTGTTAGAGTACTCTCAGATGTAGAATAACAGTTTGTAATGATAACCTTCAGAATTAACTGAAAGTTTATCTCAAGAATTCAGAAGCCATGCAATGCTAAGTGTTTACTGCCATTGCCTTTTTTCCATTTATTCTTGTATTTTATAAGCACATACTAGCTATTAATACAAGTCACAACTGAACAAACTTCCAGTTGTTACTATGCTTTTATTTGCTTTCATATTTTTTGGCATAAAAAACACCATACAGTTTCCCACTATAGAGAGGACAAGGGAAAGGTAACATTTTACAGATTTCTAATTTCTTTTTAAACATTTGTCAGTATTACTTTGACATATAAAGCAAAAATTCCAAGTGGTAACAGATCCCAAATTATCAATACATATTATAGTATACATTATCTCTTTAATTGGAAAAATTATGGTTAGGCTTCAATTTATATGCTCATTCTTTAATTTTAAAATGTTTGAAATGAATACAAATGATATATATTAGCACTATTAAAGACCAGTTCTAAAATCTAATAAATGTTTTTTAAAGGTCATGTAACACCAAATTTTAAAGTGGTTCCTATGTTTCGAGATTAAAGACTCATTTTTGGATAAATGATATAGATTATCTGGAAATGCAATTGAGCTCTTTATGTTTCTTATATTTCCCCTGGTATCTACAACCAGCAAAACTGGCAAGTGCTTATGTTTGCTGCTTTTAGAAAGCTGCTCTAAAGAATCTCATGAAATTGCAATTCAAAACCATTTGGGATGTTTCAACAAGGCATCTCATCGATTACAGAGTTGCACCTTTTGCCCAACTTTCAATGATTCCACAGAGTTGAATCTGAAGATTTTTCTTTCTTCATTTCCTTTTTTTGATACACTAATAGATGTCATTTATTCCTAAACCTGAATTTTTTTCAATTAGGTCATATACCAATCTTAATATCTCATTGAAAGGTAATTTATCATATACTCTCAAAAAACAATTTAAAGAACATTAGCAAAATGATTTTTTTACATTAAGATCCTTCTTTTCTATGACTCATTAAGCCACATAATGTTGTAACTTTCTCTCTTCATTAACTGATTACTTGTAAAACTCCCTAACGGTTTCAAAAGGTTTACAAGGGCTGCCTTATATTTCTATATTTGATTTTTAAGACCAGGACAATCTTTGCATTAATATTTTGCTTCAGAATGCAGTTACCTCAGAGTGTCTCCTATTACCTCAAGGTAACAGGAAAGTATAATCACAATGGTATTATTCTTTAATGATCAAAGCATTCTCTTGTACATAATTCCACCAAGGTGACAATACTGAGTCTCCTGTTGTGCTTCAGGAAAAAGCATTCCTTTCCCATAGAACCTTTCAAAGTGGTCACTGCAAGTACTTCAGTTGATGCAAGCAGACAAAATAAAATACCTAATACACATTCTAAGTAGTTCGTTCTGTTTTTCAAGGCTACATTATTCTCAAGAGATAGTAATGACTAGTGTCAACTCCAGAGTTGACAGAACACTTTCTATAATGATATTAATAACGATAAACTTTTGTCATGCCAAACACTGACCTAAGTTTTAAAAAATATATATTAACTCATTTAAATATCCTAACAAACCAGTTTGATATTTGTAGTTATTAATCTCATTTACAAGTAAAACAATTCAAGGACAGAAAAGTTACATAATTCTGATAACAGCTGAGAAAGTAGAAGTTTGAACCCAAATATTTTGACCCAGAAGTGGCTGCTCTAATTACTGTAATAGGATACAGCAACTATGTGGCTATAAAGTTCTGGTAGAATCAGTGGAGTTGTTGGTATAGAGCTTACTCTTGAGGGGTGCATCTGAGCATGTCAGATAGGTGGGTTCTGATTTTTCTATGATTACTATTGGGCAGGTTTAGTTAAAAGTTTCAAACGTAAGTGCCCAACATGTGGTTTTCAACCAACTAAGGGTTAGAATCCTCAAGTTCCAATATCTTAGTGTCACATCTGATATTACATATTTTGTGTGTGGGGGAATGAAGGCAGTGTTTTTGTTCTTTGTCATTTTGTTTGTATTTTGAACCCAAATACAGGCTCATAGTTTATATATGTTGGCAAATTTAGGTTGTAAAGATGAGAAAGCCTCACTAGAAACTACACAACTCACTGGGTCAGCAAGCCTCCTCTCTGACTAACATACCAAGTGGCAAACGGTGCACATGTCATATGTAAAACTCTGATACTCTAGAAAACTCTGAAATGTAAGGTAATCTTTGTTTGTAAACCTCTCCTTGACATTTGAATTTTATTTTGTTGGTGATTATCTATGTAGTTTTCTCACTTGTAAAACTCTCTGACATGGTTTTGAAAGGGTTTGCAAGGAATGTGTTGTATGATATTTCTATATTTGATTTTAAGATGTTCCACAGTTTAGAAGATAATGACATAGGTGTTGGTTATCATTATGTAATTTTCTTCCGAAATTCTTTCTGTGTCTCATGTGACTGTTTCCTCTCCACAGGGACGTCATAAGTTTTTAAGGTGAAGGTCCATGTTACTATTTGTTTTAGATTTGCTCACTTTTAGAGCTTGGAACACAGTAAACAGGTAATCAAGGAATGTTGACTCTTTTTACTGCTGCCTCGTGCAAAGTAAGGTAGTAATCTCTTTATAACTTCATTCTTATACATCCTTGCATTTTTGTATATCTTAAAGACAGATTTTCATAAAAGGATAAATACAGTAAACTTTTGGGGGGATAATTATACATTTTAGAATAAAACAGTTAATAAAAATGTTTTAATGAAACATTTGTCACAATTCTTCATCTATGAAATGACTGTCTCACTCTAACAATAATAAATTGATTAAAATACAACTCTGCCAGCATTTTATCATTATAGAAAAGAGAGTTTAGCATTCTCATAGAAAATTGAAGGGAACAGAATTTTTTAAATTTCTGCCTTAATGTTCTAATTACAGTATCAATAAGAATCTAATACCTAATCTATTGATTCTGTCAACTTTACTTTCAAAATACATCCAGATTCTCAGTACTCTTCTTCTCCAGCTCCTATTCAGCTTCAGCTGCAATCAACTTTTTTGCCCTTGTACCCATCTCTAAATATATGTCCCTATGACCCACTACATTGATTTCATGACCACATTTTTTCATAGGTAATAACCTTTAACTTGGAAACATCACTACAGAGTACACAGGATAATATAAAAGATTACCAATGAATATTAATGCTGTTACTTCACATTAAAGATCCAAAATAATGAACCCTACATAGAACAATGCTTATTTTAAACCATCTATTATTTTGTATCGACACATGATCTGAAATCATTACACTATGAATATTAAATGTGAATTTTTGAAATCAATGTTCCATAAATTGAAAGAATGTAGAAATAAAATGTGTTCTAAAAAAGAATTATAAAATAAAACAGAACACTGCTGCTTTAAAACTGAAGACACTTAAACATAAATGTTATTACATATTTCTCCAGGGAGAATAATAATTCTTAAATAGTTCTGTTAAATTTATCGGATTAATTTGTAACCAGTGGATGCCAAAAGTGAGTGAAGTAACAGAAATCTTTTAATGGTATGATGATTCTCCCTTTTAGCCAGGATGAAAATAGATATTCTTTCTTATTCTCTGCTTATATACCATCCCTATGTTACCTCAATTCTTCCTCTGGAATATTAAGCACATCTTTATTTTCCACTACAAATGTATCTACTACCCTATGGTAAACTTATTACCACACACTTGGACCATTAAAATAACTTCCTAAGAGGTTTAATGTCATTCTATCACTCCCGATCCAAACTGACCTTTTTATCACTACCGATTTATCTTCCTAAAATCCTGTTGGATTTGTTAACAACCTAAACTGTTGCCTCTGCCATTCAAGGCCTTCCCAATTTGCCTTTTTAACCTTGTCCATCATTAATACTTGTATGAGACTAGTTTTATGTGTCAACTTGGCTAATTTACAGTGCCCAGTTATTCAATCAAATTCTAATCTAGGTGTTGCTGTTAACTTATTTCATAGATACGATTAACATCTCTAATCAGTTCACTTTATGTGAAGGAGATTATCCTGGATAATCTGGATGGGCCAGATCCAATGAATGGAATGGCTCTAAGAACAGAACTGAGGGACGGAACTGACGTTTGCCTGAAAAAAAAAATTCCACTATTTCAGACACTGTTGTAGCACTAACTCCTTTATGTCTATAACAACTCAAGTGATAAATTACTATTGTTACTATTCCTATTTATTGATGAATAATCATAGACATAGAAAGGTTAAGCAATTTTTTCAAAGTCACACAGTAAACAAGTGTTGGGGTCATGACATAAACCAAGGAATCTAGCTCTAGAGTCTGTATTATTTTTTCTATTGTGTCACGCTACTTTCTGTGGTCATGGATTTGGTCTTCAAGTGGCATATTCTATAACAAGAGATACAGAATACCTTGAAAAGTAACTCTACTATGAAGTCAACTTAAAAAGTGCCACAAACAAAGGAATTCAGAAAAAAACTAACATTTTTCAAATGAATTGACTGCTACTTTGTACACATAAAATATACATTATCACTCATGAGGCTATATTAGAATAGACAAAACCATCCTGCCCTTCCATATTGTACTGGTCCCAGTCTGGGAAGATGTTTCTGTACCCTCTACTTCCTGTAGAATGTCTTAAAATTGTTACGCACCTGTGAGTTGGCACAGGCAACTTTTCCATGTAGACAAGCAGAATGATTGGCAGACTTAAATGTAGATCTAATTATAATATAACCTTTTAATCTGTTATAAAGCTGTTTCTCAAAATGAGGCATATCAGTCACATAAAAATAATAGTGATGGTTTAAACTGGAACATATAATTCCACTATGATTGATAATATCAATAACTGAGCATGCACTTTAAAAATCACAGTAGCTTTCCAGATTAAAATTTTTTTCAGTGTAGATTTCATATAGTGTATCAATAGCTAATATGAACAATATCTGTGAAATGATGGATAACAAACAAATTTTTCTCATTCAGTTAACTAAACTTTTCATGCTAAATTAGGACAATCAACTTTTATGTTAAGTTTATAGAAAAATTCATAAGCACTGTAGTGATTTCAAGTATAATATGTTTATACAGAAAATATTTCCGATTTCTTTGCTGGTAAGTCAGCAAGAAAAAGACAAGAGATGGTGCACTCTCCAAATTCACTGCTGAGCAACAGCTCTGGAAGAACTTCTTCTAGATAGGCTCTTAAATGTTTCTTCCTTCTGATTCAGACTAAGATAAGAACCCTAGATGTTTCCTACCACATACTGTTAATTTTCTCCTCAATAAACATTCTTTAATTTTTCCTGAAATAATTGCTATGCCTAATCTCACTGTATCCCAGTGTATACTTTACTAATCCATAAACGTTTAAGTTCTCTTATAAAGATATAGTTTTGTTTTCCCCTATTCCATCTCCAAGTTCAGTTGCTTTTAAATTTGACTCTAATATTTCCAATCCCCTCTTTAACTCGTATCTGTCTCTTCCAAATTTTGACTCAAATTTCTCTGAAAATTATTACAAGTTTGGTGATCATTAACTACAAAATAGCATCTTTCTTTAAAGTCCCTGTTGTAAACTGAATTCACTCATTTTTTTCAACAACAAATGAAATCTTTAGACACAGAGTATAGATTAATGTTCCCAGTTCTCTCTTAAAATGCAGCAACTTGAACAAAATAATTTTTAAAAGGCACCTTTTTGTGTGCTTTATAAAAATAATTTAGGGTGGGTAGAGTGGCTTATGCTTGTAATCCCAGCACTTTGGGAGGCTGAGGCAGGTGGACCACTTGAGGTCAGGAGTTTGAGACCAGCCTGGCCAACACGGTGAAATCCCATTTCTATTAAAAATACAAAAATTAGCTGGGCATGGTAGCACGTGCCTATAATTCCAGCTACTCCAGAGGCTGAAGTGGGAGAATCACTTGAACCCAGGAGATGGAGGTTGCAGTGAGCCAAGATCTCCCCAATGCACTCCAGCCTGGCTTACAGAGCACGTCTTCATCTCAATAAAATAAAAATGTAAACTTTGTTCTTTTTTCTTGAATGATAATTACATTTATGAAAATTGCAGCTCATTTCTCTCATTTGCAGGTTTTTATATTTAGGTCGTGTAATGTAACATTAAAATATTTTTAAAGAAAGCTAATTTGTTAGTGGTTTGAGTTTCTACAGGCCACGATATTGCAAATATTTTTAACAATAACCATCACTTGAAGAAAACACGTTTGACTTAAATAGTAATTTTAAAGAATATACTTTAAAAAAGAGAAACTATTCTACAGAGAAAAATAACTTCCCATGCCACAATTATTTTATTTATGTAACCTTTTTTCAGGAATCACTAACCAGGAAATGTCAATACATAAGCAATCTAAGATTAGCCATGAATCAGAAATAATACTATAACAAAATAAAATTAAGTAATATATGAACTATTTTTACCTTTGCATTATAGGGAATGAAATGTTTAGATAAAGCTTCAGGTGTATGCATCCATGTTTTGTCTGCAATAAAAAATACACAGAGTTAAATTTTAGGTTTCCATGGTGTCATATTCATGCATTACCATTTGTAGGACATCTGAGCTGGGTAGAGTATTTCTAATTCTGAGATTCTTTGCTAAATTGAGAAAGAATAACCACTCAGATAGAAGAACAATGCAGTTAAGGAGTGATTATAGGATTCTTTCTTTGGTATAAAAGTCCCTAGCTTTTCCTTTTAAAGTTTTCAAATAATACAAATGATACCAAATTTTAAAAGAACATATAAAAATAATATCAGAGGGCTATGAGTAATTACATTCATTTGTGATTTAAAACAAGTATCTTTCTTCTTTCACTTTATATACTCATGAATTATAGGTTATTTTTCTTAATTCCTAGAACAATAAAATATAATCTGCTCTTTACCTCTTTGTGAATATTATATTGTAGCATCAAGATTTAGCTATTCTAAAGGGAAATTATCATATTATACTAACAACTGCATTTGTATGAAACTGAAATAAACCAACTTACTATGTTCATTTGGAAATCAATATAATATTATGATAAATCCTTATTCTAAATTTGAAGAAACAATGATTGAAGGTCTTCTCTCAGGAGTTTTGGATAGAAATAGTCTCAAACGCAATAAATCAAAATGTTTCTTAGATAAGTGTTAAAAATGTTAGAAATAAAAGTAACTCAAAAGGATAGACTATATTAAAACTAATTGTATTATATATTATTTATATCTTGTTATTTATATTTGTATTACTAATATTTTTAATTTAATTTTTGAAATTTACTAATATAGCCCACATATTTTCCCCAATATTTTGATGAATGCATAAAGGGGAGAAAAAAAATGTTAACATTTACATGAAACAAATTGGCTTTTTTTTGAATCTGCATTTATTTGGAGTACGACTTCTCAATCTTCAATATTTTGTCTCCATTCATGTAGTTTTGTATGTATCTTATTTTTCATGGGAGTTTAAACATTTAGGATCAGTACTATTAATAGAACAAAATCAAAGATTTATTTTACCATGAAACATATAAGTACAAACTGGAAGGAAATACTGTATTACTAACAAAGTATTTTCAACATTAAATTTAGATTTTTTAAATGCTGTTAACAGAAACTAACTTGATACCCTTAATAGGTTCTTCTTAAACTGGGTGAATGTGAAGACATAGAGAAAATGGCACATATTTTTGGAATGTAAACTATTTTATACTATTTGAATAATAATGCAGTATATTTATATTAAACTTGTTTATGGGGTACAATGCAATATTCTCAAGTATTTCCAATACAAAAGATGAAGGGCCAAGAGAATTGGGGCTATTTGTGACTACTAGAGGGAATATATGATAGTCGTACTTGGGTGAAGTATTTTGAACAGCAATATATTCTAAGTTTTAAAAAAATATTGACATTGACATTTAATGTGTGAAATTTGTATTTTCTATATGGATTTTCATCTTAGCTATACTTTTTGTGATTGCTAATGGATAGTAATATGATTAATTCAAGAATAATTTGCACTTAGATTTGGAATATAGTCTTGCTTTTATACATTAAAAGAAGTAAATCACAATACTTCTTCCAAGGCAATAAAACACAAAACAAAAAAACAAAAAACACCTTTAGGAAAACTAAAAAGATGTCCAATTTCTCCTTTTAACTCCTTCACTTAATTCTTTTCATGTCTCCTTTCCAAAACATACAAGACATCTGAGGAACATGTGAAGTCTAACTAAACTCTCACCATGATGGGTCATACTAATCCTGAGGTAGAGAGTTATTAATAATTTCTTTCTCCATAAACCACTATTACTTGAAAACTGATGAAATTGACTCTGTTATAGACTCATATTGCAGTGACCTAAAAAGAGTATACCAAGCTGCCTCTGCTGACAGACTAAAATAATTAAATTTTATTTTAAATTTAAATTTCGATGGATATTAAATTTAATAACAATATTAAATTTCGATGGATAAGCTGCAGTTCCTACAATGACAAAATCTGCATCCATATATCGAGTGCTGATAATTTAGTGCTTGTTTATTACATAACCTCAAGTATGAGCAGTACAATTTATAAAACCTGAAGGATTTCCAAAATGCATTCTTACTGTCATCCTCATTTATATTTTGGCAAAAACATGACAAAATAAGACTCTTTATATTAACTTATAGATATGACTAAATCTTGAGTAGGAAATAGATATGATGGTCCTGGTCACTATATATGTTCATAGAAGGTATTAGATATATGAAAATGTGCAGAAATGGGAATATAGAGATTCTAAAAAGAGTTCCCCTTCTTTGAATTAAAGTAAAGTCACTAACTCAATATTGAACACTTACATGAAGGAAAATGCCAACATTTCAACATATTTGACAAATATCAATGTACTTTGATTGCTGGGTCAATAAATTTAGGTTTTCAAAATGCATTTAGATGAATAACTCATCAAGAAATATAGAGTAAATTCATTATTTTTGTATCATCAGAGCTTACAATGGTGAAACATCTACTTTTGAGTACTTTAAATTTAAAACTAAATGCTGGTTGATGAATAGATACATTTGAATAAAATGTTTGTTAAAAAAGAAAGTAACATTTAAATATTAAATTTTAAGTGCTGTGTACTATGATATCTACTCGACAGTATGTCAACTAAGTTTAAAAAATATAATTAGTTGAATTATTTAATCATTTATTCACGTTATTTTTATGCTTTTTTACTTAATGATTTACATTTGATGTAATAAATAGAATATATATTTTTTTAATTAAAAGAGAAAATTAACTTAGGGAAAGAATCTAAAACAAAGACAATCATTAAAATTTAATCTATGATTATATTTGACTAATTTTTAAAGAGCTTTTCAAAAGAGCTCAAAATGATATGACTCTAATATATTCAGCACTCTTCAGAATCTCTGAGTAACTCTAACACCATTAGAGCATTTGAAAAGAAAATCAGTGAATTCAATCAAGAAATACAAACTTACTAATTCAGAGATTAAATAAAAAAATAACATACAATTATGTTTAAGTTTTAAGATGGTCTTTTTTCCTTAGGCTTCTGAGGTCCAGGATCATTTAGTAAGATTACATGTGATGACCAAGTATACTGGGTATGTATGAAATAAAGAGTAAGCTTTTATTGATAGAAGACCATCTTGCTTTGTTTAGGATACTGTACACAGTGTATGTTGATGGTAGTTTTGGAAGCATGACTTAAATTAAATATTCTCTAGTGATATAATTATAGCTTATAGCTCCAGCTTATCCAGATATACAAATACTCTCACAAAATTTAAGTTTTTTATCTCAAATTAAAATTTAATGAAATAATGCTATTGATGGAAACCAGGAGCAGGGGCTCTAAAATTTTTTTCTTTAACAACTTCACCCAATGATAAAGTCAGAACTGATTGGTAAACTTAAGGTAAAATTTTCAGTTTCAAGTTCTAACTTCAGGTTGGGGCAAAATAATAATGAATGAATTCCTGATACTAAATCATTAGACCTGAAAAATAAGAGAAGCCAAAAGAAATTGAAAGTGAATGAAGCAAATCGGGAAATAACAAGTGCTTCTGCTTCTTGATTCTCCGAATCACTCCACTATTCCCATAGTTGTACTCCCACTGTGTTCAAATGAGACAAATATACAATTACTGGTTACTCACATTACTATCCAACTCTTGAGATTTCTCAATGAAAAACCATTCTAAACCCCCTTCAAATAAACAGTAAATTAGAAATGTGGAGTTTCAACTTTAAAGCAATAGGAAAGGAGGATTGTTAGCATATATATAAAGAAAGGCCTAGAAGTGTTTATTAAAAATAACAGAGTGATTAAAGTGTTAAGTTGTGATGTAAGATTTCTATTGCTTTATTAAAAATACTTCAGGTTGGGCACAGTGGCTCACGCCTATAATCCCAACACTTTGGGAGGCCAAGGCAGGAGGATCACTTGATGCTAGGAGTTTGAGACCAGCCCTGGCAACATAGCAAGATCCTGTCTCTATATAAAACAAAACAAAAATTTCAATATATCATAGAATTATTTATAGATTTTGTTACTAGTAAAAGGAATGAAAGACACACTATTTTACTTTTGGTACTTTTTTTACATTTAAAAACATTTAAAATTTTTAAAATATTTACAAATCAGAAGCAGCTACAGACTATAATCAATGTCATTTTACTTTCCCCTTATTCAGAAAAAATAAGTAAAATAATAAATTTCTAGCTTCCCAGGGTTGAAAAGTGCCTTAAAGGTTACGTTATCTAAATTCTCACTGAATACATTAATCTTCTCTGCCACATCCAAATGTTTGAACACCTCTCACTTCAGAGACCAAAAAAAGCTAGCAATTTGAGTAATTTAATTAAACTTTTACATGACTTTCTTGGAATTCTTTTTCCCTATATTAAATCAGTGACATTATCATTTACACCTATTTGTCCTTTACTAAACTCAACCCCATGGCTAAATGGCAGTACTTGAAATATTGAAAGACAGCTCTCATTAACACATGAATGGTTCTCAGTCATGCTTCCTGTTGCATGGCTGAAAGTCCTGAAGTCATCTCAGTCTTTCTCATCTGGGCATGTTACTATGTGTCAGTTAACACTGTAACCTTTTAAAGGGAGAACACACAGTGCCTGAATGCCTGATATTGAACAGAACACTAGTCATGGTTCTGGACTATTCATTATCCATACATTAGAAAATGACACAGAGCCTTTGATAATCACACTGTTGACTTTATTCTTCAGCCATTTTTACTCACACAGCATTTAAGGTGCATCTTCCAAATAACAGCAATATTTGAATCATGATAAAAGTATTAGATTTTCTGGGCCCTTGTTTGACAATTTGCAGTATCTTAGTAAGTTTATAGGGTGGAATAAGGCCTAACTTGTCATTTTTTTCTTCACACATCTGTAATCCTACTATAGCATTCATGTATCATTACCTTCTATCTATGAATTTGATTATCATTATTTAAGTATTCTTTCAATCATCTACGAATTTGATTATCATTATTTAAGAATTATTTCCCAATTCATTAATAATGTAAAAGAGGAGAGAGCCTGATGCCCTCCACTAGAGAACTCCTTTGAGAATGAAAAGGATACATTATTTAAACATCACTGACATCAACAAAGTTATACTTATTTTTCTACATTTGTAAGAGCATCATAAAATAGTTTGTCAAATGCCATGTTTTTCTGCCCATTAAGAAACAACATCTAACTAGCTGTTTCTTTCAGTCCTATAGTGATCATTATAATATACTGCATTCATAGTTATTTAAATTCCTACCTAAAAATTAATAACAAACTTATTTTGGCCTCATTGCTTTAAATCTATCTACTACCAATCCTCACATATTATTCAATGATACATGAAGCCTGTGCACACTCACACACATAATTATGAATGAATTTATGTTACCTTAATCTTATGTAAGCCCAGGAAATTTAGTATTATATGGCTACATAAGCTAAAGTTAGAACGGAGTTTCAGATAATTTTATTCTTTGCAATTTCACAACAAGCTTCAAATTGCCAGGCGACATATTATCACATATGTATTGTGAACTCAGTGTAATAAACAACTTTGATCTTTCACTAGGGTGATAACTGGAGAAAGCTAATTAGCAACATTTGCAGATTTGTGTTGCTCTAATCTAACTTCATTTCTTGGCCAGGTGGTTGAAAAACAAGAAAAACTGATTTCTTAACATCTGTGCTTACGTTCATAGCAACATTGGCTTGACTCCCAAGTTTTAAAAAATGACCACACTTACCTTTCTTCCTGCTAAAAGCACGGTTCATGATGAGGATCAGCCAAATAAATGTTCAGTTCCACACCTTATATCCTGTAAAAGTGACAAAATATTAAAACATAAATGAAGGACTGTTGACTGACCTCTCTTTTGCTAATGTGGTTTTAATTACAAAGCCTTTTTAAATTTTTAAAAATATTTACAAATAGTATTCTATAATGCTTCAAAGGACATTGGGTAAGAAAAAACACAAGTACTTAATAATGTGAGTGGCAAAAGCAGATAGGAACAGAAATTCCTCCAAAGTTCTTCAATTTTGTCTTTTTTCTATTATACATCCATCATAAACTATATTTATTTGCAAACTTAAGGAGAAGAAAAATCGATACTTTTTCCTCAGCTTGTTGATAAGAGGTGTGTATATAAACACTTGATTTTTTATTTAACTGAGGCCCAGAGAAGTTTCATGTCTATTACAAAGTCACAAAGACAGGTGATACACTAGGAGCAGTGGTTAAAACCATAGGATAAAATTACCTACCAATTAAGATTGTTTTACACATTAGGAAACATACGAAAGTTCCTGGCACAGTATCCAGCACATACTGAGCTCAGAAAATATTAGCTACTCTCTTTGTGTTAGATACAGCATGGGATCCAAATTTAGTGCTCTTTTTATATGCATTATTTATCCATCAAAGAGGTCCTCTTAATACCTGTTGTGTAGTGTATTCACTATGAGGGTTACACATCAAATTCGGCAGCTTAGGTAAAGGACTTTATGCACTGTTGTTCAATTGAGATCTTTCAATTTTATATATTTAATGACTTCATGTACAAAACAACAATAACAAAAAGTTTTCTGGAGTAATTCCCTCAGAGACTCAGAGACAATTCACATTAAGGTCTGAGAAGAAAGTTACGATTAAATATTTATTGGCACTGCATTTTAATCTATATTTGGGGTCCATAAAATAGTTAATCTTACAGATACAACACTCAGACGTAACTCTGCTGCTCTAGCAACAAAGTATTCATGAATTGATATTAAGATAGCCTTTCACTTCTACTTTATCTTCTATGAGGACTAGTGTTACAGGTATATTACAGGGTAACAAATTTTTTTTAGAATTAAAATATTTTGCTATTTTTCAAAAATTGGCATTTTTTTCATTTTTTAGAATTCAACCACAGTAAATAAAACTGTTTAATAATGTTCTTCCTTGATAACCTAGAGACCTGCTTCAACAGAAATCAAAGGAAACTTATGTGTTCAGTGTAAGAGACCAATTTGGTGTGCTTCCATCTGCAGGTGGCAAGACAGTAACTGAACTCAGGGTAAAGCTTTCCTCACTCTCTGCCCACTGTTGCCTAGAGATCTCAGCTGATAGAGATAAATTCACAAGAGACCAAAAGCTTTGCATGATTCTGGAAATAGCTTCCCCCATTCCACTCTAAGACTCAAAGTCTGACCACCACTTCCTGCTAGGAGATCTTCGTAATTTTATCATATTCTTTATTCCTAAGTATGTCAGTCAACACAAGCAGCTCAGGTTACTCTCATCACTCAGAATCTAATTCTAATGCATTACATTCTGTAATCACATCTTTCACTTCTCCTATCATCTGGAAACATTTCACTGTGTCATCTGGCATTCACAGTAAATCATTATCAAAATGCACTCAGCGTTTTTTCTAAAGATTTTATCCTCTCTGCCACTCTTACTGAAACCTAGTTGTTGCCTGAGCAAACTAGTTCTACTGCAGTCCTTTCAAGAGGCTGGCTGTTTATCTCCCACACATATTATACCAACAGACCAAGAAATGATGCATTTTCAATTATTGTACTTCTCTTTTTTTTCAAAACCCTTAATTTCTTTGAGGATTTTGCCATCAGACTATATATATACATAATAGAATATAACACAACAGAGAATATAATATATTTGGTATCATTTCAAAAGTTACTTTTCACCTATATCTTAACAGACCTGGTTATTTATTGAGCATATCCTGAAGAAATAAGGAAAAAATTTTTAAAAATTAGTAGAAAAAGAATATAATATATGCAAATGTAAAATTTGTCTTCTCTGGAAAAATAAAGTAACAAAATACTATGAAGTTTATTAATCAGCAGACCAAATTTAGTATACCTCTGCACTACTCAAATGTCATCACCATGAGGTGGACATCTTCAACAAAAGAAGATTGTGAAATATAAAAAAGGAGTTTAATACTACATGATTAAAAAATTCATAAAATTAAATAATAGTGTGACTTTTAAATTAAGAAAAATAAAATATAAACAACTTGGGGACATATAAATAGAACAAGAATAACAAAAAAAACCTTTCACATAATTATATAAAGTTCATTTGAGCAAACATGGAGGATATATGACATGACAATACTATGACTCTAAAACACCAAAAGCACTTTTGCTTGCTCAAAAAATGCATAGATACAAATGTCAATATATATCAGATAAGTCATTCTTTCGAAATAAACTATAATTTAACTATCCAAACACCACTTGTTAGCATTTTATTTGATCCACTGTGCACTCTACACTGTTTTTGTAAAACACATCTTACAACTCCACCAGAAAACATGTAGATATTAGCTACTTTGTTCAGTACCCCAATGTGTATAATACAATACATGACAGTACGTTGGCATTCAATATACTATTTATTATACGTATTAATAATGCATATTTTAATGTACTTTTATAATTGAAATAAAATACATAGTTAAAATTTTAATGTTAGTAAGTTAAGAAATACAATTCTATGTAAATTGACTTTATCTCAATTTATGGTGTAACATAAATCCTCCTTTTTAGAGAAACTTTTCACAAATACTGTTTTAGTAACTACAAATACATGTATGAATCATTTCCCTAGTAAAACGTTACTTTGGGGAGGCAGAACAAGATGGCAGAATAGAAGGTTCCACTAATTGTCTCCCCAACAAAGACATCAATTTAACAACTATCCAAACAAACAAACAAACAAACAAATGCACCTTCACAAGAATCAAACATCAGATGAGCACTCACAGTGCCTGGTTTTAACTTTGTATCACTGAAAGAGGCACTGAAAAGGTAGAAGGAACAGTTTTGAATCACCAGCATCACTACTCCCCTACCCTCCAGCAGGAGCATTTCTGAGTGCTGGGGAAGGGAGACCACAGCAATTGTAAGGCATTCAACTCAGTGTTATCCTGTTATAGCAGAAAGCAAAACCACACCAAACTCAGCTGACCCCCGGCCATGGAGGGAGCCTTTAAAACTGCCTTAGCCAGAGGGATATGTCTGATCCCAGCTGTCGAAACTTTAGTTACCACAAGCCTCGCCACTGTGGGCTAAAGTGTTCTGGGGCTCCAATTAAACTGGAAAGGCAATCTAGGTCACAAGCAATGCAAGTTTTAGTTAAGTCCGAGTGATGAACTGGGCCCAGAGCCAGTAGACTGCTGGGGCACATGACCTACTGAGACACAAGCTGAGACAATTAAGCTCCAAAAGAGACCCCTTCTTTCCACTCAAGGAGAGAAGAGGGAAGAGTGGAAAGGACTCTGTCTTTTGCAGCTTGGATAGCAGTTCAGTCCCAGCAGGGTAGGACATCTGTCAGAGTTATCAGGTACCTGTTCCAGGCTCTAGCTCCAATACAACATTTCTAGACACCTTGCACCAGAAGATAATCCTTTGCCTTGAAACGAAAAACTCAGTACTAGTAGCCTTCATTACCTACTAACTGAAGAGCCCTTGGGCATTGAATAAGTGGCAGTAATACTCAGGTGGTACATTGAGAAACTTGGGTGAGACTCTGAGGCTTGCTGGCTTCAAATGAGACTTAGCACATTCTCAACTGTGGTGGCTATGGGGTAAGATTCCTTCAGCCTGAGAAAAGTGGAGGGAAAAGTAAAGGGGACTTTGTCTTGCACCTAGATACCAGCTCAGCCACAGTGGGGCAGAGAACCAACTGGTCTCTTGGGGTTGCTGATTCCAAAACTGGGCTCTTGCACAACATTTTTGGACCTGTCCTTGGCCACAGGAGAGTCCACTGCCCCGAAGGGTGAGTCTCAGGACTGGCAAGATTCACCACAAGCTGACTAAAGAGCCCATGGACCTGAGGGTAACATCAGCAGTAGTCTGGCAGTACTCACCATGGGCCTGTAGTGACAGTTGCCATGGGGTGAGGCATACCTTCCTTCGGAAAGGGGCTGAAAGAATGAGAAGGACTGTGTCTTGTGGTTTCAGTTCAGCCACAGTACAACAGAACACCAGAAAGACTTCTGTAGTTTTTGACTCTAGTTCATGGCTTCCAATAGGCAACTCTGGACCTGCCTGGGGCCTGGGATAACACAGTGCCCTGAATGGAAGGACAGAGGCCTAGCTGGCTTTGCCACCTGCTGATTGTAAAGCCCCAGGGTCTTAGAAGAAAACAGGCAATAGTCAGGGGTTACAGCAGGTCTTGGGCAAGAACCAGTGCTGTTCTGGCTTCTCGTCTCACCCAACACAGTCCAGGGGGTGGGCTGAGGGGTGCTTGTGTCACTCCACCCCACTTCAGGTGGTTCAGAACAGAGAGACAGAGAGAGAGAGAGAGAGAGAGAGAGAGAGAGGCCCCATTTGTTTGAAAGAAAAAGAAGAGAAGAAGGGAAGAGGCCAAGTCTTTGCATGGTGATCTGGAGAATTCTTTCAGATCTTGTCCAAGACCATCAAGGCAGTATCTCTATGAGTCTCTAAGAACCACAGCATTACTGGGCTTGGGGTCCCCCCTAAAGCAGATACAGCTTAGATCACAACATCCAAGTCTTTTTGAAAATCTGAAAAGCTTTTTCAAGGACAGTTACAAACAAGTGCAGACTGCAAAGACTACAATAAATACCTAACTCTTCAATGCCCAGACACAGATGATCATCTATAAGTATTAGGACAATCCAAGTAAGCATGACCTCACCAAATAAACTAAATCAGGCACGAGAAAACAATCCTGGAAAAACAGGGATGTGTCACCTTTCAGACAGAGAATTCAAAATAGCTTTGTTGAAGAAACTCAAATAAATTCAAGCTACCACAGAGAAGGCATTCAGAATCCTATTAGATAAATTTAAGAAAGAAATTGCAATAATTAAAAAGAATCAAGCAGAAATTCTGGACCTGAAAAATGCAATGGGCATAGTAAAGAACACATTAGAGTCTTTTAATAGCAAATTTGACCAAATAGAAGAAAGAATTAATGAGCTTGAAACCAAGCTATTGAAAAATACATGGTCAGAGGAGACAAAAGAATAAAAGAAGTAAAAAGAATGGAGAATGCCTGCGGAATCTAGAAAATAGCCCCCAAAGGGCAAATCTAAGTGTTACTTGGCCTTAAAGAAGAAACAGAGAAAGAGATAGGAGTGTAAAGTTTATTCAAAAGGGTAATATCAGAAAACTTCACAAACCTAGAGAAAGACAGCAATATCCAAGTACAAGAAGGTTATACAACACCAAGCAGATTTAACACAAAGAAGACTATCTCAAGGTCATTAATAATCAAACTCCCAAAGATCAAGGATAAAGACAAGATGCTAAAATCAACAAGAGAAAGGAAACAAATAACATACAATGGAGTTCCAATACATCTGGCAGCAGATTTTTCAGTGGAAACCTTATAGACCAAGAGAGACTGTCATGACATATTTAAACTGCTAAAGGAAAAAAATTCTTTTATCCTACAATAGTATATACAGTGAAAATATCCTTTAAACATAAAGGAGACATAAAGATTTTCCCAAACAATAGCTGAGTTATTTCATCAACACCAGACCTGTCCTAGAATAGATGCTAAAGCAAGTACTTTAGTTGGAAAGAACAGAATGTTAATGAGCAATAAATAATCACCAAAGATACAAAACTCACTGGTAATAGTAAGAACACAGAAAAACAGAAAATTGTGACACTGTAACTGTGGTATGTAAACTACTCTTAAGTAGAAAGACTAAACCATGAAACAATCAAAAATAATAACTACAACAACTTTTCCAGACATAGTACAATAAGACATAAATGGAAATTTAAGAAGTTTAAAAAGCAGGGACATAGTTAAGATGTAGAGTTTTTATTTCATTTCTTTTTACTTGTTAGTTGGTTTATGTAAACAGTCTTAAGTTGTTATCAGATTAAGATAATTTGTTATAAAGTAGTACTTGCAAGTCTCGTGGTAACCTCAAACCAAAAAACATACAAGAGATACACAAAAAATGAAAAGCAAAAAACTAAATCATATCACCAGACAAAAACTCCTTCAATAAAAGGAAGACAGGAAGGAAAGAAAAAAGGAAGAGAAGATCACAAAACAACCAGATAACAAATAATAAAATGGCAGGAGTAAGTCCTTAGTTATCAATAATACCATTGAATCTAAATGGACTAAACTCTCCAATCAAAAGACATAGAGTGGCTAAACAAGGGGGGCGGGGGGCAGTGGGGGGACGAGTCATTGATCTGTTGCCTACAAGAAACACACTTCACCTATAAAGGCACTCATAGACTGAAAATAAAGGTATAACGCTATTCCATGCCAATAGAAGCCAAAAAAGAGTAGGAGTAGCTATATTTATTTCAGATAAAATAGATTTCAAGGCAAAAACTGCAAAAGGAGAAAAAGAAGGTCACTATATAATAATGAAGTGGTCAATTCAGCAAGAGGATATAACAATTTTAAAAATATAGAGTTAGACTCCAATATAATAATAGCTGGAGATTTCAACATTCCACTTTTAGCACTAAACAGATGTTCCAGACAGAAAATTAACAAAGAAACTTTAAACTTAATCTACACTCTAGACAAAATGGAAGTGACAGATATTTACAGAACATTTAAGTGGTTGCAGAACACACATTATTTTCCTCAGACCATGGATCATTCTCAAGGGCAGACCATATGTTAGGTCAAAAAACAGTTTAAAACATTCAAAAAACTGAAATAATATCTAGCATCTTCTCTGACCAAAACTGAATAAAACTAGAAATCAATAACAAGAAGAATTCTGAAAACTATACAAATATATGAAAATTAAACAACATGCTCCAGAATGATGAGTGGGTTGTGAAGAAGTTGAGAAGGAAATTGGAAATTTTCCTGAAACAAATGACAGTGGAAACACAGTATACGAAAACCTATGGAATACAGCCAAAGCAGTACTGACAGGGAAGTTTATAACCATAAGTGACTCCATCAAAAATGAAGAAAAGCTTCAAATAAACAAACAAATGATACATCTTAAAAATTAGGAAAACAAGAGCAACCCAAACTCAAAATTAGTAAAGAGAAAATATCCAAAGAAATCAAATCTGACACAAAAGGAGATTGTACAACAGACATTCAGCAGACATTCAAAGGATCATTCATGGCGACTATGAGCAACTGCGTGCCAATAAAATGGAAAAATCTAGAATAAATGGACAAATTCCTAGAAACATAAAGTGTATCAAGACTGAACCAGGAAGATATTCAAAACATAAACAAATCAATAACAAGTGACAAGATCAAAGCTGTAATAAAGTTTAACAGTAAAGAAAACCCTGGGACCTGATGACTTCACGGGTCAATTCTACCAAACATTTAAAGAACTAATACCAATACTAACCAAAGTATTCCAAAAAATAGAGGAGGAGAGAATACTTCCAAACTCATTCTATGAGACCAGTACTACCGTGACTCTAAAACCAGACAAAGGCACATCTGAGAAAAAGAAAACTATAAGCCAATATCACTAATGAATACTGATGTAAAAATCCTCAACAAAGTACTAGCGAACTGAATTCAACAATACATTAAAAATATCATTCATCATGAATCCCAAGTGGGATTCCATCTCCGGGATGAAAGAATGGTTCAACATAGGCAAATCAATCAGTGTGCTATATCATACAAACAGATCAAAGGATTAAAAACCATATGATCATCTCAATAGATGCTAAAAAAGCATTTGATAAAATTCAACATCTTTCATGATAAAAACCATAAAAAATGAGTATACAAGAAACATACGTCAACATAATAAAAACCATATATGACAGACCCACAGCTACTATCATACTAAATGAAGAAAAACTGAAAGCCTTTCCTTTGAAATCTGGAACACAACAAAGATGCACACTTTCACTACTGTTATTCACTCTCTCTTGCTTCTGCTCACACCATGTGAGATGCCTTACTCCCCCTTTGCCTACCGCGATGACTGGAAGTTCCTGAAGCCTCCCCAGAATCAGAAACCACTATGCCTCCTGTACAGCCTGCAGAACCGTGAGCCAGTTAAACCTCATTTCTTTATAAATTACCCAGTTTCAGGTATCTTTATATAGCAATGTGAGAATAGATTAATGCACTTGTGATCCCAGAAAAAAAGCAAAAAAGAAATTATCCCACACCTTTGTGTTCCAGAAACAGCTTCTTGCAAGGAACTCTTCCCCATATGACTTAGATGAGATGTAGGATACTTCCCTTGTGTACTTATCATCTATGATAGAGTCTTCATTTGATTGACTCACTTATTTTTCATACCTCTTAAAATGTTTATTTAGTATCTCATACATCATTATGCCTAAAAACAAAGGGAACGATATTTGTAAATGAGGAAAAAAATAAGTTATCACTAAGTGAACCACATGGAAAATATTAGTAGGAAATACAATAGCTGAGATTTTTTAAAGCAATGATAAATGGCCTAAATAGGAGAACTGTGTGTAAAGTTTACAGATATATTACTGAGTTCAAAGATAAAGTGGAGAGATTCTCCTAGGTGACTACAAAAAAGTAAAGAAATATACCAAATAAATACCAAGATATATGAAATAAAACTGCCAAAATCTTGATACTGAGATTACCATAGAGAAAAATATAAACAAAGAGGAGGGTATAACTGAAAAAATTATGAAGAGATATTTCAGAGAATAAAAAAAGATTATGAAAAATCTCAAACTGTAAGTTTTCAGCATGTTATCATAAAATTAAGAATATTACAGGCAGAAAGAAAATATGCAACACTTCCAGGCAGAAAGAGAAGGTTGCCTCAATAGCAGCAAGAACTCTCTACTCTTTGTTCCAGTTTAATTCCAGATCTTTCCAACCCCTGAGATTTAGCATTATTATCCTCCTAACTCCAACTCTTGAAAATAATGAGAGACTTCTCTTTTAACTTTTGCCACAAACTTTTGTTTTTTTCAACTGTGTCATGTCCTCAGACCCTTTGACAGTCTTGCTTGATTTATATTTCTAAGGGAAACCTGACCAGTCTAATTGATAGATGAATATTGAAGGTAACAAAAAGAAATTCAAGGACAGCTGCTACTTTTTTTTCCCTTCTTAAATGAGTGAATCATAGTGCCATATATTAAGAAAGGGACACTTGGGAAAAGCAAAGTTTGAAAGGCAGAATTTAAGACTTCTGTTTTGAAGCCTTTCCTTATTAGTATAGTGGTGAGTTTTCCTACCTGTCAAGACTTCTGTTTTGGATATGTTAGTTCTGAGATACCTACCAGACATTGAAGATGAGATGCTGAGTTAGTAGTTGGATATATGAGTCATGGTCTGGTAGGTAGGATAGGAATAGAGATACAAAGTAACCAGCTTGCACATGATGAGATTAGTTAAGAAGTATATGTAAATAGATAAACGATAATTGAGCCTAAAAGCATGCCAAATTTATGAAGGAGGCAGAATAAGAAGAGCAAGTTAGAGATAGACAAAAAATAGTCATCGCCTGTAATCTCACTTTGGGAGGCTGAGGCAGGAGGATCATGAGGTCAGGAGATAGAGACCATCCTGGCTAACATGGTGAAACCCCGTCTCTACTAAAAATACAAAAAAATTAGCTGAGCATGGTGGTGGGTGCCTGTAGTCCCAGCTACTCAGGAGGCTGAGGCAGGAGAGTGGCGTGAACCCAGGAGGCAGACCTTGCAGTGAGACGAGATCGCACCACTGTACTCCAGCCTGGGCAACAGAGCGAGACTCTGGGGGCAAAAAAAAAAAAAAAAAGCAGCCACTGAGGTCAAATAAAAACCCGCAAAGTGTGCTTTCTGGCATCCAAATGAAGTATGTTTTTATTAGGAGAAAAAAAATGATTTAATGATATTGAGAGCTCTACAAAGAGAAAGCCTGAAAAATGACCATTAGTTTCAGAACATGGAGATAATCGGTGACCTTTGCATCGCACTTTCCGAAGACAGGGACTAAAATAGCCTGACTGGGGAGAGGGGTAGATCAAAATGGCAAAATAGAAGGCTCTCCCAATTGTCCCCCCAGTGAGGACACCAAGTGAACAACTATCTACACACACACACACACACACACCCCCCTTCATATGAACCAAAAATAAGGTGAGCACTCACACTACCTGCTTTTACCTTCATACCGCTGAAAGAGGCACTGGAAAAAGTCTTGAATCTCAGACCCCATCCCTCCTCCATCCCTCAGTAGAGGCAACCCTGCTCAGAGAGGCAGCCTGGTGTTTCTGAGAACATTGTTGTGCACTGGGGAGAGGAAGAACTAGCAATTCTGAGGCACTGAACTCAGTGCTGCCCTTGTTAATAGCAGAAAGCAAAACCAGACCAAATTCAGGTAAAGCTAGCCTAAGGAGAGAGAATTTAAATAAGCCCCATAAAAAGGGGAATTGCCAATCCCAGTGTTTGGAACTTCAGCTCCCCCAAGCCTTGCCATCATGAGCTAAAGGGCTCTGAACCCAGTCAGTGGACTGAGGGAAAGAGGAGGTCATGACCTACTGAGACACCAGTCAGGACTGGTAAGGGACTGTTGGCATCACCCTTCCACTAACCTCAGGCTGCATAGCTTGTGGATCCAAAAGAGACCCCTTCCTTCTGCTTGAGGATCAGAGAGGGAAGAGTGTGGAGGACTCTATCTTACCTCTTGGATACCAGCTCAGGCACAGCAGGATAGGGCACCAGTCAGTCTTATGGCCCCTGTTCAGGCCTTAGCTCCCTGATGACATTTCTAGAAACACCATGTACCAGAAGGAAACCTACTGCCTTGAAGGGAAGGACTCAGTCATGGCAAGATTTGTAACGTGCCAACAAAAGAATAACCAGAATAATAACCAGAAGCAATACCTAGGTACTACATCAAAAACATTGGGTGAGACTCTGAGACTTACTGGCTTCAGATGAGGCTCTGTACATTCCCAGCCGTGGTGGTTACAGGGTGAGACTCCTTATGCTTGAGAAGTGGAGGAAAAAGTAAAGGGGACATTGTCATGCATCTTAGGTACCAGCTCAGCCACAGGGTGGTAGAGCATGAAGTGGGATCTGAGGTCCCTGACTCCAGGACTTGACTCTTGGATGGCATTTCTGGACCTGCTCTGGAGAAGAGAGGAAGCCTACTGCCATGAAGGTTGAGTCTCAGGCTTGACTGAATTCACTAGAAGCTGATTAAATAGCCCTTAGGCCTTAGGGAACATTGGCGGTAGTCTGGCAGTATTCCCCATAGGCCTGAGGTGGCAGTGGCCACATGGTGAGGCTCTTCTGCCTTTGGAAAGGGGAGGCAAAAATGGGAGGACTGCATCTCATGATTTGAGTTGCCAGCTCAACCACAGTATAATAGAACAACAAATGGACTTGTAAGGTTTTTGACTCCAGCCTCTGGCTCCCAGGTGGCACCTCTGAACCCATCTAGGTCCTGGGGCAACTCACCACCCTAAAGGAAAGAATACAGGCCTGGCTGGTATTGCCACTTGCTGATTGTAGAGCCCCAGAGCTTTGAGCAAAAATAGGCAGTAGCCAGGGAGTGATTACAGCAGTCCTTAGGTGAGAACCAGTGCTATGCTGGCTTCAGGTCTGACCCAGTGCAGGCTATGGGTGGTGCCTACGGGGTGATGTGTCACTCTATCCTCTGCTCCAGGTGGCTCAGAATACAGAGAGGGACTTTGTTTGGGAGAAAGTAAGGGAAGAGAACAAAAGTCTCTGCCTGGTAATCCAGAGAATTCTTTGGAATCTTGACCTAGACCATCAATACAGTACCTCTATGAGTCTATAAGAACCACAGCATTAAAGAACTTGAGGTCCCCCATAAAGAAGATACAGCTTAAATCACAACACCTAAGTCATTTTGAATATATGGAAAGCCTGCCCAAGAAGGATGCATACAAACAAGCTCAGATTGTGGAGACTACAATAAATACCTAATTCATCAATGGCCAGACACATGAACATCTACAAGTATCAAGATGATCCAGGAAAAGATGACCTCACCAAATGAACTAAATAAGGCATCAAGGAATAATCCTGGAGAAACAGAGATAAGTGACCTTTGAATTCAGACAGAGAATTCACAATATCTGAATGAAGAAAACTTAAAGACAGTCAAGATAACACAGAGAAGGAATTCAAAATTTGATCAGATAAATTCAACAAAGACATTGAAATAATTAAAAAGAATCAAGCAGAAATTCTGGAGCTGAAAAATGCAAATGTCATATCAAAGAATGCATCAGTCTTTTAATAGAAGAATTGATAAAGCAGAGGAAAGAATTAGTGGGCTTGAAGACAGCCTATTTGGAAGTACATAGTCAGAGGAGAAAAAAGAAAAAAGAAAAAAACAACAACAATGAAGCACATGGACAGCATCTAGAAACGTGCAACAGGGCAAATCTAAGAGTTATTAGCCTTAAAGAGGAGGTAGAGAAAAAGATAAAACTAGAAAGGGATAATAACAGAGAACTTCCTAAACCTTGAGAAATATATCAATATCCAAGTAAAAGAAGATTATAGAACACCAAGGAGATGTAATCCAAAGAAGACTGCCTTAAGGCATTTAATCAAACTCCCAAAGGCCAAGGATAAAGAAAGGATGCTAAAAGTAGCAAGAGAAAAGAAACAAACAACACAAAATTGAGTTCCAACACATCTGACAGCAGACTTTTCAGTGGAAACTTTACAGACCAGGATAGCATGGCATGACATAATTAAAGTGCTGAAAGAAAAAATATTTTTTCCTAGAATATATCTGGCAAAAATACCTTTCAAACTTGAAGGAGAAATAAACACTTTACCAGACAAACAAAAGCTGAGGGATTTCATCAACACCAGACCTTTCCCACAAGAAATGCTGAAGGGAATACTTAAATCAGAAAGAAAAGTATGTTAATGAGCAATAAGAAATCACTTATTATTTCAATTTTTTGAATGTTTTAAGACTTGTTTTGTGACCTAACATACGGTCTATCCTTGAGAATGTTTCATGTGCTGCAGAACAGAATGTGTATTCTGCAGCAATTTGATGAAATGTTCTGTAAATACCTGTTAGCTCCATTTGGCCTAGAGTACAAAACTCAATGGGAATAGTAAGAACACAGAAAAACAGAAACTATTAAAACACTGTAATCAGTTTATGAACTACTCTAAAGTGCAAAAACTAAACAATGATCCAATCAAAAATAATAACTACAACAGTTTTTCAAGAAAAATGGAACAATAAGATGTAAGTAGTAACAAAATGTTAAAAGAAAACAGGGGTATGAAGTTATGGCATCAAGTCTTCATAAGTTTTCTTTCCTTGTTTGTTTATGAAAATGATGTTAAGTTGTTATCAGCTTAAAATAATGGGTTATAAGATGGTATTTGCAAGCTTCATGGTGACCTCAAAGCAAAAAAATATATAATGAATATACAAAAATAAAAAAACAAGAAACTAAATCGTATCACCAGACAAAATCATCTTCAATAAAAGGAAACCAGGAAGAAACTGTAAGAAAAGACAAAGAAGTTCACTATATAATAATGAAGGTGTCAATTCAGCAAAAGGATATAATAATTTTAAATATATATGCACCCAACACTGGAGCACCCAGATATATGAAGCAAATATTATTAGAGCTAAAGAGACACACTCCAATCCAATAATAGCTGGAGACTCCAACACATGACTGTAAGCGTTGGAAATATCCTCCAGACAGAAAATAAACAAAGAAAATTCAAACTTAATCTGCACACTAGGCCAAATGGAGCTAACAGGTATTTACAGAACATTTCATCAAATTGCTGCAGAATACACATTCTGTTCTGCAGCACATGAAACATTCTCAAGGATAGACCATATGTGAGGTCACAAAACAAGTCTTAAAACATTCAAAAAAATTGAAATAATATCAAGCATCTCTTCAGACTACACTGGAATAAAAGTAGAAATCAATAAGAGAAAATTTGGAAACTATATAAAGACATAAAAATTACACAATATGCTCCTGAATGATCAATGTGTTAATGAGGAAACTAAGCAGAAAGTTGAAAAATTTATTTAAACAAATGATAATGAAAATACAACATACTCAAGCACACAGGATACAGCAAAAGCAGTACTAAAAGGGAAGTTTATAGCTGTGACTCCAACAAAAAAGAAAAACTTCAAATGAATAATGTAATCATGCATCTTAAAGAACTAGAAAAACAAGAACCAACCAAACCCCAAATCAATAGAGGAGAAGAAATGATAAAGATCAAACAGAAATAAATAAAATTAAAATGAAGAAAACAATATAAAAAATCAATGAAAGAAAAGGTTATTTTTTTAAAGTTAAATAAAATTGATAAACCTTCACCCAGACTAAGAAAAAATAGAGACAATGCAAATAAAAGCAGAGATGATAAAGAAAATTTTACAACTGCTACCCCAGAAATTCAAAGAATCATTAGTGGCTACTATGAGCTACTATGTCTAGAAGAAATCGACAAATTCCTAGACACATACAACCTACCAATATTGAACCAGGAGGGAATTGAAAACCTGAATAGAGTGATAACAAGTAACAAGATTAAAGCCTTAATTAAAAGGTTCCCAGGGCTGGGCACAGTAGCTCAGCCTATAATCCGAGCACTTTGGGAGACTGAGGTGGGTGGATCACCCGAAGTCAGGAGGTTGAGTCCAGCCTGACCAACACGGAGAAACCCCATCTCTATGAAAAATACAAAATTAGTTGGGAGTGGTGGCGCATGCCCGTAATCTCAGTTAGTCGAGAGGCTAGGCAGGAGAATTGCCTGAGTTCATGAGGCGGAGGTTGCAGTGAGCCGAGACCATGCCATTGTACTCCAGCCTGGGCAACAAGAGCAAAATTCTGTCTCAAAAAAAACCCAAAACAAACAAACAAACAAACAAACAAACAAAAACAGGTTACCAGTAAAATGAAGCCCAGGACCCAATGGCTTCACTGTTGAATTCTACTATACATTTAAAGAAGAGCTAATATCAATCCTACTCAAACTATTTAAACTATTCGAAAAACAGAGGTGGAGGGAATACTTCCAAATTCATTCTATGAGGCCAGGATTATCCTGATAACAAAACCAGACAAAATACATCATAAATAAATGAACAAATAAATAAATAGATAAATAGAAAATAAAACTATAGGCCAATATCACTGATGAATATTGATGCAAAAATCCTCTACAAAGTGGTAGCAAACCAAATTCAACAATACATTTAAAAGATTATTCATCATGACCAAGTGGGATTTACCCTTAGGATGCAATAATGGTTTAACATATGCAAATAAATCAATGTGCTACACATCATACAAACAGACTGAAGGATAAAAACCATACGATCATTGCAATTGATGCTGAAAATTCGACATCCCCTCATGATAAAAATTCTCAAAAACTGGGCATAGAAAGAACATACCTCAATGTAATTAAAACCATATATGACAGACCCACAGCTAGTGTCATACTGAATGGAGAAAAACTGAAAGCCTTACCCCTGAAATCTGAACATAACAAGGATGCACACTTTCACCACTGTTATTCTACACAGTACTGGAAGTCCTAGCTGGAGAAATCAGACAAGAGAAAGAAATAAAGGGCATCCAAATTGGAAAGGAAGAAGTGAAACTATCTTTGTTTGCAGATGAAAGGATCTTATATTTGGAAAAACCTAAACACTCCACCAAAAAACAAACCAAAAAAACCATTAGAACTCATAAACAAATTCACTAAAATTGTAAAACACAAAAATCAACATACAAAAGTCAACAGGATTTTTATATGCCAACAGTAAACAATCTGAAAAAAAAATCAAAAAAGAATTCCCATTTACAATAGTCACAAATAAAATTAAATACCTAGGAATTAACTTAACCAAAGAAGTGAAAGATACCTATAATGAAAACTATAAAATACCAATGAGAAAAGCTAAAGAGAAGACCAGAAAATGCAAAGATATTCTATATTCGTGGGTTGGAAGAATCAATATTGTTAAAATGTACATACTACCCTAAAGCAATCTACAGATTCAATGCAATCCCTATCAAAATACCAATGACATTCTTCAAATAAATAGAATACAACTATCCTAAAATTTATATGAAACCACAAAAGACCCACAGTAGCCAAAGCTATCCTAAGCAAAAAGAACAAAAATGGAGGAATCATATTACCTGACTTCAAACTGTACTACAAAACAGCATAGTACTGTCATAAAAACAGACACATAGACCAATGAAACACAATAGAGACTTCAGAAATAAATTCACATACCTACAGTAAACACATTTGCTACAAAGGTGCCAAGAACATACACTGGGAAAAAGACAGTTTCTTCAATAAATGATGCTGGGAAAACTGAATATCTATATGCTGAAGAATGAAACTAGACCCCATCTCTTGCCACATACAAACATCAAATCAATATAGGCTAAGACTTCAAATTATGAAACTACTAGAAGAATACATTAGGAAAAACATCCAGGACATTGATTTGGGCAAAAATTTCTTTAGTAATAACCCACAAGTACAGGCAACTCAAGCAAAATGGACAAATGGTATCTCATTAAGTTGGAAAGCATTTACACAGCAAAGGAAACAATCAATGGGATAAAATATTTGCAAACTACCCACTTGACAAGGGATTAATAACCAGAATATGTAAGGAGCTCAAACAATGCTGTAGGAAAAAATCTAATAATCCGATTAAAATATGGGTAAAAATTTGATTAGCTAGTTCTCAAAATGAGACATAAAATAATAAATAAGCATATGAAAAGGATGTGTTTTCTGTAGCCTCAGAAAGTACATTCTTTTCCTTCCATTAAAATGGCTTATATCCAAAAGTCAGGCAATAAAAAATGCTGGTGAGAATGTGGAGAAAAGGAAACCCTCATATGCTGTTGGTGGAAATGTAAATTAATACAACCACTGTGGAGAACAGTTTGGAAGTTCCTCAAAATATTAAAAATAGAGCTACCATATGTTCCAGTAATCCCACTGCTATGTATGTACTGAAAAGAAATCAGCATGTCAAAGTGATAACTGCACTTCCATGTTTCTTGCAGCTCTGTTTACAATAGGCAAGAATTGGAAGCAATCTAAGTGTATCAACAGGTGAATGGATAAAAAGAAATGTGGCAGTTACACACAATGGAGTACTATTCAGCTGTAAAAAGAATTAGATACAGTCATTTGCAACAAATGGACGAAAATGGAAGTCATTATGTTCAGTGATATAGGCCAGGCACAGAAAGACAAACACCCCATGATCGTACTTATTTGTGAGATCTAAAAATCAAAACAATTTAACCTATGGAGGTAGAGGGTAGAATCATAGGTATCAGATATGGGAAGCAGAGTGTAGGGATGGGGGTGGAGTGCTGTGAGGGAGGTGGAGGGAGGTGGAGAGAATTAACAGGTACAAAAAAAAATTAGAATGAATGAATAAGACCTACCATTTGATAGCACAAAAAGATGTCTATAGTCAGTAGTAATTTATTTTGTTAAATAGCTAAGAGTATAATTAGACTGTTTGTAACACTAAGGATAAATGCTTGAGACGATGGATAGCCCGTTTTCCATGATGTAATTATTATGCACTGCATGCCTGTATTAAAACACTTCATGTACTCCATAAATATATATACATACTATGTACCCACAAAAATTAAAAATAAAAATAAAATAGACTGACTGGTGTGGGTAGATTTTTGCATTGTATTTTCAGAGGATAGCAGGCTAGAATAGCCTGACTGGTTGAAAGAAATGAAGAAAGGAAGTAGAGAAACTCAAGGAATTTTGCTTTAAATGGAAACAGAAATAAGCTAAGAAATGCAGGGTGACACAGACTCAAGACTAGACATTTTGGGGGAGCTACTGGATATATATTTATGCTGATGGGAAAATTATTTTAACAGGAGAAAACTGATGATACAGAAAAGAGAGCATAAATGCAAGAATAAATTATTTGAGAAAGTATGAGGGAATATGGTCAAAGAGAAGGCCCTGTCCTTAAATGAACAGAAGCAATTCATTCAGCATAAGAGAAGGGAAGGCTGACTCATGGAAACATATTAAAATACTTAATAGTTTGGTAGATTTGATGATAGGAAAATGTAGAATTTCCCTTCTAATTGCATGTATTTTCTCAGTTGAATAAAGAGTAGGTACTAGCTCTGAGTATGATGATGGGGGTATAAGGATTCAAGAACAGAAAAAGAGGGTTGTTCAGGCAGAAAATAGTCATCTCAAATAGATGAGTGAATGGAAGATGTAAGGAGGCTAAATTTCTGTACAATTATAATGACCTTATGATGACTGTAATCCAAATGTAAGATAACTAATAAACATGGTTATATGAGTTTGTGGGAATGCATGTGGAAGGGATTTGTTCCAGCCATATTGTTTGCTTAAGTAGAAGAGTGCATAGAAGAGTCTATTCCGAGGGTTGGAATTTTTCCACACAAGTAAGAAAGAAAAAAGGGCAAAGATGTCTTGATAAATTATATCCATATATTGAAACAAAATTTACCTTTGAAACTGATCCAGCCTTAGAAACTACATCAGCTATGTTCCTCTTCTTATTATATCCCTTTATTGTTCTGTATTAGTCCACTTCATGTTGCTTATAAAGAAATACCCAAGACTGGGTAATTTACAAGAGAAAGATATTTAATTGGATTCACAGTTCCACATGGTTGGGGAGGCCTCACAATCATGGCAACAGGAGGAGCAAGTCACATCCTGTGTAGATGGCAACAGGCAAAGAGAACTTGTTCAGGAAAACTACCATTTTTAAAACCATCAGATCTTGTGAGACTCATTCACTATCATGAGAACAGCACAGGAAAGACCCAGCCCCATAATCAATCACCTCCCAACAAGTTCCTCCCACAACATGTAGGAATTGTGGGAGTTACAATTCAAGATGAGATTTGGGTGGGGAAACAGCCAAACTATATCACTCGGCACCTGGCCACTCCCAAATTTCATGTCCTCACATTTCAAAACCAATCATGCCTTATTAACAGTCCCCCAAAGTCTTAACTAATTTCAGCATTAACTCAAAAGCTCACAGTCCAAAGTCTCATCTGAGGTAAGGCAAGTCCCTTCTGCCTATAAGCCTGTAAAACAAAAGCAAGCTAGTTACTTCCTAGATACAATGGAGGTACAGGTATTGGGTACATGTAACCATTCCAAATGGGAGAAACTAACCAAAACCAAGGGGCTACAGGCTGCATGCCAGTCTGAAATCTAGTGGGGTATTCAAATCTTAAACCTCCAAATGATCTGTTTTGATTCCATGTCTCACATCCAGGTCACGCTGCTCCAACAAACGGGTTCCCATAGTCTTGGGCAGCTCCACCTCTGCACCCTGTGGCTTTGCAGGGTACAGCCTCCCTCCCATCTGCTTTCATGAGTTGGCATTGAGTGTCTGTGGCTTTTCCAGGTGCATGGTACAAGCTCTCAGTGGGTATATCATTCTGGGGTCTGGAGGACAGTGGCACTCTTCTCATAGCTCCACTAGGTGGTGCCCCAGTAGGGACTCTGTGTGGGAACCCCCACCCCACATTTCCCTTCCTCACTGTCCTAGCAAAGGTTCTCCATGATGACCCCACTCCTGCAGCAAACTTTTGCCTGGGCATCCAGGCATTTCCATACATCTTCTAAAATCTAGGCAGAGATTCCCAAACCTGAATTCTTGATTTCTGTGCACTCGCAGACTCAACACCATGTAGAAGCTGCCAAGGCCTGAAGCTTGCACCCTCTGAAGCCACAGCCCAAGCTCTACATTAATCCCTTTCAGCAATGGCGGAGCAGCTGGGATGCAGGACACCAAGTCCCTAGGCTGCACACAGCACGGGGACCTCAGGCCCAGCCCACAAAACGAACTTTTCCTCCTAAGCCTTCCAGCATGTGATGGGAGAGGCTGTCTCAAAGGTCTCTGAGATGCCCTGGAGACATTTTCCCCATTGTCTTGGTGATTAACATTCGGCTCCTTATTAGTTATGCAAATTACTGCAGCTAGCTTGAATTTCTCCTCAGAAAATGGGATTTTCTTTTCTACTGCCTTGTCAGGCTGCAAATTTTCCAAACATTTAAGCTCTATTTTCCATTTGAAACTGAATGCCTTTAACAGCACCCAAGTTATCTCTTGAATGCTTTGTTGTTTAGAAATTTCTTCCGCCAGACACCCTAAATCATCTCTCTCAAGTTCAAAGTTCCACAAATTTCTAGGCAGGAGCAAAATGCCACCAATCTGTTTGCTAAAACATAACAAGAGTCACCAGTTGCTCCAGTTCCTAACAAGTTCCTCATCTTCACCTGAGACCAGCTCAGCCTAGACTTTATTGTCCATATGGCTATCAGCATTTTGGTCAAAGCTATTCAACAAGTGTCTAGGAAGTTCCAAACCTTCCCACATTTTCCTGTCTTCTTCTGAGCCCTCCAAACTGTTCCAACCTCTGCCTGTTACCCAGTTCCAAAGTTGCTTCCACATTTTCAGTTATCTTTTCAGCAGTGCCCCACTCTACTGGTACCAATTTACTGCATTAGTCCTTTTTCTCACTGCTAATAAACACATACCCGAAATTGGGCAATTTACAAAAGAAAGAGATTTAACTGGACTCAGTTCCACATGGCTGGGGAGGCCTCAAAATCATGGCAGAAGTCAAGGAGGAGCAATCACATCCTGTATGGGTGGTAGCAGGCAAAGACAGCTTGTTCAGGGAAACCCCCATTTTTAAACCCATCAGATCTCGAGATTCATTCACTATCATGAGAATAGCTCAGGAAAGTCCTGCCACCAAAATTCAATCATCTCCCACTGAGTCCCTCCCATGACATATGGGAATTGTGGGAGTTACAATTCAAGATGAGATTTGGGTGGGGACACAGCCACACCATATCATGTACTCAACATGAATATTCACTTATAATTTACTGTTTTGGGAATATTTTTAAATTATAGGGTTGAAACTTGTTCACAAATTAATGACCAAAGGTGAAATATGCACCTAGGTATACTTATACATTTTGTCTGTCATGTTAATATATTTATATCTTAAAACTTTTTTTATTTTATTTTTTAAGACAGGATCTCACCCTGTCTCCAAGGCTGGAGTACAGTGGTATGATCATACATATCTCACTGCAACCTCAAACTCCTAAACTTAAGTGATCCACCTGGCTTACCCTCCTGAGTAGCTGGGACTACAGGAGCATATCATCATACCTGGTTAATTTTATTTTATTTATTTTTTTTTGTAGAGATGGGGGTCTCACTATGTTTCCCAGGCTGGTCTGGAATTCAGCTTTAGGTAATCCCTTCCACGTTCACCTCCCAAAGCACTGCAATTATAGGCATGAAACTCCATGCCCAGCCGAAGGTTTTCTTGATATTTCTTCTAACAGAGCACCATAGATAAGAGGTACAAGAGAAAGATACACTTTAGTGTCCCTATGCCTAATGTGGATTTCATCACAACTAAGGTCAGTAAGTAAAATTACTGATTCTCTTTATTCATTAGTACCAGTAGTCTTCAGTTTTGAATTTCACCATCCTTTTCACCCGTAAGTCCTCTTGTCCAATTTGAATTAGACCCTTTTGATCCTGATCTACTGATAGAGGCAGGAGGCAGACACATGCCTAGGCAAACAGAGGTGGTTCCCTGGTGAAACTCTACCTTCAAGTCAAAGGCAGTCCTGGGTAAATCCTTGGACCAGACTGAGAACCTGTCTTCCTGTCTGGCATGCTTTCCTCTGATTGATCCCCACCATTCATCTATTTTACATATACCTACCCTTCCCTAATTAGTTTTTTACATTGTCATGCCCACCTTTGAGTGGTGCCTTTGTTTTCACCTTTTTGCATACTCACAAACTAATCATGCCCTTCCCATTCTGTGACCATAAAAACCCCAGACTAAGTCACGCTGGGGTAGAAACCACCAGACTGCAGGATTGGGGGAACACTCCCACATCCCCTCTCTGCTGAGAGCAGTCCCATCACTCAACAAAATTCTGCCCTCCTCACCCTTCAAATTGTCAGCATATCCTTAGTCTTCTTAGATGTAGGGCAAGAGCTTGGGAGCAGCCAAACGGGGGTACAAGCTATAACACAGGCAGGCTGAGTGGGCAGCGTGCCTCCAGCGGCAGGCGTGGGCCTGAGCAAGCCTCAGGCAGCAGGAGGGCACTGCCAGCCATAGGGGTCTCCAGGTGGCAAAATGGCAGAGAAAAATCCTGTATCATTACCAGATGGGGAGCCAAGAGTGCAGTGGAAAGAAAGAAAGGCCAAAAGCACTGAGGCATTAGCATCTACAGAACTAGCAAAATTCACATATGTAACCTAGAATATCTTTTCCTACTGGAAACCTTTAACTGTCCTTTTTCATATTTCTGGTCTTTGTTTTACTTAGTGAAGTTATTCCCCACCCCTATCCTTACACTATACACAAAATGAAGTGCAGTCAGGTTGAGTAAGGGCAATCCTTTCTTTTGAGCAAGTTATCCAGAGAAAAAGATAAAAATCTAAACTGCATATTGGCCATTGCTCTCTGCATCTTGGAATATGCCAATAACTGTTATTATTTAGCCTTTACTCAATGAAAAGCCCAGGGAAAACTCAGAGTCCCTACGTACTCTGATATTTGTGATAAATGTTTATGCTGTTGCTTAACTCTGGCTTAGTTTCCAAAATCTTAACTAGGGGTGCTGAGTCACATCCACCAATCTATATCAAGCCCAAGTCTTATAAGAGGGCAAATATAATGAGTTACTGCGAAGACACTCATGTAAACATTTCCATGAAGGCCTAAAGGGCGCAAAAGATCTAGAAAAATAAATACTTTAGGATAAAATACTTTTACAGAACAGTAATAATGTTAACATTTTAAACATTTACATTTCTAAATAGATCAATACTCTGGAATTCCTCCCCATTTTAATGTTTTTTTGTGTATCTATATTCGCATATAAAATTAAAAGAATTGTAAATTAATATTTTGTAAATTGACTTATTTTAACACATAAACAGATATTTGTGGTAGATAAATACATAAAACACAAAAGTGAGTAATTCTGTATTAAAAAGAAGGACATAGTGGCTCACACCTGTAATCCTAGCACTTTGGGAGGCTGAGATGCGAGGATCACTTGTGCCCAGGAGTTGGAGACCAGCCTGGGCAACATAGTGAGACCCTACCTTTAAAAAAAGGGAAAATATACCTTTTGTTAGAAATGGGAATTCAAGTTGACTATTTTACATATAATCCTCCAAAAAAGTGTATTTGATGTTTCTGTTGTGTTATTTACTACTTAATGTTGTAAGTTCTAAGAGTTTTAATATGATTTACTACTTTTGAAATATATCCTATTATTGTATTAACAAAATATTCAAATTCTACCTCTAGAAACAACAATTCTGTTAGAAACTGTGGGAGAAACAGACAAGGTGGGAAACTTGATCCTTGTCATGTAGTACCCCAAAATGACACTGTGGATTGCTTTGGACTAGTGCTTCCCAAGTAGGTAGGAGCACCACAGTATCAGCAGTTGGGGCAGGGCAAGGGACCTAGCATTTGTTGTTTTGAAACACATATTAATAGTGTATTTATTATGCTCATGATAGAAAATACAGGAATAAAGTTCTATAAATTCTTGAGAAGTGAGAATTGCAGAAGATAAAATGAAAAAATATTCTTAAATAAGATGGGTTGGAAAAGTTCATAAACATGTGGGGAAAAACACACTCTCTTTGTAATTCTTGGCATCTAAAAAGGAGACTTGAACTATGTGATCTGAATCTATCTCTTTATTTTGCATTTTTATATCCTAAAATTGTTGTCAGGCAGAATCCCAGTAGGCCTGCTCTGCTTTCAGGCCGGTGACCTGGAGGTGAAAAACCTTCTGGTTCTCTGATTCATCTATGGAAATAAACACTGGCTTTTGGATCTAGTGCTTTCTTTCCTTTCATTATTCTTAACACATAAAAAGAGGAGTCACAAAGCCTAATCTTCAGATTTAGTGACACCTAGACAGAAAAGGCACAAGTCTGGGAATAACAAGACTGTTGGTTCCTGCCTTTTTCAATTTAGAAAGCTAAGTCTGCATATTAGAAAATATTAAATGCTCGAGTGTACTTACTTTTCTAGTGATCCAAAATTATAAAAGTCTCAGTTATAAAACAATTCATCCTAATTCTGCACATCTTTATGTTTCAAAGCTTACTTCTTCTACTGGAGAAATGTCCTATTTGAAATATATTTACTATCACTAACTGAAGTCCATATTTGCTTTTAAAATAAAACTTTAATTTACTATATATTAATGACAGATACATTTCTCACATACATAAAAACCAACTGCTTCAATGTATCTGAATTACATTAATGAAATTTAGAATGTATTTTTTTTTCCTAGTATAATCTGGCAGGGATATCAAAGAGAAGAATAAAATATAAAGAGAGATAAGATAATTCCCATTACATACTTTACAAAGTGCAGGCAAAGCACACTTTAAAAAGATTGTATTTTCAATTTTGACATTAATAATGAGAAAAACAAAAAGCCTAAATTAAAATAATCAGTTTGAAAATTATGAGACTTTCCATAAAATGTGAACACATTCTGAGTGCTAGAAAATATTCACTTAACTTATCTAACGGCATAAGCAGCAAATAATAATTACCTAATGATAAAAATGCAGTATATGCACTGTTACAAAGATGTCCTGTCTTGGTAGAAGTAAAATAAAAACTTTCTTTTAAAGAGAAATAAATCTGGAGTTTTCTCATGTTTCCAATGCTTTACTTTTTTTTTTCCTATTAACATTCGGTTCTCATAATGCAAACCATATGTGACAACATGCAGCCCGAGCTCATTCCTTTAACATCACACAAATATGCTCACTCAGCAATCTAACAAAAGTGAATGTTTGTGAATGTCTTTGATCATGCCAACATTGGTCAGGTAAAGTGAAACAACGTGCTTGCCTCCCGAATATATCATGTGTTTTACATCATAAATTGTTAGGAAAAATTAAGTAGAAAAGTAGCATTTAAAAACAATTCAAATTTAGAAATCATCAGCAAAATACAATGTTAATTTAGATACCAATGGTGGTTTGTTTTCAGCTACAAAGAGTCACTAAATTTTGGAATTTAAATGGTAGCATATACCCATTTACTAATTGAGTAATTTGCTGAAAGGTGAAGGCAAAACTTCCTACTTGCTTGGCAGAAGTCAGGTGCTGAGATGGGGAAATGTTGTCACTGAAGCTTAATGATTCTCAGCTGTGAAACAGATGGTGCTTGAACTGCAATCTTTGCTGAATAGTAAAGTTGAGGCTCCTGAAACATGGAGTAATCCTACTCTTGCTTCTATGGGTCCCACACTGAACTACAGAATAGCAATTCTTTTGGAAAGTTTATTAAGTACAAATGCACTTAATATATGGGAAACATCTTTGTCTCAAAAAGAAATGTCATGTCCTAATATTCTTTTTTTTAATATTGTGTAAAACATTCTAAATGAAAGAGAGTTAAATAAAGTGATAATAATTCATCTTGGCCCACTGGGTGCACTCACTTTAGCATTCAGGGAAAAATATAGTTGTACATACATAGATGAATATAAATAATGTATATATCTATATAGTGATTAGAAAAACACTACTTTTTTAATAATAAAGAAGTCACTTAAAAATGTGCACACTAAGCTAGTTTCCTACATCTAATTATTCCAGGTAACTAATATTCCCCTATTTCAAATGCTGACAAGAAATGGTTTACAAAGAATGCTTATAATATTCTAATATAATTTAACTGTATTATATATACCTAATACTTAACTATTATTTATTATAAACCATTGAGTGATTACATACATAAATATTATGATAAAAATAGTAATTAGACAACAAATAAATGTAAACCTGAGAGAAAGTCCCTAATTTCTCATCAGTAAACATAATTATTTTCATCATGTTCTGTAAATCCTAAATAACCTGCTATAGTGCCAGGATCACTAAGTATCTTTCTCAATGGTGTTGGTGATGATCATGTAACAAAAATTTTTGGCAATTTCTTCATATCACGTACATTATTAATATTACCTTAGATAATCATCAATTTGTATGTATTGATACGTAAACCATAAGTATAAAGCATTTGGTTAGATTTAGAATAAATAAGCAGAAATCTAGATGTGTACTATTGAAAGAGAAGAAGAAAAGAGGAAGAAAGGAAATCAGAGCCAAGAACCATTTTCTAAATATCCAAATGAGGTAAAAAATAAATAAACTCTATAAAGCCATTTGAACTATGGCCAAAACCTACCTCCTTTAAAGTTCAAGGAAAACCAATTTCTCACTGAATTTGCCAATAATGTAGCAATAATTCACTTTGGCCATAATCTCATACAATCTTTTCAATGCATTATTTCCAGGCATGATTCCAAGATGTTGAAGCCCAGAGTAGCAATGGGAATTGCTTTACAATCTTTCCCATTAGCAGAAATGTATTCTCATTTGAAAAGCGTACAGCAGAAATGCCTATTTTAATTTTTAGCTTCATCATTGTGCTCCATACTCTATACTGCATGCACCAACCCATGGAAGTAATGATATCTCACAATGCTCATGCCATCTGTATCCTAATACTGTTATAAACAGAGTTCCATAATGCTATTAGCAGAAGTATATTCACTACCTAATTAGTATTCATTCTACACAATATCCTTAGTGAGCAAAATAAATGGATGTATTGGGGTTGCAGGCCAAAGCTGCAAATCATAGACACTCAATTGGGGGAGGAGAGGAATATAAAGAAAAGTTGTATGGAAGACAAAACAAGAAAAAATAGTAAAACAGAACCCACTGAAACACATTTCCTACTCCTGAGGTTAGCTTTAGCACTTGATAAGATAAATGAAAATAGAATTACTATAGGACTAACATATTTTTGAAAGATAAACATTCTGATTTTCTGCAAGGCTGGGGAAAATGCGGTTGGAAAAGACAAATACTGAATTGAAGAATAACACGTTTAGGTTCAGTGAACATCTACTATGTGCCTATTCTGTGCCAAGCTCTGTACATCTAGGCACTTTCACATATTTTCTGTGTTTGGCTGTTTTTGTGTTGCTCTAAAGGAGTATCTGCAACTGGGTACCTAATAAAGAAAATAGGTTTTATTGGCTGATAATTCTGCAGGCTGTCCAAGCATGGCACTGGCATCTGCTCAGCTTCCAGGGAGACCTCAGGGAGCTTTTACTCATGGCAGAAGGCAAAACAGAAGCAGGCATGTTGCATGGCCAGAGAAGGAGGAAAAAGGGGAGGGGCAGTGCTTTAAACAACCACATCTCGTGAGAACTCATTTACTATCATTAGGACAGCCCCAAACCTTGAAGAACCTACCCGCATGACCCAAACACCTCCCATATCTCATGAGAATTCAGGCCTCACCTCCAAAATTGGGGATTACCTTTCAATATGAGATTTGGGGAGAATAAATACTCAAACCATATCACATATGTTCTATTCAATACAGTCATTCTCTGAAGCAGATAAAACAACCTTTATTTTATGGATGATGATACATAGGTTCAAAGTAAGTTCTAAATATTTCCAAGATCATACAACCGGTAAGACACTAAATACCTGACTCTGGCTCTTCTAATGGCAAGTTCAGAACATTTTAGCACTATATTAAAAATGCCATAAAAATTCAATTCCCATGTGTTTTCCAAAGGAAGATAATTTTGTTAAGTAAAATATTTATTTTACTATTTTTACTGTTTTTAAACGGATTTATTCTTTACAGTGACATGAGAAAATTATTTCTGGGATAATACGGTAGAACAAAAGTTGGGATAGCAAAAAAATAATATGGATCCTGATTGATTATAACAGTGTAGGACAAAGAATTACTCAAATATTTCCTAAAACTAGATATTATCAACAATTCTACTTTTACTTTTGCTGTCTATTATCTATGTAAACTTTATCAAACATTCTCAAATGCTTCTAATTTGCTCTTTTACCATCGCAAGTGATCAAACTTCCATACATTCCACTATTTCAGAATCTAAACTGTATCTCTGATTTTACCACCTTTGTTTGGACCTGGCACAGACTATAGGTTCTGATATTTCAAATAATGTCTTCCATCTATGTGTCTGATTTTTGCTTTGACCAGAATGATCTCTATATTCCTACAAAAGCATCAATTACTGACACTTTATTTATGCTTTGTCCTGAAAAGAATGGGTTTGAATTCTTTCTCACAAAAAACTTACAGTGATCAATAAGAAAACAAGACATATTTACAGCATCATGCAGACTATGAGTGTGGAATAAAATAAAACCAGCAGCTTCACAGAGTAGCTAAAATTCCTCATTTCAATCTCATTTGCAGGGAGTGCTGAAGAGTTGATATACTATATATTTGGCACCTAGTATGTGTCTAGCAATGGTACTTTCAGTACTCTACCAGTACTTTCCATGTAGCATCTCATTTATTTCTCAAAATAATATTTTCAGAATGGTAGCAATTCAATACGATTGCATCTAGACTAATGTAGCAAGATGATTTGGCAAAATTTGTGTCAATCAAGTGGTGGGATCAGAATGTTGAATGTTACTGTAAGCTGGTATGATTCTGATATTAGAGTTTGAACATTCCACTATACCAGGCTGACTCCCATCTCAGATTCATTATGATGAAGCAATGCCTCTGTAAAGCAAAAAATAATAATAATAATAATAATAAAAAATAAAAAATTCTAATGTCCCCCAACCGTCTGAACAGATTCTTCCTCTTAGCCAGGGCAATCCAAATTTAATGGGAAAAACTGGTTCATGCCATCATGGGGGCTGGAAGATGGACATGCCTCATTACACTCTCCTCCCTTTCAGAATTGCTGATAGAAATGACTCTTTAATAAGAAACATTCACAATTTATTTTTTCTGAAGCCTGTTACATGGAGGCTTCATCTGCATGATAAAATTTTGGTCTTCACAACTCTTTATCGTAACCTAGACATTCCTTTTCCTTTCTATTGATAATAACTCTTTCAACCAATTGCCAATATGAAAATTTTTAATTCTACCTGTAACCTGGAAGCAAGTCGTCTCACCTTTCTTGTGGGATAACCAATGTATTTGACTGATGTCTCGTGTCTCCCTAAACGTATAAAACTAGGCTATACCTTGACCACCTTGAACACATGTTCCCAGGGTCTCCTGACGGCTGTGTCATGGACCATGGTCACTCATATTTGGCTCAGAATAAATCTCTTCAAATATTTTATAGAATTTGACTCTTTGCTGACACTTCTAAAATATTCTTTATAATGAAAGTGACCAAAGCAACTTTATTCCAAAATATGTCAAATGTCTAGCAAGAAATACAAATACTTCATTAAGTAAAAACATATTTCATCCATAAGTTCAAACACTGATTTTCTTTGTATATAAATTAATATTTACTGTTTTAAAGTCCTGCTTAAGAAACAGGTCAAAAACTGAAAGGATCCTAGTGTATGTAACAAGCACTGGCACTGAAGAAATTTAAACCAGACAAGTCATTTGTGGCAGAGACAGACAATGCAGTAACCTAAATCCAGTCAGACTAACAGAATCCAAATACAAAAACCCAATAATCAAAGCTGAACTCGGAGTCTAAGAAGTTAGAATTGTGCCCTATGAACAATTTTATGCTGCCACCTAAGAGTAGCCAAATTTGGATTCCATTTGTCTTTGTAAGGATACTTTGGAGATGCAAGTAACAGGCTGACCAAAAGTAGTTTGCATAATAGGGTCTTATTATCTCATTTTATAAGAAATCAGAAAGTCAATGGTTCCAGGGTTGGTAAACAACCCAGCAAATAGCTATTATTCAGGACACTAGTGTTTTCAATTCCGTTGTCCCATCCTCCACATGATTATTTTTGTGTTTAGGTTGTTGTTTCACAGTCACAAGTTGACTGTCTCTATTTAGGTAATCATATATAAATGCAGGTAGAAGAATATCTCATTTTATTGCATGAAACAACAACTTTCTAGATGCTCCCAAGCAAAAATTGATCTTCTGATTAGATGATATCTCCCTCAAAAAGTAGGGAAATAAGTATGGGTCATTTTAGACTTTCTAGGATATGGTGGACTCTCACTGACAAGAAAGGCTAGAGGAATGGTGAAGAAAGGGCAGCTAATAGTGTCTACCATATGTAAATCTGTGATCAAAAACAAGTTTACAGGCCTTAAATGATCAGTCCCTGCAACAGAGGTTGAAGTTAAATCCTAAAATTATCTGCCATGTTCACGTCTGCTTTACTACCTTTCCCCCAACCATCTTTAAAATGTATCCGGAGATTAGAAAACCTGCTTCAACTCCTAGGATTAATAATAATCTGGAATGGAAAGAAAATAGCAGAATAATAGAACATGAATAAGATTTTAAAATATCCTTTTCACTGCCAAACAACACTGTTCTAAATGTCCCAAACATCTGGGACTTCTACTAAAAACCAGTTGTGGACACTACTCATAATTTATTGACTGCTTATAATCTATGAAGTACTGTGCTCATCTGGTATCATGACAGACCTGGAGAAGAGTCTATGGGGAGTGGTAGGAAATAAAAATAGATACAAGAGACATGATGAGTTCTCAAACACGCCTTTTCCATTGTTAACCCTATGTATTTCAAAAATATTTATTTTTATCAAAGCTATTGATTGCTAGAGCACTTAGTATATGCTCATTTTTGGAATAGAGTAGATAGACAGTCCTTGCTTTAGTCATTCATAAGCCATTTGAGTCTCCTGCCATTGCTGTCTCTGAATCTCTCTTCCAATGAAACACATGCTCTGTATGTTTCCTGCTTTCAGTGTTTTTGTTTTTGTTCCTTTTAACAATTCCTCGTTTTTTTCTATTATAATTTTCATTTATTTAGGGACCAAGATAGATTGCAAGACAGAGTTAGCAAGCTGAGGAAGAAACCTAGAATTGAGATAAGGCTGAATGGCATCAAATGTCAAGGTTTATGCATCCATCACAGCAAGAAACATGGGAGAGCCTGAGATCCATGAACTAAGAATATGGAGATACTGAAAATTCAGTCTCTGTATAAACTAGGAACCTTTTTTTTTCCGCTTTTAAATTAGAATGTTATATTTTATTATAAATTTGGCAGAAAATTAGGATATTAACATTAAAAAATAGGTGACAATCAGTTGAGTCTGCTTTAAAATTTCTTCATATTCTCGTAACATTATCATTCAAAATCTACTATTTATTACACAAGATTCTAAAAAGAAACATTTGGTAAAACCATGTCATTGTCAGTGTTTAGGTGAAAGTATAGGATATTTTTAGTAAACTCCGTATAAACCTTCACAGACAACATGGATAGAATTTGCTGACCTGAAATGCACAATATCAGAATTGCAATATAAAATGTACTGACTGCTTATAATCTACAAAGTACTGAACTTGGCATTTTCCATCACACCAGCCCAGTTATGTGCTGAGGATTAGAATGCATACAGAATAAAGGAAATTACTACGATATAATGTGCTCATGGATAACTGCCATGTGGCTGTGAGAGAAAGGAGTGACCCAGAAGTTCAGGAAAGCAGAAATCACTCTGGCTTATGAAGGAGTCAGATTTTCCAATTAAATTGCAGGTAGAAAAAATACTTTGACAGATAATGATATTAGATATTGATCAAGGAAAATGTGTTTTCTCAATATTAACCTGGCAGCACAGACCAGAGTAGTATAATTTTTTTAATAGTTAAATTGACAGATGATATTGTATGTAGTTATCATGTGCACCATGATGTCTTCAACATTTATATTGTGGGATCACCAAACCCAGCTACTTAACATATGAATTATCTCACATGGTTATCATTTTTGTGGTGAGAACACTTTATATCCACATTTCTCAAGAATACAGTATGTTATTAACTACAGTCATCATATTGTACAACAAATCTCTTGAACTTATTCCTCTTATTTAAATAACATTTTGTATCCTTGGAGAATAGCAAAATTTGGATAAGAAAAGTTGACAAGGCAGGAAGATCAGCTAAGGGTGTATGCAACAGTCTGGGATGGAAGTAATACAAGTAAAACTACAAAGAGAAGAAAGACACTAGGAACTGGCCATGAGTACTGCGAAATAAAATAGGATGCCACAGTGGATTTTCAAAAATCTTTCCAATAGTATATTTTTGGAATGGGAAAAAAAAAGGGCAATTGACTTTCCCTTTCTGAAGAAAAACAAATATGATGAGAATTACTACTCTTAGTTGAAATATTTAAATTCCACCCTAAAGTATAATTAGAATTAGAAATTTATTTTTTTGCGGGCGTCTGTAATCCTAGCTACTCAGGAGGTTGAGGCAGGAGAAGTGCTTGAACCTGGGAGGTGGAGGTTGCAGTGGGCTGAGATCGCACCATTGCACTCCAGCCTGGGTGACAGAGCAAGACATTGTCTCAAAAAAAAAGAAAAAAAAATTCACGTTTTTCAGTTTAAGCTGTTTATAAAATCAGTTTTTAGCAAAACAAACATTTTATAGAACTGTATACAGGTTTGTAATCTAAATTTCTCATAATATAAACTGATAAAGTACTGTTCTAGGTGAGTAGAACTCCATTTTAACTTTATATTTGCTTGACTGCTTAGACTCGAGGGTGAATTATTAAACTCTTTTTTTTTCTTATGGTGAAATGGTAGCCACTGTGTTGAATGCTGATTTAAATACCATAGGGAGTCCTATTTAATGTCTACAATGTGATAGATGTAGCTTTAGATCAGGCTTTGAACATTCAGAGGCCTTCACGAATCAGGAGGTAAAATAAACATGTAAATCATGCCAGTTACAACACAATAGGGGCGGCAAGGCTTGTGTGAAATAGAAGCACATGTTCAATTTTAAGGCATCTGGCTAACCACTGCGCTAGGAAGCAAGTCAGGAAAGGGTGAACCCCCCTCAACCCCTCCACCCCCACCCCCCCGGCCCGCTTTAGCTAAGTGTACCATATCTCTCTGGATACTTGCTAATTCTTATTTATTTCTCTGGTGTATCTTCTCCCCAAGACCATTATACAAATCCAATAGGGGTTCAAACATGAATAGTTTTAACAGTTAAAACTATGAACAGTTAAGGGATTTTTGTTGTTGCCGCTGTTTTCTTCTTCATAAGGCACTTGAATTTTCAATCTCCTAAGACTGTTTACACACCTGTATATTTTGTTTCCTTGATAACTCCTCTCTGGTACAAAGTTGAAAGACAGGCTGTTTTTCAGACAGGGAAAGTTGTGATGGGGAAGCTGAGAGAAGGGACAGAATCTGCTCTTTCAAATAAGATTCAGTCATGAATTTTATAGTGCCATTATTTAATTAGCAAAGCACATAAAAACTACTTTGATTCAGCTGTGTCATATCAAAAGATATTAACAGCTATTAGTTTTTATTATAAGCCAAGCACCATTCCATGAATTTTATAACTCAATTTTACAGATGAGGAAACAGAGTTGGATAAATTTGTCTACAATCATTTAAGTAGAATGTTTGAGATTTGGACCCAGACTCTCTAGTGTATCCTATTTTCCCAAAAGCATCTCAGTACTTACCTAGGAGCCAAAATTAAAACAAACAAACAAACAAACAAACAAACAAAGACTTCTAGGTAATTTACATATTTTTCAAAAGTGGCTTAGAAAGTGTTTTTGTTTTATTTTTATAAATATAACATATAAATGCCTTTTTATTCACAGAGAAAATTGGTTATCCATTATAATGACTTTATTAAATTCCCTCCCTTCATTTTGTAAACTGCTCAGAATGTGGCTATTAATGTTAATTACTTTGTATATGACCTGAAGATTCATGTGCCCTAACTACATTTACTGGTGTGACTAAATGTCATCAGACCAAAATAACAACAAAAATAAAAACCACATTACCTTATGGGCAGAAAATTGTATTTGTGCACTAAGTCTCCATATATTATGCAAAAACATCAAATGGAAGAAAATTTATTTTGACCTTTATTATAAATTTAAAATGTCACCAACCATTGTTTTAATTTCAAACGTGTCCATTATTTTACTTTTCAGACAAATAATTTAACCTCTGTAATTACTGTTAGAAGAATAATTTTACTGGTACTCTAAAAACAAAAGTACATTTCTATTCACTGACATTTGATATTTTTCAGCCATTTTTTAAAGGCTATTTTTTGTTTTTGAAAACCAAAAGTCTTAAACTGTCAACACATCAATGCAAAGTCTAACTCAAAATGTTTGCTTGTCCAGTAAACAGAAGCCATTTAAGATCTGCTGCATTATTTAACTCATACAGCTCTATCAGTCAGGGCTCTATCAGATCCAAATAAAGGAAAATCAATTCTAGCTCATGCAAGAAAAGGAGTTTCTACTGGCTCATTTAACCAAACCACAGCAGGTGAGAGGCTCAGTGGTGGACCTCACTGGGCCTGGGCTCAAGGTAGACTGAAAAGCATCAGGCCTCTCTTTTCTCCATCTTGTGGCTCAATCTTAATTTTATGAAGATAGGAAGATGTTCAGGCTCCCTCTTTTACATATCTTTGTAGAAGATTCACTGGCTAGGCATTTGAGCCTGAATGCAAACACCCCTTACAAAGGTTCCCAGAAGCCGGGTAATATGGCTCAAGTCTGAGCAGCAGCAAGGTTGATAAGAGTCCTAGCACTGTGGAATATAAGCAGGAACACTGCTGGATTTAGAGGAGGGCAAAGCTCAGTTTAAATCTCAGCTCCAAAATGCAGTGGGTGGTTTAGGTTAAATATCAACCCTCCTCAGCCTCAGCTTCCCAAACTCTACAGATCATAGGAAACATTTATTTTGTCAACATGATTCACTGAACAGCATGTAAAGGGTGTATAGAAAGCCTGGCATATAGTTTCCACTTAAATGTGCCAGCAGACTTGAGACTAAGAGGAAACTTGTGGTTTCCTCTAAGCAGATGGATTCTGAGAGGATCAAACGTAAGGCGAGTGTTTTGTAAATATTAAAGCACTACGTAGATGTTAGGTATATTATATTCATCTCCAAACACTGACTTGTGATGTTTATCCACCACAAATTGGACCAGTGCTATCTACCTCTCCCAGTAGAGCTTAGGATGCTATCCCAAAGCCTCTGCCCTCTAATATGCAAACCAAGCCAGGATAGGGACCGCTTCTTACATCTCCTTTGTCCCCTCCTCCTCCTACAATTCCTAGCAGTATTCTGAGCAGAGAACAAAGGCCCAACATACATCTAAAGGCTGACTAATAAGATTTATTCCATCATCTTGATATTGACAGAAATAAAATATCCCAATATACAAGTGGAATCTCATCTTTTTTTCCTACCAAAAATATTCCATATAGTAAAGTATTGAGGAATTAGTACATTATGGTTCTGCTTTCAAGTTGATAACAAACAACTAGATTTGGATGTTTTAGGTACCCTCTATTTATTGCAAAAATAATATGCCTACTGGGGAGGCTGAGGCGGGAGAATTGCTTGAACCCGGGAGGCGGAGGTTGCAGTGAGCAGAGATAGCGCCACTGAACTCCAGCCTGGGCGAGAAAGCAAGACTCTGTCTCAAAAAATAATAACATGAAATGGCTAGTGAAAACTACAGTTAATAAAAATTTGTAGCCATAACACATAAACAATGTAAGCAGTGTACTGAAGACAGGAATTATTTCAAAGTTTAAATACTACAATATCAAAATAAACTTTTGCATGAGTGCGATCCTTCCTGAAATTCATTAATGCCGTATGTAACCTTGAAGATGGAGGTATTCCCCATCGGTAACTTTTAAAATAGGTGTGTTTTAGACGACCTGGCTTTTACTGTAATTTCATATCGGAACTTTCTACAGTTAAGTTTAGCATTTGAATGACATGTGAAAGCAGCTTTAACAGTTATCTTCTCTGCCCTCAGGCTGATGCAAAATGACTGCTACAGCTTCCCAACAATAGATTTGTTTTTATGTAATGAACACTGTGAATCATGTTTCTTTATCTGGTCTGGCTGTTAGAAATATTAGAACCACATTTGTGGCCCAATTTTAGCAAATGTGATAGATCTCCAATATATGCATTTCATAATAAACAAATTCTTTTTAGTTTTACTTTTTAAAAAATGTATTTCCTCTCTGTTATTTCCTCACGTTTGAATTCTTTAGATGTTTTGGTGGTACTCTGTCTTAGAAAAATATGCATAAACGAATAAGGTTTAAATGATTTCCCTTTTCTATTGTCTGGTACTACTTGATGTAAGGCAGTCTCATTTAATTATGCTTTTCCTGCATCACCTTACTTATAAAAAGTGATCAATGTAGGCTGTCTCTGATATTTTACTTCCCACTTCAATTTTTTCATGATGAAAGGCATATTGCAAATTTTGAGAAAAAGAGAGACATAGGAAGATAAAATTAAGGTGTCCTCCCCACAGTTTAATTAATATTCCCCTCACCACATCTCCCAGTTACCTCCTACCACCAGAGCCATGTCCTGACCACTGACAGCAATTCGGTGTATAACATTACAGAACACACAAACAAATACATATGCATACACACACACACACACACACCAGTAGAATGTATGTATATGTGTACACATATGCATAATCTTTTTCTCACATCTCAAATGTTTAAAGGCCAATTACCATTCCATTGTGTGGATACATTATAATTTACTTAACCAATTAATAGATATTCAGGGATTGGAGATATAGAAAGAATGCTGTAAATGACATTCTTATACATGCATACATCTTTGTCTGCTTATGCATTTTGGTAGAATTTTTTTTCTTCTAACTTTAATTTAATGGTTCTAATTTGCAACCAGACAGGAATTTAGAAAATCAAGATGATTAAAATGCCATACAAAATGAAAAATGTGCTTTAAGGTTTCTTCATTGGTAAAATTCATCTGCTTTAAATTTTAATCTTTGTGAAATTCATCCCTTTCCAACTCCAACAGCTTTTACTTTCTCTGAATTTACTTTTCTCTGGAATGTTGAGATTATCAGCTAACCACGACTTCTAAACATTTATTGAACACCAATAGTTGGTAGAAATATGCTCCCCAGGAAATAAGAAAAATAATTAAATATGGTTCTGAAGAAGAGTACAATTTAAAATGATAAATTAATAATATTCCTAATTTAACAAATAATTCATAGAAAGTTCTTTTTTAAAAAAGGATCCTCTCCAAAACTTTAAACATTTCTGGAATTTTTATTTCTGGAACATACATACTATACAAATATTTCTGGAACATATATACTATACAAGTGAAGGCATTTCTCTTTTATATTATGCTACAGGGTTTATTGTTACAGACATGAAAACACACAAATCAATAATATTATATTAAGCATGGTGTACACTAATATAGTCCTTTAAGCAGCATATAGATTTATATTTATTTCAGTCTGAAAACATGTGTTTTAACTAATTTTATTTAATTCCTTTTATTTTGACTACTGATATATTTGGATTTTTTCATGCAAGTTTATTTTGTGTCTTCTTTACATTTTTTGTGATATATATATTCTATATGGCAGACATATATAACATATATAGCAGGAGAGCAAAGTATTGGGAATAATGCAATTAACCAGTAACAGTGCAATAGGAAGTAAGAAATGACAGAAAAAAGAAACAAATTATTATAGATATTTAATATAATTATACTATTAATAGAATATGTGTATTAATAATTGTTATGTTAATATACTGATTATATAATTATTTAAGTCATATATTATGTATTTAATATAATTAAAGAATTATATAATGTATCATACAGAATATATACTATACATGGGATATATCTATATCTATATATGTATATCACACTCTTGATGTGACTTCATGAGGGCAAGCTTTGAAATTGGGCATGTGGCTGCATTGGCCAATAAAATGTTGGAAGATGAAATGCAAGTGCAAGTCAGGAGCTGAAATGCATTTGCACAGCTGCTTTTTAATTCTGTTTGTCCTGTATAAGATTTTATATTAATCTTAGTCTTGGTTTCTTCAACCACACTGGAAGTATATATTAGAACTCCCATCACTGCATTTGTATTTTTTATGTATTTATATTTTAATGCTTTCAAACTTTTAATTTAGGATCAGGGTACACGTGCAGGTTTGTTATACTGGTAAACTCATGTCACAGAGGTTTGTTTTACAGATTATTTCATCACCCAGGCACTAAGCTTAGTACCTAATAGGTATTTTTTCTGATCCTCTGCCTCCTTCCACTCTCTACCCTCAAGTAGACCCTGGTGTCTATTGTTACCCTCTTCATGTCATGAGTTCTCATCATTTTGCTTCTACGTATAAGTGAGACTATGCGGTATTTGGTTTTCTGTTCCTAAGTCAGTTTGCTAAGGATAACAGACTCCAGCTCCATCCATATTCCCGCAAAAGACATGATATTCTTTTTTATGGCTGCATAGTATTCCATGGTGTATATGTACCACATTTTCCTTACCCAATCTATCACTGATGGGCATTTAGGTTGTGTCCATGTCTTCGTTATTGTGAATAGTACTGCAATGAACATTCACGTGCATGTGTCTTTATGGTAGACTGATTTCTATTGCTTTGGATGTATACTCAGTAATGGGGTTGCTGGGTTGAATGACCTTTCTTTGAACTCAGAACTACTAAAGTTTATTTTAAAGAATACATTTTTTAAAAATCTCATTTTTAAAAAAGTATTTTATGCTGATGTAACTTACAAGTCCAAGTACTTTGATTGCCAAACAAATACTGAAGCCAAAGTGGGAAAAAAAAATGCTTTTTCACCTCTAAATAGAACAAACAGATGATCGCAATGTATAATCAATTCTAACTTCAGTTTGGTATGTACAACTGCCAATTAGATCGTTTGGGCTCTGAATTTTAAAAAGCCTGAAAGAGCATTTGCAAACAGAATGAAAGAATTTAGATTTTAATACTCTTCATTCCTTAGACACAAAATGTAACCTGGAAAGCATAAGTGTTACATTTCTATGAAAGATTCAGGGACATTTCTACATACTGATAGGATATTCATCCTATCAGTAAACAGATGTTAACAAAAATACGAAAAACATAATTTTATAGTTTTCACATACTAAAAACAAGGACATACTAGAAAAGTTGTCCTACCAGAACTGATATGGTAAAGCTAATAAAAGAAGATAAAACTATAGTGGATAATGCTGTGGTCCAGGTAAGCGATAACACATGTTAGTTTATTGCAGAACAGCTGTATTTTATTGTTTTTATGTATGTGCCAAGTGCAAAAGATCTATGGATAGAAATAGAGGTATACAGTACCTATTAAAATAGTCCACTATCTAAACAGTGGTTTCCAAAATGTTTTCTTCATGAAGATTATATGTGAAAAATGTTTGAGCATGTGCCCCAAAATATGTAAAAATTAATATGTACTTACATAACATATATTATACTCAATTTAAAACTATATGTATAAACTACCTTTTAAATTAGTGCATATGTTATGAAATACAGCTGAAAATACAAATTGAAAGGTAAGTAATAAAAAATAATTTTTAATATAAATTTTAACGTCTCTTTTTTCCTTGAATTTCCTGTAGGGATCCATGTTTGCCAGTTTAGAAATCAAAGGTCAAAGAATATAGATAATAAAATGTACTAATTGCTATAATGGAGACATGAATATGTTTCCATAATAAGAACTTGGGAGGATCAGCTAAATCAGTGAGGAAAGTAATTTTAAATTAAAATGATGAGAGACTGAGGGCCTATACTTTGCTACTGGAATATCATACCTATGATGCTGTAGTGTCTTTTGTTACTATTGTATTACTTCCTGTTAAATTGTGTTAATATACAAAACGTTAATTAAAGGATTTTAGGAAAAGGTAATCATGGTGGCTGGTTTGTGAATTCTTCCATAATAAAAGATAATACAACCAGGATAGCAAAACAAACAAACAAAAAACAGGAACAAAATCTACAACAAAACTAGGTGGCAAGCTGTGATGGGTGGAATTTCAAAATGGACCCCAAGATCCCTGCCCACCTGGTGTACACACCCTGTACAATCTCTCCCCTTGAGTGTGGAAAGGACTTATGCATATAATGGACTATTAAAGCCAGGATTACCTTAAGTTACATGGTAAAGATTGAGGGGTTTTGTAGATATAATTAAGGTCTCAAAACAGTTGATTTTGAGTTAATTAAAACAGAAATTAACATGAGTAGACCTGGCTTAATCAAGTGAGATTCATTAAAAGAGGGACTGGGCCTTTTTAAAGAAAAGAGAGTCTTCTGGTCTTGTAGAAGGAAAGAGCCATGTTATGAACTACCTACGGAGAGAGCCCAGTCTTTCCCTAACATTAGAGACTCCAAAAAGTACAGCCTTTGTCTCTCCTTCAACAGCTTTGAAGCAGCAAGCTGCCATGAATTGTGCAGCTGCATGCAAGGAAATGAATTCCAACAACGTGAGGGATCTCTGAAGCAGATGCTTCTCTAGCAGAGTCCACAGATGAGAATGCAGCCCAGAAAACTCCTTTATTTCAGCCTGGTGATACCCTACGCCAAAGACACAGGTCTGGTAAGTCTGTGGGACTTCTGACACACAAAAATTGTGAAGTAATAAATGGTTGTAATTTTAAGCAGTCAAATGTATCATGTGGCATAGAATTTGTTATAAGGCATAGGAAACTAATGCACAAGCTTTCTCAAAGATTCTTGTGATGGAATTGAGTGAGAGTAAGCCATTAATAGTCAGAAGACACTCACGGTAGCAGCATCAGTGTTGAAGAAAATAAAGCCTACCAAAAGTCCATTTAACATACCAAAATAGCCAACAGGTTGTCAATCGGATCAGCAGTCATTGAAAGGGCATTTTCTATGCCAACTCACTGGCAAGGGCAAAGGTTTTCGCTTGTGTTAAAATCAAAAAGAGTTTGAACAATCTGAGTCATATGAATTCCCAAAAGCTACCTTTCGGGACTAAGTCTCACATTAAAGATAAACTTTGGAAATAAAAACCAACCGAAACAAACTGGAATAAGAGTGATTACAGAAAAAGTCCAGAAAAACACTGGGGAGAAGACAAAGCCAGGATAAATCTGAAAGTATGAAGCTATACTTCTATCTATTAAAACCACCAGAATACAGAGTTTTAAAATTATAAACATAGAAATGATATTGTAAGCCACTACCTTTGTTTAAAATTTTAGAAAGCCTAATCTCATGTAGAAAATTAAAAATGAATAAAACATTGCATTCACGTCTTACCTAAAGTTGTGATAAGATTATAAAAGGAGGAGAAAATAACATCCCTATAAGCAATAAAAACATGCAAAAAAAATTGTCAAAAAGTCAGATTAAAACTCTAGCCTAATTTTTCAAAATGAGCTAAAAACAATTAAGAAAATAATAGAAGATATGAAAAAGCAATATGAATAAAAATTAGAAAAACTTAGAAATTGGGTGCTAAACCTCAGGAAATTTAAAAATAAGGAAAGTAAGTAATTTCCAAAAGGAAAAATGAACCAGAAAGAATGCAAACAAAATGGGTAGTGCTATAAAAAGCAAAAATATAAACATAAGAAAATGTTTTAAGTAAAAAAAGAAAAGAAAAATGATTTGAAAGGATGTCACAAATATGGAAGGCAGAAAAAGAAATCCAGCATATAATAAGACTCCTCAAAGAAGAAAACCAAAACAAGAGGCAGAATGGATACTAAAATTAAAAAGTAAAAAAATACTTTAGTTCAAAAACATGTACATATGAAGAGTATGTTGTAAACTTGGGCAAAATCACCATGATAACCAAGAAGGAGACATATTCTACTCAAATTCTAGCAACATTTTAAAATAAAAAAAAGAAAAAGAAACTTTGGGAATATAGGGAAAGAACTCCAAGGCATTTTTTATAAAGGAGAAAGAAAAACAGACTGTAATCAAAATTTTGACATCATTGACAGCAAATGCTTTATGGCAGAAGACAACTGAAGGAATAAAAATAAAAGGTGATTTTAGAGCACACAAGTAACTCTGAAATATGAAGGTGCAGATCAACTGTTATCTGCATGTGACTCTAAGGAAATATTATTCAATCAGCTCTTCTGTACTATCACCTTCAGGCATCCAAACTACCTGAAAAAAAAAATGACATAAGGCTAGTATCTTCACTAGAAATTTCCAGTTAAAAAAAAAAAAAAGAAAAAGAAACTATTATGCCCTAACTCTCAGACCCCATTGTTTACCTATAATGAAAAAAAGGATATAGGGTAGAGGGGACAAGGATTGATGCCAGTCTTCTTTAAATTGTTTTGTAAATGGAACTTTGGAAAAATGTAAATTTTTGCTAAGTTATAAAGCAAAATTAAATCAAGGGGAACATGTTCTCAGGACCTCCTGAGGCTGTGTCACAAGCCATGGTTACGCATACTGGGCTCAGAATAAATCTCTTTAAATATTTTACAGAGTTTGGTTTCTTTCATCAGCATTAATTGGCACCCACAGGTAGCCTCAGAGAACACTCAGGACCTGCTAAAGGAATCGCCCGAACTCAGAACTAAGATACCAAGATGTGCCCATTGAAAGTCCCCCAACTTAGAGATTCTCTCCTCTGATAGAACTGGTTAGTCCTCCTAAGCCCTGTACCTCCCACTTGTTCGACAGTCCTTTGGTTTATTCTGAGCTGGTTCTTTTCCTGGGGAGATTTCAGGATCCTAATTTGGATTCAGATGTGCATTCTAAAGGATCTTCTCCCTTGACTTTTTCTCTCATAACCAATTTCAATTAGCTCATCTTTGCATTTGCTGAAGAAATCGGACTCTCCTTTGCATAAACAAATGAGAGACTGAGCTTCTCAGTTCCACTACACTGAATCTAGACTACAGTTCAGTTCCTACCTTAAAGAAAAAAAAAAAAAATATATATATATATATATATACACACACACACACATACACAAATCATTTACAAATGAAGAAAGACAAAGAGAATGACCCTCTTTGGGGCAACCCAGTTGGTTTCATGGCACATCTGCTTGCAAGTATTTGTGTAAATGGGAAAGTTCACGGCCATGCTGGGTTTTCTAGTACTTCATTTGGTTATGGCCTACTCTTGTGCACATTTTAAAATATAAAGTCTTCAAAGCTAAGTTATCTGTTCCTCTGTTTTTGTTTTTCTGCCTGCTTTAAATCTGCCATGACTTTTCTGCTGGTGTCAGGATAAAACCCACTCTTTGGACCAAATCTTTTTCATTTTTGCCTTTTGTAAGCTGGTAAGTTTGTATTACTATCTCATAGCCAGAGTTCTGAAGTAAAAGCAATAGGATCTTTGTGTTTGTGTGTATGTGTGCTTAGATATGTTTATGTGTAGGGACATGTATTTTGTAATGTGTTTTGGCCATGAGGTACCAAATTGGCTTGAAAATAGAGTACTCAAAAATTACATAAATAAGCCAAAATGTTTTTCAAGTTTATGTGACTTAAGTAAATATTAAATAAATCAGCTGGGTTTTAAATTACTGCTAAAATAAATTTTAAAATGTCTTCAGAATTGTCAATATACATGTTTTCTCAATTTATTGATCAAGCAGTTTTATATTTATCTCTGCTAGATATTATGACGTGTCCAGTTTTGACATGAAGGTTATAAAACTATAAACCTAATGCAAAACAGAATTATATTTGTATAATTTTTGATAAATAAGTATTTAGTATTGTTGGTTTAATGAAAACAGTGAAATCCTGAGTTATTGGCAAAACAATTTAAAAACCATATATTTAACCTTAAGGTTCTTACTTAGGTAAATACCTGATAGTCATAGACTTAAAAAGAAAATGGTTAACAGAAAAATAACTTTAAATAATTTCTAGCTTTTTCTAATATCTGTTTTTCATAAGTAATCTAGGTAAACTATTAAAAATAAATTAATTAGGTAAATGTTATAGGATAAATGCTTATAAATGAGCTTGTCATGTAATTTAAAATCTTAACTTGTAGTAAATTAAATAACATATACTCATTAAATGTCTATATAATTTTCAATTTTAAAAAATATATAGGAAGATATTTTTTCTTAAAAAAATTATAAAATGGTTCATCTATAAAATGCTGAAGTAACAGACAATTCAAGATTTCTACTTCCTAGGTTTTCACAAAAATTTAAGGTTACTAAGTATAAAAATTCTAGTTCCCATATAATTCTGTATATCAAATATGCCAAAATAAGATGTGACTTAGATAAAAAAAATTATCAGACATGAAAATGTGCTCTTTTTAAAAGAAAAATAATTTTTATCTAATTAAAAGTTCATTTCCATATCATTTATGAAACAAATGAAAAAGAAACCAGTAAGTAAGAAAGAAAGATGTGAAGAAACTACAGCTATGAAGAGGTATTTCTGACAAGAAACCTAAAAAACAGAATAATTTTGTATAATAAATTTTTGTCCTAACTTAAATGACTGGTTATTTAAGGCAGATGGATATTTACAACAAAATAGAAAGTATAAGCATGTTGTAGATGGTTTTTGTAAGTCGTGATAGGATTCATACAAACAGAATAAAATACATTTTCTATGTGATTAAGTTGGCTATAATTAAGAGACTTTTAATAGTCTTCCTAGAGATTAAGCTTTTACATTAAAATATGCTAATACATAACTAAATAATTGGTTAGTATAACCGGATTTCTTTACTTCTACAATTACTCTTCATGAAATTGTAAGTTTTAAATTTTTAATTCTATAATCCGCTTCTTTTTCAAGTTTCTCAGATTGATATTTTAAAAGTTCAGTTTCTATACCCTGCTGCTTTCAACTTTTCACCGTTTGAGAAGACCTGAGATGCTAACTGTCTTCAACATTTTTTTTCTTTCACACACCCATTCATTGAAGCTTCAACTTCTGTTGGCTCCTATAACACTTTATTTCCTCCATTTCTACATCTGTTGTTATAGTCTAATGCAGGGGCCTTTGAAAACAGTATGCTGAGAATAGATAGGGTTCAAGGACAGTATCTCCAACTGAACTTTTAATGAACTCCCGTAGGCGCCAAGAAGGCGGGTAAATAAGAAAGAATATAGAAACAAGGTACTGAGTAGAAGGTTACATGTGGGAAAAGAAAGTTTGTTTTGCATTGCATTCTTTCTGCTGACGTGAGGTTTATGGAG